>NC_084734.1:13374763-13722263 GCF_033978785.1 Entelurus aequoreus
TTTAGTCGGGACTCCTGATGACGTTTTGAGACATCTCCTACAACTACAGCACCAGAATTGTACTGCTGAAGCAAGTCCGTTTTTTGGCATTTTTACGACAGGGTCCCCCCTTACGACATTTTAGCAAAAAATATTTTTCTTAAAAAATGCATTTTCTTACATTTTCTTACATTTACGGGTTTAGTCGGGACTCCTGATGACGTTTTGAGACATCTCCTACAACTACAGCACCAGAATTGTGCTGCTGAAGCAAGTCTGTTTTTTGAATTTTTTTTGGTAAAAAAAAAGTTTTCCCAAAAAAAGCATTTTATGCCATTTTTAGGTTTAGTCGGGACTCCTGATGACGTTTTGAGACATCTCCTACAACTACAGCACCAGAATTGTTCTGCTGAAGCAAGTCCGTTTTTTTGAATTTTTTTTACGACATTTTGCAAAATATTTTTTTTCCGTAAAATATGCATTTTCTTCTAATTTCTTCCATTTTCGGGTTTAGTCGGGACTCCTGATGACGTTTTGAGACATCTCCTACAACTACAGCACCAGAATTGTACTGCTGAAGCAAGTCAGTTTTTTGGCATTTTTACGACAGGGTCCCCCCTTACGACATTTTAGCAAAAAATGTTTTTCTTAAAAAATGCATTTTCTTACATTTTCTTACATTTACGGGTTTAGTCGGGACTCCTGATGACGTTTTGAGACATCTCCTACAACTACAGCACCAGAATTGTGCTGCTGAAGCAAGTCAGTTTTTTGGCATTTTTACGACAGGGTCCCCCCTTACGACATTTTAGCAAAAAATGTTTTTCTTAAAAAATGCATTTTCTTACATTTTCTTACATTTACGGGTTTAGTCGGGGCTCCTGATGACGTTTTGAGACATCTCCTACAACTACAGCACCAGAATTGTACTGCTGAAGCAAGTCAGTTTTTTGGCATTTTTACGACAGGGTCAAACCTTACGACATTTTAGCAAAAAATGTTTTTCTTAAAAAATGCATTTTCTTACATTTTCTTACATTTACGGGTTTAGTCGGGACTCCTGATGACGTTTTGAGACATCTCCTACAACTACAGCACCAGAATTGTGCTGCTGAAGCAAGTCTGTTTTTTGAATTTTTTTTTGTAAAAAAAAAGTTTTCCCAAAAAAAGCATTTTATGCCATTTTTAGGTTTTGTAGGGACTCCTGATGACGTTTTGAGACATCTCCTACAACTACAGCACCAGAATTGTACTGCTGAAGCAAGTCCGTTTTTTGGCATTTTTACGACAGGGTCCCCCCTTACGACATTTTAGCAAAAAATGTTTTTCTTAAAAAATATATTTTCTTACATTTACGGGTTTAGTCGGGACTCCTGATGACGTTTTGAGACATCTCCTACAACTACAGCACCAGAATTGTTCTGCTGAAGCAAGTCCGTTTTTTTGAATTTTTTTTACGACATTTTGCAAAATATTTTTTTTCCGTAAAATATGCATTTTCTTCTAATTTCTTCCATTTTCGGGTTTAGTCGGGACTCCTGATGACGTTTTGAGACATCTCCTACAACTACAGCACCAGAATTGTACTGCTGAAGCAAGTCAGTTTTTTGGCATTTTTACGACAGGGTCCCCCCTTACGACATTTTAGCAAAAAATGTTTTTCTTGAAAAATGCATTTTCTTACATTTTCTTACATTTACGGGTTTAGTCGGGACTCCTGATGACGTTTTGAGACATCTCCTACAACTACAGCACCAGAATTGTACTGCTGAAGCAAGTCCGTTTTTTGGCATTTTTACGACAGGGTCCCCCCTTACGACATTTTAGCAAAAAATATTTTTCTTAAAAAATGCATTTTCTTACATTTTCTTACATTTACGGGTTTAGTCGGGACTCCTGATGACGTTTTGAGACATCTCCTACAACTACAGCACCAGAATTGTGCTGCTGAAGCAAGTCTGTTTTTTGAATTTTTTTTGGTAAAAAAAAAGTTTTCCCAAAAAAAGCATTTTATGCCATTTTTAGGTTTTGTAGGGACTCCTGATGACGTTTTGAGACATCTCCTACAACTACAGCACCAGAATTGTACTGCTGAAGCAAGTCCGTTTTTTGGCATTTCATTTTCTTAAAAAATGCATTTTCTTACATTTTCTTACATTTACGGGTTTAGTCGGGACTCCTGATGACGTTTTGAGACATCTCCTACAACTAGAGCACCAGAATTGTTCTGCTGAAGCAAGTCCGTTTTTTTGAATTTTTTTTACGACATTTTGCAAAATATTTTTTTTCCGTAAAATATGCATTTTCTTCTAATTTCTTCCATTTTCGGGTTTAGTCGGGACTCCTGATGACGTTTTGAGACATCTCCTACAACTACAGCACCAGAATTGTACTGCTGAAGCAAGTCAGTTTTTTGGCATTTTTACGACAGGGTCCCCCCTTACGACATTTTAGCAAAAAATGTTTTTCTTAAAAAATGCATTTTCTTACATTTTCTTACATTTACGGGTTTAGTCGGGACTCCTGATGACGTTTTGAGACATCTCCTACAACTACAGCACCAGAATTGTGCTGCTGAAGCAAGTCAGTTTTTTGGCATTTTTACGACAGGGTCCCCCCTTACGACATTTTAGCAAAAAATGTTTTTCTTAAAAAATGCATTTTCTTACATTTTCTTACATTTACGGGTTTAGTCGGGACTCCTGATGACGTTTTGAGACATCTCCTACAACTAATGCACCAGAATTGTGCTGCTGAAGCAAGTCTGTTTTTTGAATTTTTATTTGTAAAAAAAAAGTTTTCCCAAAAAAAGCATTTTATGCCATTTTTTGGTTTTGTAGGGACTCCTGATGACGTTTTGAGACATCTCCTACAACTACAGCACCAGAATTGTACTGCTGAAGCAAGTCCGTTTTTTGGCATTTTTACGACAGGGTCCCCCCTTACGACATTTTAGCAAAAAATGTTTTTCTTAAAAAATGCATTTTCTTACATTTTCTTACATTTACGGGTTTAGTCGGGACTCCTGATGACGTTTTGAGACATCTCCTACAACTACAGCACCAGAATTGTTCTGCTGAAGCAAGTCGGTTTTTTTAAATTTTTTTTACGACATTTTACAAAATATTTTTTTTCCGTAAAATATGCATTTTCTTCTAATTTCTTCCATTTTCGGGTTTAGTCGGGACTCCTGATGACGTTTTGAGACATCTCCTACAACTACAGCACCAGAATTGTACTGCTGAAGCAAGTCAGTTTTTTGGCATTTTTACGACAGGGTCAAACCTTACGACATTTTAGCAAAAAATGTTTTTCTTAAAAAATGCATTTTCTTACATTTTCTTACATTTACGGGTTTAGTCGGGACTCCTGATGACGTTTTGAGACATCTCCTACAACTACAGCACCAGAATTGTGCTGCTGAAGCAAGTCTGTTTTTTGAATTTTTTTTTGTAAAAAAAAAGTTTTCCCAAAAAAAGCATTTTATGCCATTTTTAGGTTTTGTAGGGACTCCTGATGACATTTTGAGACATCTCCTACAACTACAGCACCAGAATTGTACTGCTGAAGCAAGTCCGTTTTTTGGCATTTTTACGACAGGGTCCCCCCTTACGACATTTTAGCAAAAAATGTTTTTCGTAAAAAATGCATTTTCTTACATTTTCTTACATTTACGGGTTTAGTCGGGACTCCTGATGACGTTTTGAGACATCTCCTACAACTACAGCACCAGAATTGTTCTGCTGAAGCAAGTCCGTTTTTTTGAATTTTTTTTACGACATTTTGCAAAATATTTTTTTTCCGTAAAATATGCATTTTCTTCTAATTTCTTCCATTTTCGGGTTTAGTCGGGACTCCTGATGACGTTTTGAGACATCTCCTACAACTACAGCACCAGAATTGTGCTGCTGAAGCAAGTCAGTTTTTTGGCATTTTTACGACAGGGTCCCCCCTTACGACATTTTAGCAAAAAATGTTTTTCTTAAAAAATGCATTTTCTTACATTTTCTTACATTTACGGGTTTAGTCGGGACTCCTGATGACGTTTTGAGACATCTCCTACAACTACAGCACCAGAATTGTGCTGCTGAAGCAAGTCAGTTTTTTGGCATTTTTACGACAGGGTCCCCCCTTACGACATTTTAGCAAAAAATGTTTTTCTTAAAAAATGCATTTTCTTACATTTTCTTACATTTACGGGTTTAGTCGGGACTCCTGATGACGTTTTGAGACATCTCCTACAACTACAGCACCAGAATTGTGCTGCTGAAGCAAGTCAGTTTTTTGGCATTTTTACGACAGGGTCAAACCTTACGACATTTTAGCAAAAAATGTTTTTCTTAAAAAATGCATTTTCTTACATTTTCTTACATTTACGGGTTTAGTCGGGACTCCTGATGACGTTTTGAGACATCTCCTACAACTACAGCACCAGAATTGTGCTGCTGAAGCAAGTCTGTTTTTTGAATTTTTTTTTGTAAAAAAAAGTTTTCCCAAAAAAAGCATTTTATGCCATTTTTAGGTTTTGTAGGGACTCCTGATGACGTTTTGAGACATCTCCTACAACTACAGCACCAGAATTGTACTGCTGAAGCAAGTCAGTTTTTTGGCATTTTTACGACAGGGTCCCCCCTTACGACATTTTAGCAAAAAATGTTTTTCTTAAAAAATGCATTTTCTTACATTTTCTTACATTTACGGGTTTAGTCGGGACTCCTGATGACGTTTTGAGACATCTCCTACAACTACAGCACCAGAATTGTGCTGCTGAAGCAAGTCAGTTTTTTGGCATTTTTACGACAGGGTCCCCCCTTACGACATTTTAGCAAAAAATGTTTTTCTTAAAAAATGCATTTTCTTACATTTTCTTACATTTACGGGTTTAGTCGGGGCTCCTGATGACGTTTTGAGACATCTCCTACAACTACAGCACCAGAATTGTACTGCTGAAGCAAGTCAGTTTTTTGGCATTTTTACGACAGGGTCAAACCTTACGACATTTTAGCAAAAAATGTTTTTCTTAAAAAATGCATTTTCTTACATTTTCTTACATTTACGGGTTTAGTCGGGACTCCTGATGACGTTTTGAGACATCTCCTACAACTACAGCACCAGAATTGTGCTGCTGAAGCAAGTCTGTTTTTTGAATTTTTTTTTGTAAAAAAAAAGTTTTCCCAAAAAAAGCATTTTATGCCATTTTTAGGTTTTGTAGGGACTCCTGATGACGTTTTGAGACATCTCCTACAACTACAGCACCAGAATTGTACTGCTGAAGCAAGTCCGTTTTTTGGCATTTTTACGACAGGGTCCCCCCTTACGACATTTTAGCAAAAAATGTTTTTCTTAAAAAATATATTTTCTTACATTTACGGGTTTAGTCGGGACTCCTGATGACGTTTTGAGACATCTCCTACAACTACAGCACCAGAATTGTTCTGCTGAAGCAAGTCCGTTTTTTTGAATTTTTTTTACGACATTTTGCAAAATATTTTTTTTCCGTAAAATATGCATTTTCTTCTAATTTCTTCCATTTTCGGGTTTAGTCGGGACTCCTGATGACGTTTTGAGACATCTCCTACAACTACAGCACCAGAATTGTACTGCTGAAGCAAGTCAGTTTTTTGGCATTTTTACGACAGGGTCCCCCCTTACGACATTTTAGCAAAAAATGTTTTTCTTAAAAAATGCATTTTCTTACATTTTCTTACATTTACGGGTTTAGTCGGGACTCCTGATGACGTTTTGAGACATCTCCTACAACTACAGCACCAGAATTGTACTGCTGAAGCAAGTCCGTTTTTTGGCATTTTTACGACAGGGTCCCGCCTTACGACATTTTAGCAAAAAATATTTTTCTTAAAAAATGCATTTTCTTACATTTTCTTACATTTACGGGTTTAGTCGGGACTCCTGATGACGTTTTGAGACATCTCCTACAACTACAGCACCAGAATTGTGCTGCTGAAGCAAGTCTGTTTTTTGAATTTTTTTTGGTAAAAAAAAAGTTTTCCCAAAAAAAGCATTTTATGCCATTTTTAGGTTTTGTAGGGACTCCTGATGACGTTTTGAGACATCTCCTACAACTACAGCACCAGAATTGTACTGCTGAAGCAAGTCCGTTTTTTGGCATTTCATTTTCTTAAAAAATGCATTTTCTTACATTTTCTTACATTTACGGGTTTAGTCGGGACTCCTGATGACGTTTTGAGACATCTCCTACAACTAGAGCACCAGAATTGTTCTGCTGAAGCAAGTCCGTTTTTTTGAATTTTTTTTACGACATTTTGCAAAATATTTTTTTTCCGTAAAATATGCATTTTCTCCTAATTTCTTCCATTTTCGGGTTTAGTCGGGACTCCTGATGACGTTTTGAGACATCTCCTACAACTACAGCACCAGAATTGTACTGCTGAAGCAAGTCAGTTTTTTGGCATTTTTACGACAGGGTCCCCCCTTACGACATTTTAGCAAAAAATGTTTTTCTTAAAAAATGCATTTTCTTACATTTTCTTACATTTACGGGTTTAGTCGGGACTCCTGATGACGTTTTGAGACATCTCCTACAACTACAGCACCAGAATTGTGCTGCTGAAGCAAGTCAGTTTTTTGGCATTTTTACGACAGGGTCCCCCCTTACGACATTTTAGCAAAAAATGTTTTTCTTAAAAAATGCATTTTCTTACATTTTCTTACATTTACGGGTTTAGTCGGGACTCCTGATGACGTTTTGAGACATTTCCTACAACTAATGCACCAGAATTGTGCTGCTGAAGCAAGTCTGTTTTTTGAATTTTTATTTGTAAAAAAAAAGTTTTCCCAAAAAAAGCATTTTATGCCATTTTTTGGTTTTGTAGGGACTCCTGATGACGTTTTGAGACATCTCCTACAACTACAGCACCAGAATTGTACTGCTGAAGCAAGTCCGTTTTTTGGCATTTTTACGACAGGGTCCCCCCTTACGACATTTTAGCAAAAAATGTTTTTCTTAAAAAATGCATTTTCTTACATTTTCTTACATTTACGGGTTTAGTCGGGACTCCTGATGACGTTTTGAGACATCTCCTACAACTACAGCACCAGAATTGTTCTGCTGAAGCAAGTCCGTTTTTTTAAATTTTTTTTACGACATTTTACAAAATATTTTTTTTCCGTAAAATATGCATTTTCTTCTAATTTCTTCCATTTTCGGGTTTAGTCGGGACTCCTGATGACGTTTTGAGACATCTCCTACAACTACAGCACCAGAATTGTACTGCTGAAGCAAGTCAGTTTTTTGGCATTTTTACGACAGGGTCAAACCTTACGACATTTTAGCAAAAAATGTTTTTCTTAAAAAATGCATTTTCTTACATTTTCTTACATTTACGGGTTTAGTCGGGACTCCTGATGACGTTTTGAGACATCTCCTACAACTACAGCACCAGAATTGTGCTGCTGAAGCAAGTCTGTTTTTTGAAATTTTTTTTGTAAAAAAAAAGTTTTCCCAAAAAAAGCATTTTATGCCATTTTTAGGTTTTGTAGGGACTCCTGATGACGTTTTGAGACATCTCCTACAACTACAGCACCAGAATTGTACTGCTGAAGCAAGTCCGTTTTTTGGCATTTTTACGACAGGGTCCCCCCTTACGACATTTTAGCAAAAAATGTTTTTCTTAAAAAATGCATTTTCTTACATTTTCTTACATTTACGGGTTTAGTCGGGACTCCTGATGACGTTTTGAGACATCTCCTACAACTACAGCACCAGAATTGTTCTGCTGAAGCAAGTCCGTTTTTTTGAATTTTTTTTACGACATTTTGCAAAATATTTTTTTTCCGTAAAATATGCATTTTCTTCTAATTTCTTCCATTTTCGGGTTTAGTCGGGACTCCTGATGACGTTTTGAGACATCTCCTACAACTACAGCACCAGAATTGTGCTGCTGAAGCAAGTCAGTTTTTTGGCATTTTTACGACAGGGTCCCCCCTTACGACATTTTAGCAAAAAATGTTTTTCTTAAAAAATGCATTTTCTTACATTTTCTTACATTTACGGGTTTAGTCGGGACTCCTGATGACGTTTTGAGACATCTCCTACAACTACAGCACCAGAATTGTGCTGCTGAAGCAAGTCAGTTTTTTGGCATTTTTACGACAGGGTCCCCCCTTAGGACATTTTAGCAAAAAATGTTTTTCTTAAAAAATGCATTTTCTTACATTTTCTTACATTTACGGGTTTAGTCGGGACTCCTGATGACGTTTTGAGACATCTCCTACAACTACAGCACCAGAATTGTACTGCTGAAGCAAGTCAGTTTTTTGGCATTTTTACGACAGGGTCAAAACTTACGACATTTTAGCAAAAAATGTTTTTCTTAAAAAATGCATTTTCTTACATTTTCTTACATTTACGGGTTTAGTCGGGACTCCTGATGACGTTTTGAGACATCTCCTACAACTACAGCACCAGAATTGTACTGCTGAAGCAAGTCCGTTTTTTGGCATTTTTACGACAGGGTCCCCCCTTACGACATTTTAGCAAAAAATGTTTTTCTTAAAAAATATATTTTCTTACATTTACGGGTTTAGTCGGGACTCCTGATGACGTTTTGAGACATCTCCTACAACTACAGCACCAGAATTGTTCTGCTGAAGCAAGTGCGTTTTTTTGAATTTTTTTTACGACATTTTGCAAAATATTTTTTTTCCGTAAAATATGCATTTTCTTCTAATTTCTTCCATTTTCGGGTTTAGTCGGGACTCCTGATGACGTTTTGAGACATCTCCTACAACTACAGCACCAGAATTGTACTGCTGAAGCAAGTCAGTTTTTTGGCATTTTTACGACAGGGTCCCCCCTTACGACATTTTAGCAAAAAATGTTTTTCTTAAAAAATGCATTTTCTTACATTTTCTTACATTTACGGGTTTAGTCGGGGCTCCTTATGACGTTTTGAGACATCTCCTACAACTACAGCACCAGAATTGTACTGCTGAAGCAAGTCAGTTTTTTGGCATTTTTACGACAGGGTCCCCCCTTACGACATTTTAGCAAAAAATTTTTTTCTTAAAAAATGCATTTTCTTACATTTTCTTACATTTACGGGTTTAGTCGGGACTCCTGATGACGTTTTGAGACATCTCCTACAACTACAGCACCAGAATTGTGCTGCTGAAGCAAGTCTGTTTTTTGAATTTTTTTTTGTAAAAAAAAAGTTTTCCCAAAAAAAGCATTTTATGCCATTTTTAGGTTTTGTAGGGACTCCTGATGACGTTTTGAGACATCTCCTACAACTACAGCACCAGAATTGTACTGCTGAAGCAAGTCCGTTTTTTGGCATTTTTACGACCGGGTCCCCCCTTACGACATTTTAGCAAAAAATGTTTTTCTTAAAAAATATATTTTCTTACATTTACGGGTTTAGTCGGGACTCCTGATGACGTTTTGAGACATCTCCTACAACTACAGCACCAGAATTGTTCTGCTGAAGCAAGTCCGTTTTTTTGAATTTTTTTTACGACATTTTGCAAAATATTTTTTTTCCGTAAAATATGCATTTTCTTCTAATTTCTTCCATTTTCGGGTTTAGTCGGGACTCCTGATGACGTTTTGAGACATCTCCTACAACTACAGCACCAAAATTGTACTGCTGAAGCAAGTCAGTTTTTTGGCATTTTTACGACAGGGTCCCCCCTTACGACATTTTAGCAAAAAATATTTTTCTTAAAAAATGCATTTTCTTACATTTTCTTACATTTACGGGTTTAGTCGGGACTCCTGATGACGTTTTGAGACATCTCCTACAACTACAGCACCAGAATTGTACTGCTGAAGCAAGTCCGTTTTTTGGCATTTTTACGACAGGGTCCCCCCTTACGACATTTTAGCAAAAAATATTTTTCTTAAAAAATGCATTTTCTTACATTTTCTTACATTTACGGGTTTAGTCGGGACTCCTGATGACGTTTTGAGACATCTCCTACAACTACAGCACCAGAATTGTGCTGCTGAAGCAAGTCTGTTTTTTGAATTTTTTTTGGTAAAAAAAAAGTTTTCCAAAAAAAGCATTTTATGCCATTTTTAGGTTTTGTAGGGACTCCTGATGACGTTTTGAGACATCTCCTACAACTACAGCACCAGAATTGTACTGCTGAAGCAAGTCCGTTTTTTGGCATTTCATTTTCTTAAAAAATGCATTTTCTTACATTTTCTTACATTTACGGGTTTAGTCGGGACTCCTGATGACGTTTTGAGACATCTCCTACAACTACAGCACCAGAATTGTTCTGCTGAAGCAAGTCCGTTTTTTTAAATTTTTTTTACGACATTTTGCAAAATATTTTTTTTCCGTAAAATATGCATTTTCTTCTAATTTCTTCCATTTTCGGGTTTAGTCGGGACTCCTGATGACGTTTTGAGACATCTCCTACAACTACAGCACCAGAATTGTACTGCTGAAGCAAGTCAGTTTTTTGGCATTTTTACGACAGGGTCCCCCCTTACGACATTTTAGCAAAAAATGTTTTTCTTAAAAAATGCATTTTCTTACATTTTCTTACATTTACGGGTTTAGTCGGGACTCCTGATGACGTTTTGAGACATCTCCTACAACTACAGCACCAGAATTGTGCTGCTGAAGCAAGTCTGTTTTTTGAATTTTTTTTTGTAAAAAAAAAGTTTTCCCAAAAAAAGCATTTTATGCCATTTTTAGGTTTTGTAGGGACTCCTGATGACGTTTTGAGACATCTCCTACAACTACAGCACCAGAATTGTACTGCTGAAGCAAGTCAGTTTTTTGGCATTTTTACGACAGGGTCCCTTACGACATTTTAGCAAAAAATGTTTTTCTTAAAAAATGCATTTTCTTACATTTTCTTACATTTACGGGTTTAGTCGGGACTCCTGATGACGTTTTGAGACATCTCCTACAACTACAGCACCAGAATTGTTCTGCTGAAGCAAGTCGGTTTTTTTGAATTTTTTTTACGACATTTTGCAAAATATTTTTTTTCCGTAAAATATGCATTTTCTTCTAATTTCTTCCATTTTCGGGTTTAGTCGGGACTCCTGATGACGTTTTGAGACATCTCCTACAACTACAGCACCAGAATTGTACTGCTGAAGCAAGTCAGTTTTTTGGCATTTTTACGACAGGGTCCCCCCTTACGACATTTTAGCAAAAAATGTTTTTCTTAAAAAATGCATTTTCTTACATTTTCTTACATTTACGGGTTTAGTCGGGACTCCTGATGACGTTTTGAGACATCTCCTACAACTACAGCACCAGAATTGTACTGCTGAAGCAAGTCCGTTTTTTGGCATTTTTACGACAGGGTCAAACCTTACGACATTTTAGCAAAAAATATTTTTCTTAAAAAATGCATTTTCTTACATTTTCTTACATTTACGGGTTTAGTCGGGACTCCTGATGACGTTTTGAGACATCTCCTACAACTACAGCACCAGAATTGTACTGCTGAAGCAAGTCCGTTTTTTGGCATTTTTACGACAGGGTCCCCCCTTACGACATTTTAGCAAAAAATATTTTTCTTAAAAAATGCATTTTCTTACATTTTCTTACATTTACGGGTTTAGTCGGGACTCCTGATGACGTTTTGAGACATCTCCTACAACTACAGCACCAGAATTGTGCTGCTGAAGCAAGTCTGTTTTTTGAATTTTTTTTGGTAAAAAAAAAGTTTTCCCAAAAAAAGCATTTTATGCCATTTTTAGGTTTTGTAGGGACTCCTGATGACGTTTTGAGACATCTCCTACAACTACAGCACCAGAATTGTACTGCTGAAGCAAGTCCGTTTTTTGGCATTTTTACGACAGGGTCCCCCCTTACGACATTTTAGCAAAAAATGTTTTTCTTAAAAAATGCATTTTCTTACATTTTCTTACATTTACGGGTTTAGTCGGGACTCCTGATGACGTTTTGAGACATCTCCTACAACTACAGCACCAGAATTGTTCTGCTGAAGCAAGTCAGTTTTTTGGCATTTTTACGACAGGGTCCCCCCTTACGACATTTTAGCAAAAAATTTTTTTCTTAAAAAATATATTTTCTTACATTTTCTTACATTTACGGGTTTAGTCGGGACTCCTGATGACGTTTTGAGACATCTCCTACAACTACAGCACCAGAATTGTTCTGCTGAAGCAAGTCCGTTTTTTTGAATTTTTTTTACGACATTTTGCAAAATATTTTTTTTCCGTAAAATATGCATTTTCTTCTAATTTCTTCCATTTTCGGGTTTAGTCGGGACTCCTGATGACGTTTTGAGACATCTCCTACAACTACAGCACCAGAATTGTACTGCTGAAGCAAGTCAGTTTTTTGGCATTTTTACGACAGGGTCCCCCCTTACGACATTTTAGCAAAAAATGTTTTTCTTGAAAAATGCATTTTCTTACATTTTCTTACATTTACGGGTTTAGTCGGGACTCCTGATGACGTTTTGAGACATCTCCTACAACTACAGCACCAGAATTGTACTGCTGAAGCAAGTCCGTTTTTTGGCATTTTTACGACAGGGTCCCCCCTTACGACATTTTAGCAAAAAATATTTTTCTTAAAAAATGCATTTTCTTACATTTTCTTACATTTACGGGTTTAGTCGGGACTCCTGATGACGTTTTGAGACATCTCCTACAACTACAGCACCAGAATTGTGCTGCTGAAGCAAGTCTGTTTTTTGAATTTTTTTTGGTAAAAAAAAAGTTTTCCCAAAAAAAGCATTTTATGCCATTTTTAGGTTTAGTCGGGACTCCTGATGACGTTTTGAGACATCTCCTACAACTACAGCACCAGAATTGTTCTGCTGAAGCAAGTCCGTTTTTTTGAATTTTTTTTACGACATTTTGCAAAATATTTTTTTTCCGTAAAATATGCATTTTCTTCTAATTTCTTCCATTTTCGGGTTTAGTCGGGACTCCTGATGACGTTTTGAGACATCTCCTACAACTACAGCACCAGAATTGTACTGCTGAAGCAAGTCAGTTTTTTGGCATTTTTACGACAGGGTCCCCCCTTACGACATTTTAGCAAAAAATGTTTTTCTTAAAAAATGCATTTTCTTACATTTTCTTACATTTACGGGTTTAGTCGGGACTCCTGATGACGTTTTGAGACATCTCCCACAACTACAGCACCAGAATTGTGCTGCTGAAGCAAGTCAGTTTTTTGGCATTTTTACGACAGGGTCCCCCCTTACGACATTTTAGCAAAAAATGTTTTTCTTAAAAAATGCATTTTCTTACATTTTCTTACATTTACGGGTTTAGTCGGGGCTCCTGATGACGTTTTGAGACATCTCCTACAACTACAGCACCAGAATTGTACTGCTGAAGCAAGTCAGTTTTTTGGCATTTTTACGACAGGGTCAAACCTTACGACATTTTAGCAAAAAATGTTTTTCTTAAAAAATGCATTTTCTTACATTTTCTTACATTTACGGGTTTAGTCGGGACTCCTGATGACGTTTTGAGACATCTCCTACAACTACAGCACCAGAATTGTGCTGCTGAAGCAAGTCTGTTTTTTGAATTTTTTTTTGTAAAAAAAAAGTTTTCCCAAAAAAAGCATTTTATGCCATTTTTAGGTTTTGTAGGGACTCCTGATGACGTTTTGAGACATCTCCTACAACTACAGCACCAGAATTGTACTGCTGAAGCAAGTCCGTTTTTTGGCATTTTTACGACAGGGTCCCCCCTTACGACATTTTAGCAAAAAATGTTTTTCTTAAAAAATGCATTTTCTTACATTTTCTTACATTTACGGGTTTAGTCGGGACTCCTGATGACGTTTTGAGACATCTCCTACAACTACAGCACCAGAATTGTTCTGCTGAAGCAAGTCCGTTTTTTAAATTTTTTTTTACGACATTTTGCAAAATATTTTTTTTCCGTAAAATATGCATTTTCTTCTAATTTCTTCCATTTTCGGGTTTAGTCGGGACTCCTGATGACGTTTTGAGACATCTCCTACAACTACAGCACCAGAATTGTACTGCTGAAGCAAGTCAGTTTTTTGGCATTTTTACGACAGGGTCAAACCTTACGACATTTTAGCAAAAAATGTTTTTCTTAAAAAATGCATTTTCTTACATTTTCTTACATTTACGGGTTTAGTCGGGACTCCTGATGACGTTTTGAGACATCTCCTACAACTACAGCACCAGAATTGTGCTGCTGAAGCAAGTCTGTTTTTTGAATTTTTTTTTGTAAAAAAAAAGTTTTCCCAAAAAAAGCATTTTATGCCATTTTTAGGTTTTGTAGGGACTCCTGATGACGTTTTGAGACATCTCCTACAACTACAGCACCAGAATTGTACTGCTGAAGCAAGTCCGTTTTTTGGCATTTTTACGACAGGGTCCCCCCTTACGACATTTTAGCAAAAAATGTTTTTCTTAAAAAATATATTTTCTTACATTTACGGGTTTAGTCGGGACTCCTGATGACGTTTTGAGACATCTCCTACAACTACAGCACCAGAATTGTTCTGCTGA
Organism: Entelurus aequoreus; assembly: GCF_033978785.1. NCBI lineage: Eukaryota > Metazoa > Chordata > Actinopteri > Syngnathiformes > Syngnathidae > Entelurus > Entelurus aequoreus. The sequence goes on from NC_084734.1 coordinate 13,389,233, forward strand.
AGCAAGTCCGTTTTTTTGAATTTTTATTACGACATTTTGCAAAATATTTTTTTTCCGTAAAATATGCATTTTCTTCTAATTTCTTCCATTTTCGGGTTTAGTCGGGACTCCTGATGACGTTTTGAGACATCTCCTACAACTACAGCACCAAAATTGTACTGCTGAAGCAAGTCAGTTTTTTGGCATTTTTATGACAGGGTCCCCCCTTACGACATTTTAGCAAAAAATGTTTTTCTTAAAAAATGCATTTTCTTACATTTTCTTACATTTACGGGTTTAGTCGGGACTCCTGATGACGTTTTGAGACATCTCCTACAACTACAGCACCAGAATTGTACTGCTGAAGCAAGTCCGTTTTTTGGCATTTTTACGACAGGATCCCCCCTTACGACATTTTAGCAAAAAATATTTTTCTTAAAAAATGCATTTTCTTACATTTTCTTACATTTACGGGTTTAGTCGGGACTCCTGATGACGTTTTGAGACATCTCCTACAACTACAGCACCAGAATTGTGCTGCTGAAGCAAGTCTGTTTTTTGAAATTTTTTTGGTAAAAAAAAAGTTTTCCCAAAAAAAGCATTTTATGCCATTTTTAGGTTTTGTAGGGACTCCTGATGACGTTTTGAGACATCTCCTACAACTACAGCACCAGAAGTGTGCTGCTGAAGCAAGTCCGTTTTTTTGAATTTTTTTTACGACATTTTGCAAAATATTTTTTTTCCGTAAAATATGCATTTTCTTCTAATTTCTTCCATTTTCGGGTTTAGTCGGGACTCCTGATGACGTTTTGAGACATTTCCTACAACTACAGCACCAGAATTGTACTGCTGAAGCATGTCAGTTTTTTGGCATTTTTACGACAGGGTCCCCCCTTACGACATTTTAGCAAAAAATGTTTTTCTTAAAAAATGCATTTTCTTACATTTTCTTACATTTACGGGTTTAGTCGGGGCTCCTGATGACGTTTTGAGACATCTCCTACAACTACAGCACCAGAATTGTACTGCTGAAGCAAGTCAGTTTTTTGGCATTTTTACGACAGGGTCAAACGTTACGACATTTTAGCAAAAAAATTTTTTCTTAAAAAATGGATTTTCTTACATTTTCTTACATTTACGGGTTTAGTCGGGACTCCTGATGACGTTTTGAGACATCTCCTACAACTACAGCACCAGAATTGTGCTGCTGAAGCAAGTCTGTTTTTTGAATTTTTTTTTGTAAAAAAAAAGTTTTCCCAAAAAAAGCATTTTATGCCATTTTTAGGTTTTGTAGGGACTCCTGATGACGTTTTGAGACATCTCCTACAACTACAGCACCAGAATTGTACTGCTGAAGCAAGTCCGTTTTTTGGCATTTTTACGACAGGGTCCCCCCTTACGACATTTTAGCAAAAAATGTTTTTCTTAAAAAATGCATTTTCTTACATTTTCTTACATTTACGGGTTTAGTCGGGACTCCTGATGACGTTTTGAGACATCTCCTACAACTACAGCACCAGAATTGTTCTGCTGAAGCAAGTCCGTTTTTTTGAATTTTTTTTACGACATTTTGCAAAATATTTTTTTTCCGTAAAATATGCATTTTCTTCTAATTTCTTCCATTTTCGGGTTTAGTCGGGACTCCTGATGACGTTTTGAGACATCTCCTACAACTACAGCACCAGAATTGTACTGCTGAAGCAAGTCAGTTTTTTGGCATTTTTACGACAGGGTCCCCCCTTACGACATTTTAGCAAAAAATGTTTTTCTTAAAAAATGCATTTTCTTACATTTTCTTACATTTACGGGTTTAGTCGGGACTCCTGATGACGTTTTGAGACATCTCCTACAACTACAGCACCAGAATTGTTCTGCTGAAGCAAGTCCGTTTTTTTGAATTTTTTTTACGACATTTTGCAAAATATTTTTTTTCCGTAAAATATGCATTTTCTTCTAATTTCTTCCATTTTCGGGTTTAGTCGGGACTCCTGATGACGTTTTGAGACATCTCCTACAACTACAGCACCAGAATTGTACTGCTGAAGCAAGTCCGTTTTTTGGCATTTTTACGACAGGGTCCCCCCTTACGACATTTTAGCAAAAAATGTTTTTCTTAAAAAATGCATTTTCTTACATTTTCTTACATTTACGGGTTTAGTCGGGACTCCTGATGACGTTTTGAGACATCTCCTACAACTACAGCACCAGAATTGTGCTGCTGAAGCAAGTCAGTTTTTTGGCATTTTTACGACAGGGTCCCCCCTTACGACATTTTAGCAAAAAATGTTTTTCTTAAAAAATGCATTTTCTTACATTTACGGGTTTAGTCGGGACTCCTGATGACGTTTTGAGACATCTCCTACAACTACAGCACCAGAAGTGTGCTGCTGAAGCAAGTCCGTTTTTTTGAATTTTTTTTACGACATTTTGCAAAATATTTTTTTTCCGTAAAATATGCATTTTCTTCTAATTTCTTCCATTTTCGGGTTTAGTCGGGACTCCTGATGACGTTTTGAGACATCTCCTACAACTACAGCACCAGAATTGTACTGCTGAAGCAAGTCAGTTTTTTGGCATTTTTACGACAGGGTCAAACCTTACGACATTTTAGCAAAAAAAATTTTTCTTAAAAAATGCATTTTCTTACATTTTCTTACATTTACGGGTTTAGTCGGGACTCCTGATGACGTTTTGAGACATCTCCTACAACTACAGCACCAGAATTGTGCTGCTGAAGCAAGTCTGTTTTTTGAATTTTTTTTTGTAAAAAAAAAGTTTTCCCAAAAAAAGCATTTTATGCCATTTTTAGGTTTTGTAGGGACTCCTGATGACGTTTTGAGACATCTCCTACAACTACAGCACCAGAATTGTACTGCTGAAGCAAGTCCGTTTTTTGGCATTTTTACGACAGGGTCCCCCCTTACGACATTTTAGCAAAAAATGTTTTTCTTAAAAAATGCATTTTCTTACATTTTCTTACATTTACGGGTTTAGTCGGGACTCCTGATGACGTTTTGAGACATCTCCTACAACTACAGCACCAGAATTGTTCTGCTGAAGCAAGTCCGTTTTTTTGAATTTTTTTTACGACATTTTGCAAAATATTTTTTTTCCGTAAAATATGCATTTTCTTCTAATTTCTTCCATTTTCGGGTTTAGTCGGGACTCCTGATGACGTTTTGAGACATCTCCTACAACTACAGCACCAGAATTGTACTGCTGAAGCAAGTCAGTTTTTTGGCATTTTTACGACAGGGTCCCCCCTTACGACATTTTAGCAAAAAATGTTTTTCTTAAAAAATGCATTTTATTACATTTTCTTACATTTACGGGTTTAGTCGGGACTCCTGATGACGTTTTGAGACATCTCCTACAACTACAGCACCAGAATTGTGCTGCTGAAGCAAGTCAGTTTTTTGGCATTTTTACGACAGGGTCCCCCCTTACGACATTTTAGCAAAAAATGTTTTTCTTAAAAAATGCATTTTCTTACATTTTCTTACATTTACGGGTTTAGTCGGGACTCCTGATGACGTTTTGAGACATCTCCTACAACTACAGCACCAGAATTGTACTGCTGAAGCAAGTCAGTTTTTTGGCATTTTTACGACAGGGTCAAACCTTACGACATTTTAGCAAAAAATGTTTTTCTTAAAAAATGCATTTTCTTACATTTTCTTACATTTACGGGTTTAGTCGGGACTCCTGATGACGTTTTGAGACATCTCCTACAACTACAGCACCAGAATTGTGCTGCTGAAGCAAGTCTGTTTTTTGAATTTTTTTTTGTAAAAAAAAGTTTTCCCAAAAAAAGCATTTTATGCCATTTTTAGGTTTTGTAGGGACTCCTGATGACGTTTTGAGACATCTCCTACAACTACAGCACCAGAATTGTACTGCTGAAGCAAGTCCGTTTTTTGGCATTTTTACGACAGGGTCCCCCCTTACGACATTTTAGCAAAAAATGTTTTTCTTAAAAAATATATTTTCTTACATTTACGGGTTTAGTCGGGACTCCTGATGACGTTTTGAGACATCTCCTACAACTACAGCACCAGAATTGTTCTGCTGAAGCAAGTCCGTTTTTTTGAATTTTTATTACGACATTTTGCAAAATATTTTTTTTCCGTAAAATATGCATTTTCTTCTAATTTCTTCCATTTTCGGGTTTAGTCGGGACTCCTGATGACGTTTTGAGACATCTCCTACAACTACAGCACCAAAATTGTACTGCTGAAGCAAGTCAGTTTTTTGGCATTTTTACGACAGGGTCCCCCCTTACGACATTTTAGCAAAAAATGTTTTTCTTAAAAAATGCATTTTCTTACATTTTCTTACATTTACGGGTTTAGTCGGGACTCCTGATGACGTTTTGAGACATCTCCTACAACTACAGCACCAGAATTGTACTGCTGAAGCAAGTCCGTTTTTTGGCATTTTTACGACAGGATCCCCCCTTACGACATTTTAGCAAAAAATATTTTTCTTAAAAAATGCATTTTCTTACATTTTCTTACATTTACGGGTTTAGTCGGGACTCCTGATGACGTTTTGAGACATCTCCTACAACTACAGCACCAGAATTGTGCTGCTGAAGCAAGTCTGTTTTTTGAAATTTTTTTGGTAAAAAAAAAGTTTTCCCAAAAAAAGCATTTTATGCCATTTTTAGGTTTTGTAGTGACTCCTGATGACGTTTTGAGACATCTCCTACAACTACAGCACCAGAATTGTACTGCTGAAGCAAGTCCGTTTTTTGGCATTTCATTTTCTTAAAAAATGCATTTTCTTACATTTTCTTACATTTACGGGTTTAGTCGGGACTCCTGATGACGTTTTGAGACATCTCCTACAACTACAGCACCAGAATTGTTCTGCTGAAGCAAGTCCGTTTTTTTAAATTTTTTTTACGACATTTTGCAAAATATTTTTTTTCCGTAAAATATGCATTTTCTTCTAATTTCTTCCATTTTCGGGTTTAGTCGGGACTCCTGATGACGTTTTGAGACATCTCCTACAACTACAGCACCAGAATTGTACTGCTGAAGCAAGTCAGTTTTTTGGCATTTTTACGACAGGGTCAAACCTTACGACATTTTAGCAAAAAATGTTTTTCTTAAAAAATGCATTTTCTTACATTTTCTTACATTTACGGGTTTAGTCGGGACTCCTGATGACGTTTTGAGACATCTCCTACAACTACAGCACCAGAATTGGGCTGCTGAAGCAAGTCTGTTTTTTGAATTTTTTTTTGTAAAAAAAAAGTTTTCCCAAAAAAAGCATTTTATGCCATTTTTAGGTTTTGTAGGGACTCCTGATGACGTTTTGAGACATCTCCTACAACTACAGCACCAGAATTGTACTGCTGAAGCAAGTCCGTTTTTTGGCATTTTTACGACAGGGTCCCCCCTTACGACATTTTAGCAAAAAATGTTTTTCTTAAAAAATGCATTTTCTTACATTTTCTTACATTTACGGGTTTAGTCGGGACTCCTGATGACGTTTTGAGACATCTCCTACAACTACAGCACCAGAATTGTTCTGCTGAAGCAAGTCCGTTTTTTTGAATTTTTTTTACGACATTTTGCAAAATATTTTTTTTCCGTAAAATATGCATTTTCTTCTAATTTCTTCCATTTTCGGGTTTAGTCGGGACTCCTGATGACGTTTTGAGACATCTCCTACAACTACAGCACCAGAATTGTACTGCTGAAGCAAGTCAGTTTTTTGGCATTTTTACGACAGGGTCCCCCCTTACGACATTTTAGCAAAAAATGTTTTTCTTAAAAAATGCATTTTATTACATTTTCTTACATTTACGGGTTTAGTCGGGACTCCTGATGACGTTTTGAGACATCTCCTACAACTACAGCACCAGAATTGTGCTGCTGAAGCAAGTCTGTTTTTTGAATTTTTTTTTGTAAAAAAAAAGTTTTCCCAAAAAAAGCATTTTATGCCATTTTTAGGTTTTGTAGGGACTCCTGATGACGTTTTGAGACATCTCCTACAACTACAGCACCAGAATTGTGCTGCTGAAGCAAGTCAGTTTTTTGGCATTTTTACGACAGGGTCCCCCCTTACGACATTTTAGCAAAAAATGTTTTTCTTAAAAAATGCATTTTCTTACATTTACGGGTTTAGTCGGGACTCCTGATGACGTTTTGAGACATCTCCTACAACTACAGCACCAGAAGTGTGCTGCTGAAGCAAGTCCGTTTTTTTGAATTTTTTTTACGACATTTTGCAAAATATTTTTTTTCCGTAAAATATGCATTTTCTTCTAATTTCTTCCATTTTCGGGTTTAGTCGGGACTCCTGATGACGTTTTGAGACATCTCCTACAACTACAGCACCAGAATTGTACTGCTGAAGCAAGTCAGTTTTTTGGCATTTTTACGACAGGGTCAAACCTTACGACATTTTAGCAAAAAAAATTTTTCTTAAAAAATGCATTTTCTTACATTTTCTTACATTTACGGGTTTAGTCGGGACTCCTGATGACGTTTTGAGACATCTCCTACAACTACAGCACCAGAATTGTGCTGCTGAAGCAAGTCTGTTTTTTGAATTTTTTTTTGTAAAAAAAAAGTTTTCCCAAAAAAAGCATTTTATGCCATTTTTAGGTTTTGTAGGGACTCCTGATGACGTTTTGAGACATCTCCTACAACTACAGCACCAGAATTGTACTGCTGAAGCAAGTCCGTTTTTTGGCATTTTTACGACAGGGTCCCCCCTTACGACATTTTAGCAAAAAATGTTTTTCTTAAAAAATGCATTTTCTTACATTTTCTTACATTTACGGGTTTAGTCGGGACTCCTGATGACGTTTTGAGACATCTCCTACAACTACAGCACCAGAATTGTTCTGCTGAAGCAAGTCCGTTTTTTTGAATTTTTTTTACGACATTTTGCAAAATATTTTTTTTCCGTAAAATATGCATTTTCTTCTAATTTCTTCCATTTTCGGGTTTAGTCGGGACTCCTGATGACGTTTTGAGACATCTCCTACAACTACAGCACCAGAATTGTACTGCTGAAGCAAGTCAGTTTTTTGGCATTTTTACGACAGGGTCCCCCCTTACGACATTTTAGCAAAAAATGTTTTTCTTAAAAAATGCATTTTATTACATTTTCTTACATTTACGGGTTTAGTCGGGACTCCTGATGACGTTTTGAGACATCTCCTACAACTACAGCACCAGAATTGTGCTGCTGAAGCAAGTCAGTTTTTTGGCATTTTTACGACAGGGTCCCCCCTTACGACATTTTAGCAAAAAATGTTTTTCTTAAAAAATGCATTTTCTTACATTTTCTTACATTTACGGGTTTAGTCGGGACTCCTGATGACGTTTTGAGACATCTCCTACAACTACAGCACCAGAATTGTACTGCTGAAGCAAGTCAGTTTTTTGGCATTTTTACGACAGGGTCAAACCTTACGACATTTTAGCAAAAAATGTTTTTCTTAAAAAATGCATTTTCTTACATTTTCTTACATTTACGGGTTTAGTCGGGACTCCTGATGACGTTTTGAGACATCTCCTACAACTACAGCACCAGAATTGTGCTGCTGAAGCAAGTCTGTTTTTTGAATTTTTTTTTGTAAAAAAAAGTTTTCCCAAAAAAAGCATTTTATGCCATTTTTAGGTTTTGTAGGGACTCCTGATGACGTTTTGAGACATCTCCTACAACTACAGCACCAGAATTGTACTGCTGAAGCAAGTCCGTTTTTTGGCATTTTTACGACAGGGTCCCCCCTTACGACATTTTAGCAAAAAATGTTTTTCTTAAAAAATATATTTTCTTACATTTACGGGTTTAGTCGGGACTCCTGATGACGTTTTGAGACATCTCCTACAACTACAGCACCAGAATTGTTCTGCTGAAGCAAGTCCGTTTTTTTGAATTTTTATTACGACATTTTGCAAAATATTTTTTTTCCGTAAAATATGCATTTTCTTCTAATTTCTTCCATTTTCGGGTTTAGTCGGGACTCCTGATGACGTTTTGAGACATCTCCTACAACTACAGCACCAAAATTGTACTGCTGAAGCAAGTCAGTTTTTTGGCATTTTTACGACAGGGTCCCCCCTTACGACATTTTAGCAAAAAATGTTTTTCTTAAAAAATGCATTTTCTTACATTTTCTTACATTTACGGGTTTAGTCGGGACTCCTGATGACGTTTTGAGACATCTCCTACAACTACAGCACCAGAATTGTACTGCTGAAGCAAGTCCGTTTTTTGGCATTTTTACGACAGGATCCCCCCTTACGACATTTTAGCAAAAAATATTTTTCTTAAAAAATGCATTTTCTTACATTTTCTTACATTTACGGGTTTAGTCGGGACTCCTGATGACGTTTTGAGACATCTCCTACAACTACAGCACCAGAATTGTGCTGCTGAAGCAAGTCTGTTTTTTGAAATTTTTTTGGTAAAAAAAAAGTTTTCCCAAAAAAAGCATTTTATGCCATTTTTAGGTTTTGTAGTGACTCCTGATGACGTTTTGAGACATCTCCTACAACTACAGCACCAGAATTGTACTGCTGAAGCAAGTCCGTTTTTTGGCATTTCATTTTCTTAAAAAATGCATTTTCTTACATTTTCTTACATTTACGGGTTTAGTCGGGACTCCTGATGACGTTTTGAGACATCTCCTACAACTACAGCACCAGAATTGTTCTGCTGAAGCAAGTCCGTTTTTTTAAATTTTTTTTACGACATTTTGCAAAATATTTTTTTTCCGTAAAATATGCATTTTCTTCTAATTTCTTCCATTTTCGGGTTTAGTCGGGACTCCTGATGACGTTTTGAGACATCTCCTACAACTACAGCACCAGAATTGTACTGCTGAAGCAAGTCAGTTTTTTGGCATTTTTACGACAGGGTCAAACCTTACGACATTTTAGCAAAAAATGTTTTTCTTAAAAAATGCATTTTCTTACATTTTCTTACATTTACGGGTTTAGTCGGGACTCCTGATGACGTTTTGAGACATCTCCTACAACTACAGCACCAGAATTGGGCTGCTGAAGCAAGTCTGTTTTTTGAATTTTTTTTTGTAAAAAAAAAGTTTTCCCAAAAAAAGCATTTTATGCCATTTTTAGGTTTTGTAGGGACTCCTGATGACGTTTTGAGACATCTCCTACAACTACAGCACCAGAATTGTACTGCTGAAGCAAGTCCGTTTTTTGGCATTTTTACGACAGGGTCCCCCCTTACGACATTTTAGCAAAAAATGTTTTTCTTAAAAAATGCATTTTCTTACATTTTCTTACATTTACGGGTTTAGTCGGGACTCCTGATGACGTTTTGAGACATCTCCTACAACTACAGCACCAGAATTGTTCTGCTGAAGCAAGTCCGTTTTTTTGAATTTTTTTTACGACATTTTGCAAAATATTTTTTTTCCGTAAAATATGCATTTTCTTCTAATTTCTTCCATTTTCGGGTTTAGTCGGGACTCCTGATGACGTTTTGAGACATCTCCTACAACTACAGCACCAGAATTGTACTGCTGAAGCAAGTCAGTTTTTTGGCATTTTTACGACAGGGTCCCCCCTTACGACATTTTAGCAAAAAATGTTTTTCTTAAAAAATGCATTTTCTTACATTTTCTTACATTTACGGGTTTAGTCGGGACTCCTGATGACGTTTTGAGACATCTCCTACAACTACAGCACCAGAATTGTGCTGCTGAAGCAAGTCAGTTTTTTGGCATTTTTACGACAGGGTCCCCCCTTACGACATTTTAGCAAAAAATGTTTTTCTTAAAAAATGCATTTTCTTACATTTTCTTACATTTACGGGTTTAGTCGGGACTCCTGATGACGTTTTGAGACATCTCCTACAACTACAGCACCAGAATTGTACTGCTGAAGCAAGTCAGTTTTTTGGCATTTTTACGACAGGGTCAAACCTTACGACATTTTAGCAAAAAATGTTTTTCTTAAAAAATGCATTTTCTTACATTTTCTTACATTTACGGGTTTAGTCGGGACTCCTGATGACGTTTTGAGACATCTCCTACAACTACAGCACCAGAATTGTGCTGCTGAAGCAAGTCTGTTTTTTGAATTTTTTTTTGTAAAAAAAAGTTTTCCCAAAAAAAGCATTTTATGCCATTTTTAGGTTTTGTAGGGACTCCTGATGACGTTTTGAGACATCTCCTACAACTACAGCACCAGAATTGTACTGCTGAAGCAAGTCCGTTTTTTGGCATTTTTACGACAGGGTCCCCCCTTACGACATTTTAGCAAAAAATGTTTTTCTTAAAAAATATATTTTCTTACATTTACGGGTTTAGTCGGGACTCCTGATGACGTTTTGAGACATCTCCTACAACTACAGCACCAGAATTGTTCTGCTGAAGCAAGTCCGTTTTTTTGAATTTTTTTTACGACATTTTGCAAAATATTTTTTTTCCGTAAAATATGCATTTTCTTCTAATTTCTTCCATTTTCGGGTTTAGTCGGGACTCCTGATGACGTTTTGAGACATCTCCTACAACTACAGCACCAGAATTGTACTGCTGAAGCAAGTCAGTTTTTTGGCATTTTTACGACAGGGTCCCCCCTTACGACATTTTAGCAAAAAATGTTTTTCTTAAAAAATGCATTTTCTTACATTTTCTTACATTTACGGGTTTAATCGGGACTCCTGATGACGTTTTGAGACATCTCCTACAACTACAGCACCAGAATTGTACTGCTGAAGCAAGTCCGTTTTTTGGCATTTTTACGACAGGGTCCCCCCTTACGACATTTTAGCAAAAAATATTTTTCTTAAAAAATGCATTTTCTTACATTTTCTTACATTTACGGGTTTAGTCGGGACTCCTGATGACGTTTTGAGACATCTCCTACAACTACAGCACCAGAATTGTGCTGCTGAAGCAAGTCTGTTTTTTGAATTTTTTTTTGTAAAAAAAAGTTTTCCCAAAAAAAGCATTTTATGCCATTTTTAGGTTTTGTAGGGACTCCTGATGACGTTTTGAGACATCTCCTACAACTACAGCACCAGAATTGTACTGCTGAAGCAAGTCCGTTTTTTGGCATTTTTACGACAGGGTCCCCCCTTACGACATTTTAGCAAAAAATGTTTTTCTTAAAAAATATATTTTCTTACATTTACGGGTTTAGTCGGGACTCCTGATGACGTTTTGAGACATCTCCTACAACTACAGCACCAGAATTGTTCTGCTGAAGCAAGTCAGTTTTTTTGAATTTTTTTTACGACATTTTGCAAAATATTTTTTTTCCGTAAAATATGCATTTTCTTCTAATTTCTTCCATTTTCGGGTTTAGTCGGGACTCCTGATGACGTTTTGAGACATCTCCTACAACTACAGCACCAGAATTGTACTGCTGAAGCAAGTCAGTTTTTTGGCATTTTTACGACAGGGTCCCCCCTTACGACATTTTAGCAAAAAATGTTTTTCTTAAAAAATGCATTTTCTTACATTTTCTTACATTTACGGGTTTAATCGGGACTCCTGATGACGTTTTGAGACATCTCCTACAACTACAGCACCAGAATTGTACTGCTGAAGCAAGTCCGTTTTTTGGCATTTTTACGACAGGGTCCCCCCTTACGACATTTTAGCAAAAAATATTTTTCTTAAAAAATGCATTTTCTTACATTTTCTTACATTTACGGGTTTAGTCGGGACTCCTGATGACGTTTTGAGACATCTCCTACAACTACAGCACCAGAATTGTGCTGCTGAAGCAAGTCTGTTTTTTGAATTTTTTTTGGTAAAAAAAAAGTTTTCCCAAAAAAAGCATTTTATGCCATTTTTAGGTTTTGTAGGGACTCCTGATGACGTTTTGAGACATCTCCTACAACTACAGCACCAGAATTGTACTGCTGAAGCAAGTCCGTTTTTTGGCATTTTTACGACAGGGTCCCCCCTTACGACATTTTAGCAAAAAATGTTTTTCTTAAAAAATGCATTTTCTTACATTTTCTTACATTTACGGGTTTAGTCGGGACTCCTGATGACGTTTTGAGACATCTCCTACAACTACAGCACCAGAATTGTTCTGCTGAAGCAAGTCCGTTTTTTTGAATTTTTTTTACGACATTTTGCAAAATATTTTTTTTCCGTAAAATATGCATTTTCTTCTAATTTCTTCCATTTTCGGGTTTAGTCGGGACTCCTGATGACGTTTTGAGACATCTCCTACAACTACAGCACCAGAATTGTACTGCTGAAGCAAGTCAGTTTTTTGGCATTTTTACGACAGGGTCCCCCCTTACGACATTTTAGCAAAAAATGTTTTTCTTAAAAAATGCATTTTCTTACATTTTCTTACATTTACGGGTTTAGTCGGGACTCCTGATGACGTTTTGAGACATCTCCTACAACTACAGCACCAGAATTGTGCTGCTGAAGCAAGTCAGTTTTTTGGCATTTTTACGACAGGGTCCCCCCTTACGACATTTTAGCAAAAAATGTTTTTCTTAAAAAATGCATTTTCTTACATTTTCTTACATTTACGGGTTTAGTCGGGACTCCTGATGACGTTTTGAGACATCTCCTACAACTACAGCACCAGAATTGTACTGCTGAAGCAAGTCAGTTTTTTGGCATTTTTACGACAGGGTCAAACCTTACGACATTTTAGCAAAAAATGTTTTTCTTAAAAAATGCATTTTCTTACATTTTCTTACATTTACGGGTTTAGTCGGGACTCCTGATGACGTTTTGAGACATCTCCTACAACTACAGCACCAGAATTGTGCTGCTGAAGCAAGTCTGTTTTTTGAATTTTTTTTTGTAAAAAAAAGTTTTCCCAAAAAAAGCATTTTATGCCATTTTTAGGTTTTGTAGGGACTCCTGATGACGTTTTGAGACATCTCCTACAACTACAGCACCAGAATTGTACTGCTGAAGCAAGTCCGTTTTTTGGCATTTTTACGACAGGGTCCCCCCTTACGACATTTTAGCAAAAAATGTTTTTCTTAAAAAATATATTTTCTTACATTTACGGGTTTAGTCGGGACTCCTGATGACGTTTTGAGACATCTCCTACAACTACAGCACCAGAATTGTTCTGCTGAAGCAAGTCCGTTTTTTTGAATTTTTTTTACGACATTTTGCAAAATATTTTTTTTCCGTAAAATATGCATTTTCTTCTAATTTCTTCCATTTTCGGGTTTAGTCGGGACTCCTGATGACGTTTTGAGACATCTCCTACAACTACAGCACCAGAATTGTACTGCTGAAGCAAGTCAGTTTTTTGGCATTTTTACGACAGGGTCCCCCCTTACGACATTTTAGCAAAAAATGTTTTTCTTAAAAAATGCATTTTCTTACATTTTCTTACATTTACGGGTTTAATCGGGACTCCTGATGACGTTTTGAGACATCTCCTACAACTACAGCACCAGAATTGTACTGCTGAAGCAAGTCCGTTTTTTGGCATTTTTACGACAGGGTCCCCCCTTACGACATTTTAGCAAAAAATATTTTTCTTAAAAAATGCATTTTCTTACATTTTCTTACATTTACGGGTTTAGTCGGGACTCCTGATGACGTTTTGAGACATCTCCTACAACTACAGCACCAGAATTGTGCTGCTGAAGCAAGTCTGTTTTTTGAATTTTTTTTTGTAAAAAAAAGTTTTCCCAAAAAAAGCATTTTATGCCATTTTTAGGTTTTGTAGGGACTCCTGATGACGTTTTGAGACATCTCCTACAACTACAGCACCAGAATTGTACTGCTGAAGCAAGTCCGTTTTTTGGCATTTTTACGACAGGGTCCCCCCTTACGACATTTTAGCAAAAAATGTTTTTCTTAAAAAATGCATTTTCTTACATTTTCTTACATTTACGGGTTTAGTCGGGACTCCTGATGACGTTTTGAGACATCTCCTACAACTACAGCACCAGAATTGTTCTGCTGAAGCAAGTCCGTTTTTTTGAATTTTTTTTACGACATTTTGCAAAATATTTTTTTTCCGTAAAATATGCATTTTCTTCTAATTTCTTCCATTTTCGGGTTTAGTCGGGACTCCTGATGACGTTTTGAGACATCTCCTACAACTACAGCACCAGAATTGTACTGCTGAAGCAAGTCAGTTTTTTGGCATTTTTACGACAGGGTCCCCCCTTACGACATTTTAGCAAAAAATGTTTTTCTTAAAAAATGCATTTTCTTACATTTTCTTACATTTACGGGTTTAGTCGGGACTCCTGATGACGTTTTGAGACATCTCCTACAACTACAGCACCAGAATTGTACTGCTGAAGCAAGTCCGTTTTTTGGCATTTTTATGACAGGGTCCCCCCTTACGACATTTTAGCAAAAAATATTTTTCTTAAAAAATATATTTTCTTACATTTTCTTACATTTACGGGTTTAGTCGGGACTCCTGATGACGTTTTGAGACATCTCCTACAACTACAGCACCAGAATTGTGCTGCTGAAGCAAGTCTGTTTTTTGAATTTTTTTTGGTAAAAAAAAAGTTTTCCCAAAAAAAGCATTTTATGCCATTTTTAGGTTTTGTAGGGACTCCTGATGACGTTTTGAGACATCTCCTACAACTACAGCACCAGAATTGTACTGCTGAAGCAAGTCCGTTTTTTGGCATTTTTACGACAGGGTCCCCCCTTACGACATTTTAGCAAAAAATATTTTTCTTAAAAAATGCATTTTCTTACATTTTCTTACATTTACGGGTTTAGTCGGGACTCCTGATGACGTTTTGAGACATCTCCTACAACTACAGCACCAGAATTGTGCTGCTGAAGCAAGTCAGTTTTTTGGCATTTTTACGACAGGGTCCCCCCTTACGACATTTTAGCAAAAAATGTTTTTCTTAAAAAATGCATTTTCTTACATTTACGGGTTTAGTCGGGACTCCTGATGACGTTTTGAGACATCTCCTACAACTACAGCACCAGAATTTTGCTGCTGAAGCAAGTCCGTTTTTTTTAAATTTTTTTTACGACATTTTGCAAAATATTTTTTTTCCGTAAAATATGCATTTTCTTCTAATTTCTTCCATTTTCGGGTTTAGTCGGGACTCCTGATGACGTTTTGAGACATCTCCTACAACTACAGCACCAGAATTGTACTGCTGAAGCAAGTCAGTTTTTTGGCATTTTTACGACAGGGTCCCCCCCTTACGACATTTTAGCAAAAAAAGTTTTTCTTAAAAAATGCATTTTCTTACATTTTCTTACATTTACGGGTTTAGTCGGGACTCCTGATGACGTTTTGAGACATCTCCTACAACTACAGCACCAGAATTGTGCTGCTGAAGCAAGTCTGTTTTTTGAATTTTTTTTGGTAAAAAAAAAGTTTTCCCAAAAAAAGCATTTTATGCCATTTTTAGGTTTTGTAGGGACTCCTGATGACGTTTTGAGACATCTCCTACAACTACAGCACCAGAATTGTACTGCTGAAGCAAGTCCGTTTTTTGGCATTTTTACGACAGGGTCCCCCCTTACGACATTTTAGCAAAAAATGTTTTTCTTAAAAAATGCATTTTCTTACATTTACAGGTTTAGTCGGGACTCCTGATGACGTTTTGAGACATCTCCTACAACTACAGCACCAGAAGTGTGCTGCTGAAGCAAGTCCGTTTTTTTGGCATTTTTATGACAGGGTCCCCCCTTACGACATTTTAGCAAAAAATATTTTTCTTAAAAAATATATTTTCTTACATTTTCTTACATTTACGGGTTTAGTCGGGACTCCTGATGACGTTTTGAGACATCTCCTACAACTACAGCACCAGAATTGTACTGCTGAAGCAAGTCCGTTTTTTGGCATTTTTATGACAGGGTCCCCCCTTACGACATTTTAGCAAAAAATATTTTTCTTAAAAAATATATTTTCTTACATTTTCTTACATTTACGGGTTTAGTCGGGACTCCTGATGACGTTTTGAGACATCTCCTACAACTACAGCACCAGAATTGTTCTGCTGAAGCAAGTCCGTTTTTTTGAATTTTTTTTACGACATTTTGCAAAATATTTTTTTTCCGTAAAATATGCATTTTCTTCTAATTTCTTCCATTTTCGGGTTTAGTCGGGACTCCTGATGACGTTTTGAGACATCTCCTACAACTACAGCACCAGAATTGTACTGCTGAAGCAAGTCAGTTTTTTGGCATTTTTACGACAGGGTCCCCCCTTACGACATTTTAGCAAAAAATGTTTTTCTTAAAAAATGCATTTTCTTACATTTTCTTACATTTACGGGTTTAGTCGGGACTCCTGATGACGTTTTGAGACATCTCCTACAACTACAGCACCAGAATTGTACTGCTGAAGCAAGTCCGTTTTTTGGCATTTTTATGACAGGGTCCCCCCTTACGACATTTTAGCAAAAAATATTTTTCTTAAAAAATATATTTTCTTACATTTTCTTACATTTACGGGTTTAGTCGGGACTCCTGATGACGTTTTGAGACATCTCCTACAACTACAGCACCAGAATTGTGCTGCTGAAGCAAGTCTGTTTTTTGAATTTTTTTTGGTAAAAAAAAAGTTTTCCCAAAAAAAGCATTTTATGCCATTTTTAGGTTTTGTAGGGACTCCTGATGACGTTTTGAGACATCTCCTACAACTACAGCACCAGAATTGTACTGCTGAAGCAAGTCCGTTTTTTGGCATTTTTACGACAGGGTCCCCCCTTACGACATTTTAGCAAAAAATATTTTTCTTAAAAAATGCATTTTCTTACATTTTCTTACATTTACGGGTTTAGTCGGGACTCCTGATGACGTTTTGAGACATCTCCTACAACTACAGCACCAGAATTGTGCTGCTGAAGCAAGTCAGTTTTTTGGCATTTTTACGACAGGGTCCCCCCTTACGACATTTTAGCAAAAAATGTTTTTCTTAAAAAATGCATTTTCTTACATTTACGGGTTTAGTCGGGACTCCTGATGACGTTTTGAGACATCTCCTACAACTACAGCACCAGAATTTTGCTGCTGAAGCAAGTCCGTTTTTTTTAAATTTTTTTTACGACATTTTGCAAAATATTTTTTTTCCGTAAAATATGCATTTTCTTCTAATTTCTTCCATTTTCGGGTTTAGTCGGGACTCCTGATGACGTTTTGAGACATCTCCTACAACTACAGCACCAGAATTGTACTGCTGAAGCAAGTCAGTTTTTTGGCATTTTTACGACAGGGTCCCCCCCTTACGACATTTTAGCAAAAAAAGTTTTTCTTAAAAAATGCATTTTCTTACATTTTCTTACATTTACGGGTTTAGTCGGGACTCCTGATGACGTTTTGAGACATCTCCTACAACTACAGCACCAGAATTGTGCTGCTGAAGCAAGTCTGTTTTTTGAATTTTTTTTGGTAAAAAAAAAGTTTTCCCAAAAAAAGCATTTTATGCCATTTTTAGGTTTTGTAGGGACTCCTGATGACGTTTTGAGACATCTCCTACAACTACAGCACCAGAATTGTACTGCTGAAGCAAGTCCGTTTTTTGGCATTTTTACGACAGGGTCCCCCCTTACGACATTTTAGCAAAAAATGTTTTTCTTAAAAAATGCATTTTCTTACATTTACAGGTTTAGTCGGGACTCCTGATGACGTTTTGAGACATCTCCTACAACTACAGCACCAGAAGTGTGCTGCTGAAGCAAGTCCGTTTTTTTGAATTTTTTTTACGACATTTTGCAAAATATTTTTTTTCCGTAAAATATGCATTTTCTTCTAATTTCTTCCATTTTCGGGTTTAGTCGGGACTCCTGATGACGTTTTGAGACATCTCCTACAACTACAGCACCAGAATTGTACTGCTGAAGCATGTCAGTTTTTTGGCATTTTTACGACAGGGTCCCCCCTTACGACATTTTATCAAAAAATGTTTTTCTTAAAAAATGCATTTTCTTACATTTTCTTACATTTATGGGTTTAGTCGGGGCTCCTGATGACGTTTTGAGACATCTCCTACAACTACAGCACCAGAATTGTACTGCTGAAGCAAGTCAGTTTTTTGGCATTTTTACGACAGGGTCAAACCTTACGACATTTTAGCAAAAAAATTTTTTCTTAAAAAATGCATTTTCTTACATTTTCTTACATTTACGGGTTTAGTCGGGACTCCTGATGACGTTTTGAGACATCTCCTACAACTACAGCACCAGAATTGTGCTGCTGAAGCAAGTCTGTTTTTTGAATTTTTTTTTGTAAAAAAAAAGTTTTCCCAAAAAAAGCATTTTATGCCATTTTTAGGTTTTGTAGGGACTCCTGATGACGTTTTGAGACATCTCCTACAACTACAGCACCAGAATTGTACTGCTGAAGCAAGTCCGTTTTTTGGCATTTTTACGACAGGGTCCCCCCTTACGACATTTTAGCAAAAAATGTTTTTCTTAAAAAATATATTTTCTTACATTTACGGGTTTAGTCGGGACTCCTGATGACGTTTTGAGACATCTCCTACAACTACAGCACCAGAATTGTTCTGCTGAAGCAAGTGCGTTTTTTTGAATTTTTTTTACGACATTTTGCAAAATATTTTTTTTCCGTAAAATATGCATTTTCTTCTAATTTCTTCCATTTTCGGGTTTAGTCGGGACTCCTGATGACGTTTTGAGACATCTCCTACAACTACAGCACCAGAATTGTACTGCTGAAGCAAGTCAGTTTTTTGGCATTTTTACGACAGGGTCCCCCCTTACGACATTTTAGCAAAAAATGTTTTTCTTAAAAAATGCATTTTCTTACATTTTCTTACATTTACGGGTTTAGTCGGGACTCCTGATGACGTTTTGAGACATCTCCTACAACTACAGCACCAGAATTGTACTGCTGAAGCAAGTCCGTTTTTTGGCATTTTTACGACAGGGTCCCCCCTTACGACATTTTAGCAAAAAATATTTTTCTTAAAAAATGCATTTTCTTACATTTTCTTACATTTACGGGTTTAGTCGGGACTCCTGATGACGTTTTGAGACATCTCCTACAACTACAGCACCAGAATTGTGCTGCTGAAGCAAGTCTGTTTTTTGAATTTTTTTTGGTAAAAAAAAAGTTTTCCCAAAAAAAGCATTTTATGCCATTTTTAGGTTTTGTAGGGACTCCTGATGACGTTTTGAGACATCTCCTACAACTACAGCACCAGAATTGTACTGCTGAAGCAAGTCCGTTTTTTGGCATTTCATTTTCTTAAAAAATGCATTTTCTTACATTTTCTTACATTTACGGGTTTAGTCGGGACTCCTGATGACGTTTTGAGACATCTCCTACAACTAGAGCACCAGAATTGTTCTGCTGAAGCAAGTCCGTTTTTTTGAATTTTTTTTACGACATTTTGCAAAATATTTTTTTTCCGTAAAATATGCATTTTCTTCTAATTTCTTCCATTTTCGGGTTTAGTCGGGACTCCTGATGACGTTTTGAGACATCTCCTACAACTACAGCACCAGAATTGTACTGCTGAAGCAAGTCAGTTTTTTGGCATTTTTACGACAGGGTCCCCCCTTACGACATTTTAGCAAAAAATGTTTTTCTTAAAAAATGCATTTTCTTACATTTTCTTACATTTACGGGTTTAGTCGGGACTCCTGATGACGTTTTGAGACATCTCCTACAACTACAGCACCAGAATTGTGCTGCTGAAGCAAGTCAGTTTTTTGGCATTTTTACGACAGGGTCCCCCCTTACGACATTTTAGCAAAAACTGTTTTTCTTAAAAAATGCATTTTCTTACATTTTCTTACATTTACGGGTTTAGTCGGGACTCCTGATGACGTTTTGAGACATCTCCTACAACTAATGCACCAGAATTGTGCTGCTGAAGCAAGTCTGTTTTTTGAATTTTTATTTGTAAAAAAAAAGTTTTCCCAAAAAAAGCATTTTATGCCATTTTTTGGTTTTGTAGGGACTCCTGATGACGTTTTGAGACATCTCCTACAACTACAGGACCAGAATTGTACTGCTGAAGCAAGTCCGTTTTTTGGCATTTTTACGACAGGGTCCCCCCTTACGACATTTTAGCAAAAAATGTTTTTCTTAAAAAATGCATTTTCTTACATTTTCTTACATTTACGGGTTTAGTCGGGACTCCTGATGACGTTTTGAGACATCTCCTACAACTACAGCACCAGAATTGTTCTGCTGAAGCAAGTCCGTTTTTTTAAATTTTTTTTACGACATTTTGCAAAATATTTT
Source organism: Entelurus aequoreus (assembly GCF_033978785.1). Classification (NCBI taxonomy): domain Eukaryota; kingdom Metazoa; phylum Chordata; class Actinopteri; order Syngnathiformes; family Syngnathidae; genus Entelurus; species Entelurus aequoreus. The sequence continues at coordinate 13,409,367 of NC_084734.1, forward strand.
TTTTCCGTAAAATATGCATTTTCTTCTAATTTCTTCCATTTTCGGGTTTAGTCGGGACTCCTGATGACGTTTTGAGACATCTCCTACAACTACAGCACCAGAATTGTACTGCTGAAGCAAGTCAGTTTTTTGGCATTTTTACGACAGGGTCAAACCTTACGACATTTTAGCAAAAAATGTTTTTCTTAAAAAATGCATTTTCTTACATTTTCTTACATTTACGGGTTTAGTCGGGACTCCTGATGACGTTTTGAGACATCTCCTACAACTACAGCACCAGAATTGTGCTGCTGAAGCAAGTCTGTTTTTTGATTTTTTTTTTGTAAAAAAAAAGTTTTCCCAAAAAAAGCATTTTATGCCATTTTTAGGTTTTGTAGGGACTCCTGATGACGTTTTGAGACATCTCCTACAACTACAGCACCAGAATTGTACTGCTGAAGCAAGTCCGTTTTTTGGCATTTTTACGACAGGGTCCCCCCTTACGACATTTTAGCAAAAAATGTTTTTCTTAAAAAATGCATTTTCTTACATTTTCTTACATTTACGGGTTTAGTCGGGACTCCTGATGACGTTTTGAGACATCTCCTACAACTACAGCACCAGAATTGTTCTGCTGAAGCAAGTCCGTTTTTTTGAATTTTTTTTACGACATTTTGCAAAATATTTTTTTTCCGTAAAATATGCATTTTCTTCTAATTTCTTCCATTTTCGGGTTTAGTCGGGACTCCTGATGACGTTTTGAGACATCTCCTACAACTACAGCACCAGAATTGTACTGCTGAAGCAAGTCAGTTTTTTGGCATTTTTACGACAGGGTTCCCCCCTTACGACATTTTAGCAAAAAATGTTTTTCTTAAAAAATGCATTTTCTTACATTTTCTTACATTTACGGGTTTAGTCGGGACTCCTGATGACGTTTTGAGACATCTCCTACAACTACAGCACCAGAATTGTGCTGCTGAAGCAAGTCAGTTTTTTGGCATTTTTACGACAGGGTCCCCCCTTACGACATTTTAGCAAAAAATGTTTTTCTTAAAAAATGCATTTTCTTACATTTTCTTACATTTACGGGTTTAGTCGGGACTCCTGATGACGTTTTGAGACATCTCCTACAACTACAGCACCAGAATTGTACTGCTGAAGCAAGTCAGTTTTTTGGCATTTTTACGACAGGGTCAAACCTTACGACATTTTAGCAAAAAATGTTTTTCTTAAAAATGCATTTTCTTACATTTTCTTACATTTACGGGTTTAGTCGGGACTCCTGATGACGTTTTGAGACATCTCCTACAACTACAGCACCAGAATTGTGCTGCTGAAGCAAGTCTGTTTTTTGAATTTTTTTTTGTAAAAAAAAGTTTTCCCAAAAAAAGCATTTTATGCCATTTTTAGGTTTTGTAGGGACTCCTGATGACGTTTTGAGACATCTCCTACAACTACAGCACCAGAATTGTACTGCTGAAGCAAGTCCGTTTTTTGGCATTTTTACGACAGGGTCCCCCCTTACGACATTTTAGCAAAAAATGTTTTTCTTAAAAAATATATTTTCTTACATTTACGGGTTTAGTCGGGACTCCTGATGACGTTTTGAGACATCTCCTACAACTACAGCACCAGAATTGTTCTGCTGAAGCAAGTCCGTTTTTTTGAATTTTTTTTACGACATTTTGCAAAATATTTTTTTTCCGTAAAATATGTATTTTCTTCTAATTTCTTCCATTTTCGGGTTTAGTCGGGACTCCTGATGACGTTTTGAGACATCTCCTACAACTACAGCACCAGAATTGTACTGCTGAAGCAAGTCAGTTTTTTGGCATTTTTACGACAGGGTCCCCCCTTACGACATTTTAGCAAAAAATGTTTTTCTTAAAAAATATATTTTCTTACATTTACGGGTTTAGTCGGGACTCCTGATGACGTTTTGAGACATCTCCTACAACTACAGCACCAGAATTGTTCTGCTGAAGCAAGTCCGTTTTTTTGAATTTTTTTTACGACATTTTGCAAAATATTTTTTTTCCGTAAAATATGCATTTTCTTCTAATTTCTTCCATTTTCGGGTTTAGTCGGGACTCCTGATGACGTTTTGAGACATCTCCTACAACTACAGCACCAGAATTGTACTGCTGAAGCAGGTCAGTTTTTTGGCATTTTTACGACAGGGTCCCCCCTTACGACATTTTAGCAAAAAATGTTTTTCTTAAAAAATGCATTTTCTTACATTTTCTTACATTTACGGGTTTAGTCGGGACTCCTGATGATGTTTTGAGACATCTCCTACAACTACAGCACCAGAATTGTGCTGCTGAAGCAAGTCAGTTTTTTGGCATTTTTACGACAGGGTCCCCCCTTACGACATTTTAGCAAAAAATGTTTTTCTTAAAAAATGCATTTTCTTACATTTTCTTACATTTACGGGTTTAGTCGGGACTCCTGATGACGTTTTGAGACATCTCCTACAACTACAGCACCAGAATTGTACTGCTGAAGCAAGTCAGTTTTTTGGCATTTTTACGACAGGGTCAAACCTTACGACATTTTAGCAAAAAATGTTTTTCTTAAAAAATGCATTTTCTTACATTTTCTTACATTTACGGGTTTAGTCGGGACTCCTGATGACGTTTTGAGACATCTCCTACAACTACAGCACCAGAATTGTGCTGCTGAAGCAAGTCTGTTTTTTGAATTTTTTTTTGTAAAAAAAAGTTTTCCCAAAAAAAGCATTTTATGCCATTTTTAGGTTTTGTAGGGACTCCTGATGACGTTTTGAGACATCTCCTACAACTACAGCACCAGAATTGTACTGCTGAAGCAAGTCCGTTTTTTGGCATTTTTACGACAGGGTCCCCCCTTACGACATTTTAGCAAAAAATGTTTTTCTTAAAAAATGCATTTTCTTACATTTTCTTACATTTACGGGTTTAGTCGGGACTCCTGATGACGTTTTGAGACATCTCCTACAACTAGAGCACCAGAATTGTTCTGCTGAAGCAAGTCCGTTTTTTTGAATTTTTTTTACGACATTTTGCAAAATATTTTTTTTCCGTAAAATATGCATTTTCTTCTAATTTCTTCCATTTTCGGGTTTAGTCGGGACTCCTGGTGACGTTTTGAGACATCTCCTACAACTACAGCACCAGAATTGTACTGCTGAAGCAAGTCAGTTTTTTGGCATTTTTACGACAGGGTCCCCCCTTACGACATTTTAGCAAAAAATGTTTTTCTTAAAAAATGCATTTTCTTACATTTTCTTACATTTACGGGTTTAGTCGGGACTCCTGATGACGTTTTGAGACATCTCCTACAACTAATGCACCAGAATTGTGCTGCTGAAGCAAGTCTGTTTTTTGAATTTTTATTTGTAAAAAAAAAGTTTTCCCAAAAAAAGCATTTTATGCCATTTTTTGGTTTTGTAGGGACTCCTGATGACGTTTTGAGACATCTCCTACAACTACAGCACCAGAATTGTACTGCTGAAGCAAGTCCGTTTTTTGGCATCTTTACGACAGGGTCCCCCCTTACGACATTTTAGCAAAAAATGTTTTTCTTAAAAAATGCATTTTCTTACATTTTCTTACATTTACGGGTTTAGTCGGGACTCCTGATGACGTTTTGAGACATCTCCTACAACTACAGCACCAGAATTGTACTGCTGAAGCAAGTCCGTTTTTTGGCATTTTTACGACAGGGTCCCCCCTTACGACATTTTAGCAAAAAATGTTTTTCTTAAAAAATGCATTTTCTTACATTTTCTTACATTTACGGGTTTAGTCGGGACTCCTGATGACGTTTTGAGACATCTCCTACAACTACAGCACCAGAATTGTTCTGCTGAAGCAAGTCCGTTTTTTTAAATTTTTTTTACGACATTTTGCAAAATATTTTTTTTCCGTAAAATATGCATTTTCTTCTAATTTCTTCCATTTTCGGGTTTAGTCGGGACTCCTGATGACGTTTTGAGACATCTCCTACAACTACAGCACCAGAATTGTACTGCTGAAGCAAGTCAGTTTTTTGGCATTTTTACGACAGGGTCAAACCTTACGACATTTTAGCAAAAAATGTTTTTCTTAAAAAATGCATTTTCTTACATTTTCTTACATTTACGGGTTTAGTCGGGACTCCTGATGACGTTTTGAGACATCTCCTACAACTACAGCACCAGAATTGTGCTGCTGAAGCAAGTCTGTTTTTTGATTTTTTTTTTGTAAAAAAAAAGTTTTCCCAAAAAAAGCATTTTATGCCATTTTTAGGTTTTGTAGGGACTCCTGATGACGTTTTGAGACATCTCCTACAACTACAGCACCAGAATTGTACTGCTGAAGCAAGTCCGTTTTTTGGCATTTTTACGACAGGGTCCCCCCTTACGACATTTTAGCAAAAAATGTTTTTCTTAAAAAATGCATTTTCTTACATTTTCTTACATTTACGGGTTTAGTCGGGACTCCTGATGACGTTTTGAGACATCTCCTACAACTACAGCACCAGAATTGTTCTGCTGAAGCAAGTCCGTTTTTTTGAATTTTTTTTACGACATTTTGCAAAATATTTTTTTTCCGTAAAATATGCATTTTCTTCTAATTTCTTCCATTTTCGGGTTTAGTCGGGACTCCTGATGACGTTTTGAGACATCTCCTACAACTACAGCACCAGAATTGTACTGCTGAAGCAAGTCCGTTTTTTGGCATTTTTACGACAGGGTCCCCCCTTACGACATTTTAGCAAAAAATGTTTTTCTTAAAAAATGCATTTTCTTACATTTTCTTACATTTACGGGTTTAGTCGGGACTCCTGATGACGTTTTGAGACATCTCCTACAACTACAGCACCAGAATTGTTCTGCTGAAGCAAGTCCGTTTTTTTGAATTTTTTTTACGACATTTTGCAAAATATTTTTTTTCCGTAAAATATGCATTTTCTTCTAATTTCTTCCATTTTCGGGTTTAGTCGGGACTCCTGATGACGTTTTGAGACATCTCCTACAACTACAGCACCAGAATTGTACTGCTGAAGCAAGTCAGTTTTTTGGCATTTTTACGACAGGGTCCCCCCTTACGACATTTTAGAAAAAAATGTTTTTCTTAAAAAATGCATTTTCTTACATTTTCTTACATTTACGGGTTTAGTCGGGACTCCTGATGACGTTTTGAGACATCTCCTACAACTACAGCACCAGAATTGTGCTGCTGAAGCAAGTCAGTTTTTTGGCATTTTTACGACAGGGTCCCCCCTTACGACATTTTAGCAAAAAATGTTTTTCTTAAAAAATGCATTTTCTTACATTTTCTTACATTTACGGGTTTAGTCGGGACTCCTGATGACGTTTTGAGACATCTCCTACAACTACAGCACCAGAATTGTACTGCTGAAGCAAGTCAGTTTTTTGGCATTTTTACGACAGGGTCAAACCTTACGACATTTTAGCAAAAAATGTTTTTCTTAAAAATGCATTTTCTTACATTTTCTTACATTTACGGGTTTAGTCGGGACTCCTGATGACGTTTTGAGACATCTCCTACAACTACAGCACCAGAATTGTGCTGCTGAAGCAAGTCTGTTTTTTGAATTTTTTTTTGTAAAAAAAAGTTTTCCCAAAAAAAGCATTTTATGCCATTTTTAGGTTTTGTAGGGACTCCTGATGACGTTTTGAGACATCTCCTACAACTACAGCACCAGAATTGTACTGCTGAAGCAAGTCCGTTTTTTGGCATTTTTACGACAGGGTCCCCCCTTACGACATTTTAGCAAAAAATGTTTTTCTTAAAAAATATATTTTCTTACATTTACGGGTTTAGTCGGGACTCCTGATGACGTTTTGAGACATCTCCTACAACTACAGCACCAGAATTGTTCTGCTGAAGCAAGTCCGTTTTTTTGAATTTTTTTTACGACATTTTGCAAAATATTTTTTTTCCGTAAAATATGTATTTTCTTCTAATTTCTTCCATTTTCGGGTTTAGTCGGGACTCCTGATGACGTTTTGAGACATCTCCTACAACTACAGCACCAGAATTGTACTGCTGAAGCAAGTCAGTTTTTTGGCATTTTTACGACAGGGTCCCCCCTTACGACATTTTAGCAAAAAATGTTTTTCTTAAAAAATATATTTTCTTACATTTACGGGTTTAGTCGGGACTCCTGATGACGTTTTGAGACATCTCCTACAACTACAGCACCAGAATTGTTCTGCTGAAGCAAGTCCGTTTTTTTGAATTTTTTTTACGACATTTTGCAAAATATTTTTTTTCCGTAAAATATGCATTTTCTTCTAATTTCTTCCATTTTCGGGTTTAGTCGGGACTCCTGATGACGTTTTGAGACATCTCCTACAACTACAGCACCAGAATTGTACTGCTGAAGCAGGTCAGTTTTTTGGCATTTTTACGACAGGGTCCCCCCTTACGACATTTTAGCAAAAAATGTTTTTCTTAAAAAATGCATTTTCTTACATTTTCTTACATTTACGGGTTTAGTCGGGACTCCTGATGATGTTTTGAGACATCTCCTACAACTACAGCACCAGAATTGTGCTGCTGAAGCAAGTCAGTTTTTTGGCATTTTTACGACAGGGTCCCCCCTTACGACATTTTAGCAAAAAATGTTTTTCTTAAAAAATGCATTTTCTTACATTTTCTTACATTTACGGGTTTAGTCGGGACTCCTGATGACGTTTTGAGACATCTCCTACAACTACAGCACCAGAATTGTACTGCTGAAGCAAGTCAGTTTTTTGGCATTTTTACGACAGGGTCAAACCTTACGACATTTTAGCAAAAAATGTTTTTCTTAAAAAATGCATTTTCTTACATTTTCTTACATTTACGGGTTTAGTCGGGACTCCTGATGACGTTTTGAGACATCTCCTACAACTACAGCACCAGAATTGTGCTGCTGAAGCAAGTCTGTTTTTTGAATTTTTTTTTGTAAAAAAAAGTTTTCCCAAAAAAAGCATTTTATGCCATTTTTAGGTTTTGTAGGGACTCCTGATGACGTTTTGAGACATCTCCTACAACTACAGCACCAGAATTGTACTGCTGAAGCAAGTCCGTTTTTTGGCATTTTTACGACAGGGTACCCCCTTACGACATTTTAGCAAAAAATGTTTTTCTTAAAAAATGCATTTTCTTACATTTTCTTACATTTACGGGTTTAGTCGGGACTCCTGATGACGTTTTGAGACATCTCCTACAACTAGAGCACCAGAATTGTTCTGCTGAAGCAAGTCCGTTTTTTTGAAATTTTTTTACGACATTTTGCAAAATATTTTTTTTCCGTAAAATATGCATTTTCTTCTAATTTCTTCCATTTTCGGGTTTAGTCGGGACTCCTGATGACGTTTTGAGACATCTCCTACAACTACAGCACCAGAATTGTACTGCTGAAGCAAGTCAGTTTTTTGGCATTTTTACGACAGGGTCCCTCCCCCCTTACGACATTTTAGCAAAAAATGTTTTTCTTAAAAAATGCATTTTCTTACATTTTCTTACATTTACGGGTTTAGTCGGGACTCCTGATGACGTTTTGAGACATCTCCTACAACTAATGCACCAGAATTGTGCTGCTGAAGCAAGTCTGTTTTTTGAATTTTTATTTGTAAAAAAAAAGTTTTCCCAAAAAAAGCATTTTATGCCATTTTTTGGTTTTGTAGGGACTCCTGATGACGTTTTGAGACATCTCCTACAACTACAGCACCAGAATTGTACTGCTGAAGCAAGTCCGTTTTTTGGCATCTTTACGACAGGGTCCCCCCTTACGACATTTTAGCAAAAAATGTTTTTCTTAAAAAATGCATTTTCTTACATTTTCTTACATTTACGGGTTTAGTCGGGACTCCTGATGACGTTTTGAGACATCTCCTACAACTACAGCACCAGAATTGTTCTGCTGAAGCAAGTCCGTTTTTTTGAATTTTTTTTACGACATTTTGCAAAATATTTTTTTTCCGTAAAATATGCATTTTCTTCTAATTTCTTCCATTTTCGGGTTTAGTCGGGACTGCTGATGACGTTTTGAGACATCTCCTACAACTACAGCACCAGAATTGTACTGCTGAAGCAAGTCAGTTTTTTGGCATTTTTATGACAGGGTCCCCCCTTACGACATTTTAGCAAAAAATGTTTTTCTTAAAAAATGCATTTTCTTACATTTTCTTACATTTACGGGTTTAGTCGGGACTCCTGATGACGTTTTGAGACATCTCCTACAACTACAGCACCAGAATTGTACTGCTGAAGCAAGTCCGTTTTTTGGCATTTTTATGACAGGGTCCCCCCTTACGACATTTTAGCAAAAAATATTTTTCTTAAAAAAGATATTTTCTTACATTTTCTTACATTTACGGGTTTAGTCGGGACTCCTGATGACGTTTTGAGACATCTCCTACAACTACAGCACCAGAATTGTGCTGCTGAAGTAAGTCTGTTTTTTGAATTTTTTTTGGTAAAAAAAAAGTTTTCCCAAAAAAAGCATTTTATGCCATTTTTAGATTTTGTAGGGACTCCTGATGACGTTTTGAGACATCTCCTACAACTACAGCACCAGAATTGTACTGCTGAAGCAAGTCCGTTTTTTGGCATTTTTACGACAGGGTCCCCCCTTACGACATTTTAGCAAAAAATATTTTTCTTAAAAAATGCATTTTCTTACATTTTCTTACATTTACGGGTTTAGTCGGGACTCCTGATGACGTTTTGAGACATCTCCTACAACTACAGCACCAGAATTGTGCTGCTGAAGCAAGTCAGTTTTTTGGCATTTTTACGACAGGGTCCCCCCTTACGACATTTTAGCAAAAAATGTTTTTCTTAAAAAATGCATTTTCTTACATTTACGGGTTTAGTCGGGACTCCTGATGACGTTTTGAGACATCTCCTACAACTACAGCGCCAGAATTGTGCTGCTGAAGCAAGTCCGTTTTTTTGAATTTTTTTTACGACATTTTGCAAAATATTTTTTTTCCGTAAAATATGCATTTTCTTCTAATTTCTTCCATTTTCGGGTTTAGTCGGGACTCCTGATGACGTTTTGAGACATCTCCTACAACTACAGCACCAGAATTGTACTGCTGAAGCAAGTCAGTTTTTTGGCATTTTTACGACAGGGTCAAACCTTACGACATTTTAGCAAAAAATGTTTTTCTTAAAAAATGCATTTTCTTACATTTTCTTACATTTACGGGTTTAGTCGGGACTCCTGATGACGTTTTGAGACATCTCCTACAACTACAGCACCAGAATTGTGCTGCTGAAGCAAGTCTGTTTTTTGAATTTTTTTTTGTAAAAAAAAGTTTTCCCAAAAAAAGCATTTTATGCCATTTTTAGGTTTTGTAGGGACTCCTGATGACGTTTTGAGACATCTCCTACAACTACAGCACCAGAATTGTACTGCTGAAGCAAGTCCGTTTTTTGGCATTTTTACGACAGGGTACCCCCTTACGACATTTTAGCAAAAAATGTTTTTCTTAAAAAATGCATTTTCTTACATTTTCTTACATTTACGGGTTTAGTCGGGACTCCTGATGACGTTTTGAGACATCTCCTACAACTAGAGCACCAGAATTGTTCTGCTGAAGCAAGTCCGTTTTTTTGAAATTTTTTTACGACATTTTGCAAAATATTTTTTTTCCGTAAAATATGCATTTTCTTCTAATTTCTTCCATTTTCGGGTTTAGTCGGGACTCCTGATGACGTTTTGAGACATCTCCTACAACTACAGCACCAGAATTGTACTGCTGAAGCAAGTCAGTTTTTTGGCATTTTTACGACAGGGTCCCTCCCCCCTTACGACATTTTAGCAAAAAATGTTTTTCTTAAAAAATGCATTTTCTTACATTTTCTTACATTTACGGGTTTAGTCGGGACTCCTGATGACGTTTTGAGACATCTCCTACAACTAATGCACCAGAATTGTGCTGCTGAAGCAAGTCTGTTTTTTGAATTTTTATTTGTAAAAAAAAAGTTTTCCCAAAAAAAGCATTTTATGCCATTTTTTGGTTTTGTAGGGACTCCTGATGACGTTTTGAGACATCTCCTACAACTACAGCACCAGAATTGTACTGCTGAAGCAAGTCCGTTTTTTGGCATCTTTACGACAGGGTCCCCCCTTACGACATTTTAGCAAAAAATGTTTTTCTTAAAAAATGCATTTTCTTACATTTTCTTACATTTACGGGTTTAGTCGGGACTCCTGATGACGTTTTGAGACATCTCCTACAACTACAGCACCAGAATTGTTCTGCTGAAGCAAGTCCGTTTTTTTGAATTTTTTTTACGACATTTTGCAAAATATTTTTTTTCCGTAAAATATGCATTTTCTTCTAATTTCTTCCATTTTCGGGTTTAGTCGGGACTGCTGATGACGTTTTGAGACATCTCCTACAACTACAGCACCAGAATTGTACTGCTGAAGCAAGTCAGTTTTTTGGCATTTTTATGACAGGGTCCCCCCTTACGACATTTTAGCAAAAAATGTTTTTCTTAAAAAATGCATTTTCTTACATTTTCTTACATTTACGGGTTTAGTCGGGACTCCTGATGACGTTTTGAGACATCTCCTACAACTACAGCACCAGAATTGTACTGCTGAAGCAAGTCCGTTTTTTGGCATTTTTATGACAGGGTCCCCCCTTACGACATTTTAGCAAAAAATATTTTTCTTAAAAAAGATATTTTCTTACATTTTCTTACATTTACGGGTTTAGTCGGGACTCCTGATGACGTTTTGAGACATCTCCTACAACTACAGCACCAGAATTGTGCTGCTGAAGTAAGTCTGTTTTTTGAATTTTTTTTGGTAAAAAAAAAGTTTTCCCAAAAAAAGCATTTTATGCCATTTTTAGATTTTGTAGGGACTCCTGATGACGTTTTGAGACATCTCCTACAACTACAGCACCAGAATTGTACTGCTGAAGCAAGTCCGTTTTTTGGCATTTTTACGACAGGGTCCCCCCTTACGACATTTTAGCAAAAAATATTTTTCTTAAAAAATGCATTTTCTTACATTTTCTTACATTTACGGGTTTAGTCGGGACTCCTGATGACGTTTTGAGACATCTCCTACAACTACAGCACCAGAATTGTGCTGCTGAAGCAAGTCAGTTTTTTGGCATTTTTACGACAGGGTCCCCCCTTACGACATTTTAGCAAAAAATGTTTTTCTTAAAAAATGCATTTTCTTACATTTACGGGTTTAGTCGGGACTCCTGATGACGTTTTGAGACATCTCCTACAACTACAGCGCCAGAATTGTGCTGCTGAAGCAAGTCCGTTTTTTTGAATTTTTTTTACGACATTTTGCAAAATATTTTTTTTCCGTAAAATATGCATTTTCTTCTAATTTCTTCCATTTTCGGGTTTAGTCGGGACTCCTGATGACGTTTTGAGACATCTCCTACAACTACAGCACCAGAATTGTACTGCTGAAGCATGTCAGTTTTTTGGCATTTTTACGACAGAGTCCCCCCTTACGACATTTTAGCAAAAAATGTTTTTCTTAAAAAATGCATTTTCTTACATTTTCTTACATTTACGGGTTTAGTCGGGACTCCTGATGACGTTTTGAGACATCTCCTACAACTACAGCACCAGAATTGTGCTGCTGAAGCAAGTCTGTTTTTTGAATTTTTTTGGTAAAAAAAAAGTTTTCCCAAAAAAAGCATTTTATGCCATTTTTAGGTTTTGTAGGGACTCCTGATGACGTTTTGAGACATCTCCTACAACTACAGCACCAGAATTGTTCTGCTGAAGCAAGTCCGTTTTTTTGAATTTTTTTTACGACATTTTGCAAAATATTTTTTTTCCGTAAAATATGCATTTTCTTCTAATTTCTTCCATTTTCGGGTGTAGTCGGGACTCCTGATGACGTTTTGAGACATCTCCTACAACTACAGCACCAGAATTGTACTGCTGAAGCAAGTCAGTTTTTTGGCATTTTTACGACAGGGTCCCCCCTTACGACATTTTAGCAAAAAATGTTTTTCTTAAAAAATGCATTTTCTTACATTTACGGGTTTAGTCGGGACTCCTGATGACGTTTTGAGACATCTCCTACAACTACAGCACCAGAATTGTACTGCTGAAGCAAGTCCGTTTTTTGGCATTTTTACGACAGGGTCCCCCCTTACGACATTTTAGCAAAAAATATTTTTCTTAAAAAATATATTTTCTTACATTTTCTTACATTTACGGGTTTAGTCGGGACTCCTGATGACGTTTTGAGACATCTCCTACAACTACAGCACCAGAATTGTGCTGCTGAAGCAAGTCTGTTTTTTGAATTTTTTTTGGTAAAAAAACAGTTTTCCCAAAAAAAGCATTTTATGCCATTTTTAGGTTTTGTAGGGACTCCTGATGACGTTTTGAGACATCTCCTACAACTACAGCACCAGAATTGTACTGCTGAAGCAAGTCCGTTTTTTGGCATTTTTACGACAGGGTCCCCCCTTACGACATTTTAGCAAAAAATGTTTTTCTTAAAAAATGCATTTTCTTACATTTTCTTACATTTACGGGTTTAGTCGGGACTCCTGATGACGTTTTGAGACATCTCCTACAACTACAGCACCAGAATTGTGCTGCTGAAGCAAGTCAGTTTTTTGGCATTTTTACGACAGGGTCTCCCCCCTTACGACATTTTAGCAAAAAATGTTTTTCTTAAAAAATGCATTTTCTTACATTTACGGGTTTAGTCGGGACTCCTGATGACGTTTTGAGACATCTCCTACAACTACAGCACCAGAAGTGTGCTGCTGAAGCAAGTCCGTTTTTTTGAATTTTTTTTACGACATTTTGCAAAATATTTTTTTTCCGTAAAATATGCATTTTCTTCTAATTTCTTCCATTTTCGGGTTTAGTCGGGACTCCTGATGACGTTTTGAGACATCTCCTACAACTACAGCACCAGAATTGTACTGGTGAAGCATGTCAGTTTTTTGGCATTTTTACGACAGGGTCCCCCCTTACGACATTTTAGCAAAAAATGTTTTTCTTAAAAAATGCATTTTCTTACATTTTCTTACATTTACGGGTTTAGTCGGGACTCCTGATGACGTTTTGAGACATCTCCTACAACTACAGCACCAGAATTGTGCTGCTGAAGCAAGTCTGTTTTTTGAATTTTTTTTGGTAAAAAAAAAGTTTTCCCAAAAAAAGCATTTTATGCCATTTGTAGGGACTCCTGATGACGTTTTGAGACATCTCCTACAACTACAGCACCAGAATTGTACTGCTGAAGCAAGTCAGTTTTTTGGCATTTTTACGACAGGGTTCCCCCTTACGACATTTTAGCAAAAAATGCTTTTCTTAAAAAATATATTTTCTTACATTTTCTTACATTTACGGGTTTAGTCGTGACTCCTGACGACGTTTTGAGACATCTCCTACAACTACAGCACCAGAATTGTTCTGCTGAAGCAAGTCCGTTTTTTTGAATTTTTTTTTACGACATTTTGCAAAATATTTTTTTTCCGTAAAATATGCATTTTCTTCTAATTTCTTCCATTTTCGGGTTTAGTCGGGACTCCTGATGACGTTTTGAGACATCTCCTACAACTACAGCACCAGAATTGTACTGCTGAAGCAAGTCAGTTTTTTGGCATTTTTACGACAGGGTCCCCCCCCTTACGACATTTTAGCAAAAAATGTTTTTCTTAAAAAATGCATTTTCTTACATTTTCTTACATTTACGGGTTTAGTCGGGACTCCTGATGACGTTTTGAGACATCTCCTACAACTACAGCACCAGAATTGTACTGCTGAAGCAAGTCCGTTTTTTGGCATTTTTACGACAGGGTCCCCCCTTACGACATTTTAGCAAAAAATATTTTTCTTAACAAATATATTTTCTTACATTTTCTTACATTTACGGGTTTAGTCGGGACTCCTGATGACGTTTTGAGACATCTCCTACAACTACAGCACCAGAATTGTACTGCTGAAGCAAGTCTGTTTTTTGAATTTTTTTTGGTAAAAAAAAAGTTTTCCCAAAAAAAGCATTTTATGCCATTTTTAGGTTTTGTAGGGACTCCTGATGACGTTTTGAGACATCTCCTACAACTACAGCACCAGAATTGTACTGCTGAAGCAAGTCCGTTTTTTGGCATTTTTACGACAGGGTCCCCCCTTACGACATTTTAGCAAAAAATGTTTTTCTTAAAAAATGCATTTTCTTACATTTTCTTACATTTACGGGTTTAGTCGGGACTCCTGATGACGTTTTGAGACATCTCCTACAACTACAGCACCAGAATTGTGCTGCTGAAGCAAGTCAGTTTTTTGGCATTTTTACGACAGGGTCCCCCCTTACGACATTTTAGCAAAAAATGTTTTTCTTAAAAAATGCATTTTCTTACATTTACGGGTTTAGTCGGGACTCCTGATGACGTTTTGAGACATCTCCTACAACTACAGCACCAGAATTGTACTGCTGAAGCATGTCAGTTTTTTGGCATTTTTACGACAGGGTCCCCCCTTACGACATTTTAGCAAAAAATGTTTTTCTTAAAAAATGCATTTTCTTACATTTTCTTACATTTACGGGTTTAGTCGGGACTCCTGATGACGTTTTGAGACATCTCCTACAACTACAGCACCAGAATTGTGCTGCTGAAGCAAGTCTGTTTTTTGAAATTTTTTTGGTAAAAAAAAAGTTTTCCCAAAAAAAGCATTTTATGCCATTTTTAGGTTTTGTAGGGACTCCTGATGACGTTTTGAGACATCTCCTACAACTACAGCACCAGAATTGTACTGCTGAAGCAAGTCAGTTTTTTGGCATTTTTACGACATTTTGCAAAATATTTTTTTTCCGTAAAATATGCATTTTCTTCTAATTTCTTCCATTTTCGGGTTTAGTCGGGACTCCTGATGACGTTTTGAGACATCTCCTACAACTACAGCACCAGAATTGTACTGCTGAAGCAAGTCAGTTTTTTGGCATTTTTACGACAGGGTCCCCCCTTACGACATTTTAGCAAAAAATGTTTTTCTTAAAAAATGCATTTTCTTACATTTTCTTACATTTACGGGTTTAGTCGGGACTCCTGATGACGTTTTGAGACATCTCCTACAACTACAGCACCAGAATTGTACTGCTGAAGCAAGTCCGTTTTTTGGCATTTTTACGACAGGGTCCCCCCTTACGACATTTTAGCAAAAAATATTTTTCTTAAAAAATGCATTTTCTTACATTTTCTTACATTTACGGGTTTAGTCGGGACTCCTGATGACGTTTTGAGACATCTCCTACAACTACAGCACCAGAATTGTGCTGCTGAAGCAAGTCTGTTTTTTGAATTTTTTTTGGTAAAAAAAAAGTTTTCCCAAAAAAAGCATTTTATGCCATTTTTAGGTTTTGTAGGGACTCCTGGTGACGTTTTGAGACATCTCCTACAACTACAGCACCAGAATTGTACTGCTGAAGCAAGTCCGTTTTTTGGCATTTTTACGACAGGGTCCCCCCTTACGACATTTTAGCAAAAAATGTTTTTCTTAAAAAATGCATTTTCTTACATTTTCTTACATTTACGGGTTTAGTCGGGACTCCTGATGACGTTTTGAGACATCTCCTACAACTAATGCACCAGAATTGTGCTGCTGAAGCAAGTCTGTTTTTTGAATTTTTATTTGTAAAAAAAAAGTTTTCCCAAAAAAAGCATTTTATGCCATTTTTTGGTTTTGTAGGGACTCCTGATGACGTTTTGAGACATCTCCTACAACTACAGCACCAGAATTGTACTGCTGAAGCAAGTCCGTTTTTTGCCATTTTTACGACAGGGTCCCCCCTTACGACATTTTAGCAAAAAATGTTTTTCTTAAAAAATGCATTTTCTTACATTTTCTTACATTTACGGGTTTAGTCGGGACTCCTGATGACGTTTTGAGACATCTCCTACAACTACAGCACCAGAATTGTGCTGCTGAAGCAAGTCTGTTTTTTGAATTTTTTTTTGTAAAAAAAAAGTTTTCCCAAAAAAAGCATTTTATGCCATTTTTAGGTTTTGTAGGGACTCCTGATGACGTTTTGAGACATCTCCTACAACTACAGCACCAGAATTGTACTGCTGAAGCAAGTCCGTTTTTTGGCATTTTTACGACATTTTAGCAAAAAATGTTTTTCTTAAAAAATATATTTTCTTACATTTTCTTACATTTACGGGTTTAGTCGGGACTCCTGATGACGTTTTGAGACATCTCCTACAACTACAGCACCAGAATTGTTCTGCTGAAGCAAGTCCGTTTTTTTGAATTTTTTTTACGACATTTTGCAAAATATTTTTTTTCCGTAAAATATGCATTTTCTTCTAATTTCTTCCATTTTCGGGTTTAGTCGGGACTCCTGATGACGTTTTGAGACATCTCCTACAACTACAGCACCAGAATTGTACTGCTGAAGCAAGTCAGTTTTTTGGCATTTTTACGACAGGGTACCCCCTTACGACATTTTAGCAAAAAATGTTTTTCTTAAAAAATGCATTTTCTTACATTTTCTTACATTTACGGGTTTAGTCGGGACTCCTGATGACGTTTTGAGACATCTCCTACAACTACCTCACCAGAATTGTACTGCTGAAGCAAGTCCGTTTTTTGGCATTTTTACGACAGGGTCCCCCCTTACGACATTTTAGCAAAAAATATTTTTCTTAAAAAATATATTTTCTTACATTTTCTTACATTTACGGGTTTAGTTCTGCTGAAGCAAGTCTGTTTTTTGAATTTTTTTTGGTTAAAAAAAAGTTTTCCCAAAAAAAGCATTTTATGCCATTTTTAGGTTTTGTAGGGACTCCTGATGACGTTTTGAGACATCTCCTACAACTACAGCACCAGAATTGTACTGCTGAAGCAAGTCCGTTTTTTGGCATTTTTACGACAGGGTCCCCCCTTACGACATTTTAGCAAAAAATGTTTTTCTTAAAAAATGCATTTTCTTACATTTTCTTACATTTACGGGTTTAGTCGGGACTCCTGATGACGTTTTGAGACATCTCCTACAACTACAGCACCAGAATTGTTCTGCTGAAACAAGTCCGTTTTTTTGAATTTTTTTTACGACATTTTGCAAAATATTTTTTTTCCGTAAAATATGCATTTTCTTCTAATTTCTTCCATTTTCGGGTTTAGTCGGGACTCCTGATGACGTTTTGAGACATCTCCTACAACTACAGCACCAGAATTGTACTGCTGAAGCAAGTCAGTTTTTTGGCATTTTTACGACAGGGTCCCCCCTTACGACATTTTAGCAAAAAATGTTTTTCTTAAGAAATGCATTTTCTTACATTTTCTTACATTTACGGGTTTAGTCGGGACTCCTGATGACGTTTTGAGACATCTCCTACAACTACAGCACCAGAATTGTGCTGCTGAAGCAAGTCTGTTTTTTGAATTTTTATTTGTAAAAAAAAAGTTTTCCCAAAAAAAGCATTTTATGCCATTTTTAGGTTTTGTAGGGACTCCTGATGACGTTTTGAGACATCTCCTACAACTACAGCACCAGAATTGTACTGCTGAAGCAAATCCGTTTTTTGGCATTTTTACGACAGGGTCCCCCCTTACGACATTTTAGCAAAAAATATTTTTCTTAAAAAATGCATTTTCTTACATTTTCTTACATTTACGGGTTTAGTCGGGACTCCTGATGACGTTTTGAGACATCTCCTACAACTACAGCACCAGAATTGTGCTGCTGAAGCAAGTCAGTTTTTTGGCATTTTTACGACAGGGTCCCCCCTTACGACATTTTAGCAAAAAATGTTTTTCTTAAAAAATGCGTTTTCTTACATTTTCTTACATTTACGGGTTTAGTCGGGACTCCTGATGACGTTTTGAGACATCTCCTACAACTACAGCACCAGAATTGTGCTGCTGAAGCAAGTCCGTTTTTTTGAATTTTTTTTACGACATTTTGCAAAATATTTTTTTTCCGTAAAATATGCATTTTCTTCTAATTTCTTCCATTTTCGGGTTTAGTCGGGACTCCTGATGACGTTTTGAGACATCTCCTACAACTACAGCACCAGAATTGTACTGCTGAAGCAAGTCAGTTTTTGGCATTTTTACGACAGGGTCCCCCCTTACGACATTTTAGCAAAAAATGTTTTTCTTAAAAAATGCATTTTCTTACATTTTCTTACATTTACGGGTTTAGTCGGGACTCCTGATGACGTTTTGAGACATCTCCTACAACTACAGCACCAGAATTGTTCTGCTGAAGCAAGTCCGTTTTTTTGAATTTTTTTTACGACATTTTGCAAAATATTTTTTTTCCGTAAAATATGCATTTTCTTCTAATTTCTTCCATTTTCGGGTTTAGTCGGGACTCCTGATGACGTTTTGAGACATCTCCTACAACTACAGCACCAGAATTGTACTGCTGAAGCAAGTCCGTTTTTTGGCATTTTTACGACAGGGTCCCCCCTTACGACATTTTAGAAAAAAATATTTTTCTTAAAAAATGCATTTTCTTACATTTTCTTACATTTACGGGTTTAGTCGGGACTCCTGATGACGTTTTGAGACATCTCCTACAACTACAGCACCAGAATTGTGCTGCTGAAGCAAGTCTGTTTTTTGAATTTTTTTTGGTAAAAAAAAAGTTTTCCCAAAAAAAGCATTTTATGCCATTTTTAGGTTTTGTAGGGACTCCTGATGACGTTTTGAGACATCTCCTACAACTACAGCACCAGAATTGTACTGCTGAAGCAAGTCCGTTTTTTGGCATTTTTACGACATTTTAGCAAAAAATGTTTTTCTTAAAAAATATATTTTCTTACATTTTCTTACATTTACGGGTTTAGTCGGGACTCCTGATGACGTTTTGAGACATCTCCTACAACTACAGCACCAGAATTGTTCTGCTGAAGCAAGTCCGTTTTTTTGAATTTTTTTTACGACATTTTGCAAAATATTTTTTTTCCGTAAAATATGCATTTTCTTCTAATTTCTTCCATTTTCGGGTTTAGTCGGGACTCCTGATGACGTTTTGAGACATCTCCTACAACTACAGCACCAGAATTGTACTGCTGAAGCAAGTCAGTTTTTTGGCATTTTTACGACAGGGTACCCCCTTACGACATTTTAGCAAAAAATGTTTTTCTTAAAAAATGCATTTTCTTACATTTTCTTACATTTACGGGTTTAGTCGGGACTCCTGATGACGTTTTGAGACATCTCCTACAACTACCTCACCAGAATTGTACTGCTGAAGCAAGTCCGTTTTTTGGCATTTTTACGACAGGGTCCCCCCTTACGACATTTTAGCAAAAAATATTTTTCTTAAAAAATATATTTTCTTACATTTTCTTACATTTACGGGTTTAGTTCTGCTGAAGCAAGTCTGTTTTTTGAATTTTTTTTGGTTAAAAAAAAGTTTTCCCAAAAAAAGCATTTTATGCCATTTTTAGGTTTTGTAGGGACTCCTGATGACGTTTTGAGACATCTCCTACAACTACAGCACCAGAATTGTACTGCTGAAGCAAGTCCGTTTTTTGGCATTTTTACGACAGGGTCCCCCCTTACGACATTTTAGCAAAAAATGTTTTTCTTAAAAAATGCATTTTCTTACATTTTCTTACATTTACGGGTTTAGTCGGGACTCCTGATGACGTTTTGAGACATCTCCTACAACTACAGCACCAGAATTGTTCTGCTGAAACAAGTCCGTTTTTTTGAATTTTTTTTACGACATTTTGCAAAATATTTTTTTTCCGTAAAATATGCATTTTCTTCTAATTTCTTCCATTTTCGGGTTTAGTCGGGACTCCTGATGACGTTTTGAGACATCTCCTACAACTACAGCACCAGAATTGTACTGCTGAAGCAAGTCAGTTTTTTGGCATTTTTACGACAGGGTCCCCCCTTACGACATTTTAGCAAAAAATGTTTTTCTTAAGAAATGCATTTTCTTACATTTTCTTACATTTACGGGTTTAGTCGGGACTCCTGATGACGTTTTGAGACATCTCCTACAACTACAGCACCAGAATTGTGCTGCTGAAGCAAGTCTGTTTTTTGAATTTTTATTTGTAAAAAAAAAGTTTTCCCAAAAAAAGCATTTTATGCCATTTTTAGGTTTTGTAGGGACTCCTGATGACGTTTTGAGACATCTCCTACAACTACAGCACCAGAATTGTACTGCTGAAGCAAGTCCGTTTTTTGGCATTTTTACGACAGGGTCCCCCCTTACGACATTTTAGCAAAAAATATTTTTCTTAAAAAATGCATTTTCTTACATTTTCTTACATTTACGGGTTTAGTCGGGACTCCTGATGACGTTTTGAGACATCTCCTACAACTACAGCACCAGAATTGTGCTGCTGAAGCAAGTCAGTTTTTTGGCATTTTTACGACAGGGTCCCCCCTTACGACATTTTAGCAAAAAATGTTTTTCTTAAAAAATGCATTTTCTTACATTTTCTTACATTTACGGGTTTAGTCGGGACTCCTGATGACGTTTTGAGACATCTCCTACAACTACAGCACCAGAATTGTGCTGCTGAAGCAAGTCCGTTTTTTTGAATTTTTTTTACGACATTTTGCAAAATATTTTTTTTCCGTAAAATATGCATTTTCTTCTAATTTCTTCCATTTTCGGGTTTAGTCGGGACTCCTGATGACGTTTTGAGACATCTCCTACAACTACAGCACCAGAATTGTACTGCTGAAGCAAGTCAGTTTTTGGCATTTTTACGACAGGGTCCCCCCTTACGACATTTTAGCAAAAAATGTTTTTCTTAAAAAATGCATTTTCTTACATTTTCTTACATTTACGGGTTTAGTCGGGACTCCTGATGACGTTTTGAGACATCTCCTACAACTACAGCACCAGAATTGTTCTGCTGAAGCAAGTCCGTTTTTTTGAATTTTTTTTACGACATTTTGCAAAATATTTTTTTTCCGTAAAATATGCATTTTCTTCTAATTTCTTCCATTTTCGGGTTTAGTCGGGACTCCTGATGACGTTTTGAGACATCTCCTACAACTACAGCACCAGAATTGTACTGCTGAAGCAAGTCCGTTTTTTGGCATTTTTACGACAGGGTCCCCCCTTACGACATTTTAGAAAAAAATATTTTTCTTAAAAAATGCATTTTCTTACATTTTCTTACATTTACGGGTTTAGTCGGGACTCCTGATGACGTTTTGAGACATCTGCTACAACTACAGCACCAGAATTGTGCTGCTGAAGCAAGTCTGTTTTTTGAAATTTTTTTGGTAAAAAAAAAGTTTTCCCAAAAAAAGCATTTTATGCCATTTTTAGGTTTTGTAGGGACTCCTGATGACGTTTTGAGACATCTCCTACAACTACAGCACCAGAATTGTACTGCTGAAGCAAGTCCGTTTTTTGGCATTTTTACGACAGGGTCCCCCCTTACGACATTTTAGCAAATAATGTTTTTCTTAAAAAATGCATTTTCTTACATTTTCTTACATTTACGGGTTTAGTCGGGACTCCTGATGACGTTTTGAGACATCTCCTACAACTACAGCACCAGAATTGTTCTGCTGAAGCAAGTCCGTTTTTTTGAATTTTTTTTACGGCATTTTGCAAAATATTTTTTTTCCGTAAAATATGCATTTTCTTCTAATTTCTTCCATTTTCGGGTTTAGTCGGGACTCCTGATGACGTTTTGAGACATCTCCTACAACTACAGCACCAGAATTGTACTGCTGAAGCAAGTCAGTTTTTTGGCATTTTTACGACAGGGTCCCCCCTTACGACATTTTAGCAAAAAATGTTTTTCTTAAAAAATGCATTTTCTTACATTTTCTTACATTTACGGGTTTAGTCGGGACTCCTGATGACGTTTTGAGACATCTCCTACAACTACAGCACCAGAATTGTACTGCTGAAGCAAGTCAGTTTTTTGGCATTTTTACGACAGGGTCAAACCTTACGACATTTTAGCAAAAAATGTTTTTCTTAAAAAATGCATTTTCTTACATTTTCTTACATTTACGGGTTTAGTCGGGACTCCTGATGACGTTTTGAGACATCTCCTACAACTACAGCACCAGAATTGTGCTGCTGAAGCAAGTCTGTTTTTTGAATTTTTTTTTGTAAAAAAAAAGTTTTCCCAAAAAAAGCATTTTATGCCATTTTTAGGTTTTGTAGGGACTCCTGATGACGTTTTGAGACATCTCCTACAACTACAGCACCAGAATTGTACTGCTGAAGCAAGTCCGTTTTTTGGCATTTTTACGACAGGGTCCCCCCTTACGACATTTTAGCAAAAAATGTTTTTCTTAAAAAATATATTTTCTTACATTTTCTTACATTTACGGGTTTAGTCGGGACTCCTGATGACGTTTTGAGACATCTCCTACAACTACAGCACCAGAATTGTTCTGCTGAAGCAAGTCCGTTTTTTTGAATTTTTTTTACGACATTTTGCAAAATATTTTTTTTCCGTAAAATATGCATTTTCTTCTAATTTCTTCCATTTTCGGGTTTAGTCGGGACTCCTGATGACGTTTTGAGACATCTCCTACAACTACAGCACCAGAATTGTACTGCTGAAGCAAGTCAGTTTTTTGGCATTTTTACGACAGGGTCCCCCCTTACGACATTTTAGCAAAAAATGTTTTTCTTAAAAAATGCATTTTCTTACATTTTCTTACATTTACGGGTTTAGTCGGGACTCCTGATGACGTTTTGAGACATCTCCTACAACTACAGCACCAGAATTGTTCTGCTGAAGCAAGTCCGTTTTTTTGAATTTTTTTTACGGCATTTTGCAAAATATTTTTTTTCCGTAAAATATGCATTTTCTTCTAATTTCTTCCATTTTCGGGTTTAGTCGGGACTCCTGATGACGTTTTGAGACATCTCCTACGACTACAGCACCAGAATTGTACTGCTGAAGCAAGTCAGTTTTTTGGCATTTTTACGACAGGGTCCCCCCTTACGACATTTTAGCAAAAAATGTTTTTCTTAAAAAATGCATTTTCTTACATTTTCTTACATTTATGGGTTTAGTCGGGACTCCTGATGACGTTTTGAGACATCTCCTACAACTAATGCACCAGAATTGTGCTGCTGAAGCAAGTCTGTTTTTTGAATTTTTATTTGTAAAAAAAAAGTTTTCCCAAAAAAAGCATTCTATGCCATTTTTTGGTTTTGTAGGGACTCCTGATGACGTTTTGAGACATCTCCTACAACTACAGCACCAGAATTGTTCTGCTGAAGCAAGTCCGTTTTTTTGAAATTTTTTTACGACATTTTGCAAAATATTTTTTTTCCGTAAAATATGCATTTTCTTCTAATTTCTTCCATTTTCGGGTTTAGTCGGGACTCCTGATGACGTTTTGAGACATCTCCTACAACTACAGCACCAGAATTGTACTGCTGAAGCAAGTCAGTTTTTTGGCATTTTTACGACAGGGTCAAACCTTACGACATTTTAGCAAAAAATGTTTTTCTTAAAAAATGCATTTTCTTACATTTTCTTACATTTACGGGTTTAGTCGGGACTCCTGATGACGTTTTGAGACATCTCCTACAACTACAGCACCAGAATTGTGCTGCTGAAGCAAGTCAGTTTTTTGGCATTTTTACGACAGGGTCCCCCCTTACGACATTTTAGCAAAAAATGTTTTTCTTAAAAAATGCATTTTCTTACATTTTCTTACATTTACGGGTTTAGTCGGGACTCCTGATGACGTTTTGAGACATCTCCTACAACTACAGCACCAGAATTGTGCTGCTGAAGCAAGTCTGTTTTTTGAATTTTTTTTTGTAAAAAAAAAGTTTTCCCAAAAAAAGCATTTTATGCCATTTTTAGGTTTTGTAGGGACTCCTGATGACGTTTTGAGACATCTCCTACAACTACAGCACCAGAATTGTACTGCTGAAGCAAGTCCGTTTTTTGGCATTTTTACGACAGGGTCCCCCCTTACGACATTTTAGCAAAAAATGTTTTTCTTAAAAAATATATTTTCTTACATTTTCTTACATTTACGGGTTTAGTCGGGACTCCTGATGACGTTTTGAGACATCTCCTACAACTACAGCACCAGAATTGTTCTGCTGAAGCAAGTCCGTTTTTTTGAATTTTTTTTACGACATTTTGCAAAATATTTTTTTTCCGTAAAATATGCATTTTCTTCTAATTTCTTCCATTTTCGGGTTTAGTCGGGACTCCTGATGACGTTTTGAGACATCTCCTACAACTACAGCACCAGAATTGTACTGCTGAAGCAAGTCCGTTTTTTGGCATTTTTACGACAGGGTCAAACCTTACGACATTTTAGCAAAAAATGTTTTTCTTAAAAAATGCATTTTCTTACATTTTCTTACATTTACGGGTTTAGTCGGGACTCCTGATGACGTTTTGAGACATCTCCTACAACTACAGCACCAGAATTGTGCTGCTGAAGCAAGTCTGTTTTTTGAATTTTTTTTTGTAAAAAAAAAGTTTTCCCAAAAAAAGCATTTTATGCCATTTTTAGGTTTTGTAGGGACTCCTGATGACGTTTTGAGACATCTCCTACAACTACAGCACCAGAATTGTACTGCTGAAGCAAGTCCGTTTTTTGGCATTTTTACGACAGGGTCCCCCCTTACGACATTTTAGCAAAAAATGTTTTTCTTAAAAAATATATTTTCTTACATTTTCTTACATTTACGGGTTTAGTCGGGACTCCTGATGACGTTTTGAGACATCTCCTACAACTACAGCACCAGAATTGTTCTGCTGAAGCAAGTCCGTTTTTTTGAATTTTTTTAACGACATTTTGCAAAATATTTTTTTTCCGTAAAATATGCATTTTCTTCTAATTTCTTCCATTTTCGGGTTTAGTCGGGACTCCTGATGACGTTTTGAGACATCTCCTACAACTACAGCACCAGAATTGTACTGCTGAAGCAAGTCAGTTTTTTGGCATTTTTACGACAGGGTCCCCCCTTACAACATTTTAGCAAAAAATGTTTTTCTTAAAAAATGCATTTTCTTACATTTTGTTACATTTACGGGTTTAGTCGGGACTCCTGATGACGTTTTGAGACATCTCCTACAACTACAGCACCAGAATTGTGCTGCTGAAGCAAGTCAGTTTTTTGGCATTTTTACGACAGGGTCCCCCCTTACGACATTTTAGCAAAAAATGTTTTTCTTAAAAAATGCATTTTCTTACATTTTCTTACATTTATGGGTTTAGTCGGGACTCCTGATGACGTTTTGAGACATCTCCTACAACTAATGCACCAGAATTGTGCTGCTGAAGCAAGTCTGTTTTTTGAATTTTTATTTGTAAAAAAAAAGTTTTCCCAAAAAAAGCATTTTATGCCATTTTTTGGTTTTGTAGGGACTCCTGATGACGTTTTGAGACATCTCCTACAACTACAGCACCAGAATTGTTCTGCTGAAGCAAGTCCGTTTTTTTGAATTTTTTTTACGACATTTTGCAAAATATTTTTTTTCCGTAAAATATGCATTTTCTTCTAATTTCTTCCATTTTCGGGTTTAGTCGGGACTCCTGATGACGTTTTGAGACATCTCCTACAACTACAGCACCAGAATTGTACTGCTGAAGCAAGTCAGTTTTTTGGCATTTTTACGACAGGGTCAAACCTTACGACATTTTAGCAAAAAATGTTTTTCTTAAAAAATGCATTTTCTTACATTTTCTTACATTTACAGGTTTAGTCGGGACTCCTGATGACGTTTTGAGACATCTCCTACAACTACAGCACCAGAATTGTTCTGCTGAAGAAAGTCCGTTTTTTTGAATTTTTTTTACGACATTTTGCAAAATCTTTTTTTTCCGTAAAATATGCATTTTCTTCTAATTTCTTCCATTTTCGGGTTTAGTCGGGACTCCTGATGACGTTTTGAGACATCTCCTACAACTACAGCACCAGAATTGTACTGCTGAAGCAAGTCAGTTTTTTGGCATTTTTACGACAGGGTCAAACCTTACGACATTTTAGCAAAAAATGTTTTTCTTAAAAAATGCATTTTCTTACATTTTCTTACATTTACGGGTTTAGTCGGGACTCCTGATGACGTTTTGAGACATCTCCTACAACTACAGCACCAGAATTGTGCTGCTGAAGCAAGTCAGTTTTTTGGCATTTTTACGACAGGGTCCCCCCTTACGACATTTTAGCAAAAAATGTTTTTCTTAAAAAATGCATTTTCTTACATTTACGGGTTTAGTCGGGACTCCTGATGACGTTTTGAGACATCTCCTACAACTACAGCACCAGAATTGTGCTGCTGAACCAAGTCCGTTTTTTTGAATTTTTTTTACGACATTTTGCAAAATATTTTTTTTCCGTAAAATATGCATTTTCTTCTAATTTCTTCCATTTTCGGGTTTAGTCGGGACTCCTGATGACGTTTTGAGACATCTCCTACAACTACAGCACCAGAATTGCACTGCTGAAGCATGTCAGTTTTTTGGCATTTTTACGACAGGGTCCCCCCTTACGACATTTTAGCAAAAAATGTTTTTCTTAAAAAATGCATTTTCTTACATTTTCTTACATTTACGGGTTTAGTCGGGACTCCTGATGACGTTTTGAGACATCTCCTACAACTACAGCACCAGAATTGTGCTGCTGAAGCAAGTCTGTTTTTTGAATTTTTTTTGGTAAAAAAAAAGTTTTCCCAAAAAAAGCATTTTATGCCATTTTTAGGTTTTGTAGGGACTCCTGATGACGTTTTGAGACATCTCCTACAACTACAGCACCAGAATTGTACTGCTGAAGCAAGTCCGTTTTTTGGCATTTTTACGACAGGGTCCCCCCTTACGACATTTTAGCAAAAAATGTTTTTCTTAAAAAATGCATTTTCTTACATTTTCTTACATTTACGGGTTTAGTCGGGACTCCTGATGACGTTTTGAGACATCTCCTACAACTACAGCACCAGAATTGTGCTGCTGAAGCAAGTCAGTTTTTTGGCATTTTTACGACAGGGTCCCCCCTTACGACATTTTAGCAAAAAATGTTTTTCTTAAAAAATGCATTTTCTTACATTTACGGGTTTAGTCGGGACTCCTGATGACGTTTTGAGACATCTCCTACAACTACAGCACCAGAATTGTGCTGCTGAAGCAAGTCAGTTTTTTGGCATTTTTACGACAGGGTCTCCCCCCTTACGACATTTTAGCAAAAAATGTTTTTCTTAAAAAATGCATTTCCTTACATTTTCTTACATTTACGGGTTTAGTCGGGACTCCTGATGACGTTTTGAGACATCTCCTACAACTACAGCACCAGAATTGTGCTGCTGAAGCAAGTCTGTTTTTTGAATTTTTTTTGGTAAAAAAAAAGTTTTCCCAAAAAAAGCATTTTATGCCATTTTTAGGTTTTGTAGGGACTCCTGATGACGTTTTGAGACATCTCCTACAACTACAGCACCAGAATTGTACTGCTGAAGCAAGTCCGTTTTTTGGCATTTTTACGACAGGGTCCCCCCTTACGACATTTTAGCAAAAAATATTTTTCTTAAAAAATGCATTTTCTTACATTTTCTTACATTTACGGGTTTAGTCGGGACTCCTGATGACGTTTTGAGACATCTCCTACAACTACAGCACCAGAATTGGGCTGCTGAAGCAAGTCAGTTTTTTGGCATTTTTACGACAGGGTCCCCCCTTACGACATTTTAGCAAAAAATGTTTTTCTTAAAAAATGCATTTTCTTACATTTACGGGTTTAGTCGGGACTCCTGATGACGTTTTGAGACATCTCCTACAACTACAGCACCAGAATTGTGCTGCTGAAGCAAGTCCGTTTTTTTGAATTTTTTTTACGACATTTTGCTAAATATTTTTTTTCCGTAAAATATGCATTTTCTTCTAATTTCTTCAATTTTCGGGTTTAGTCGGGACTCCTGATGACGTTTTGAGACATCTCCTACAACTACAGCACCAGAATTGTACTGCTGAAGCAAGTCAGTTTTTTGGCATTTTTACGACAGGGTCCCCCCTTACGACATTTTAGCAAAAAATGTTTTTCTTAAAAAATGCATTTTTTACATTTACGGGTTTAGTCGGGACTCCTGATGACGTTTTGAGACATCTCCTACAACTACAGCACCAGAATTGTGCTGCTGAAGCAAGTCAGTTTTTTGGCATTTTTACGACAGGGTCCCCCCTTACGACATTTTAGCAAAAAATGTTTTTCTTAAAAAATGCATTTCCTTACATTTACGGGTTTAGTCGGGACTCCTGATGACGTTTTGAGACATCTCCTACAACTACAGCACCAGAATTGTGCTGCTGAAGCAAGTCCGTTTTTTTGAATTTTTTTTACGACATTTTGCAAAATATTTTTTTTCCGTAAAATATGCAATTTCTTCCATTTTCGGGTTTAGTCGGGACTCCTGATGACGTTTTGAGACATCTCCTACAACTACAGCACCAGAATTGTGCTGCTGAAGCAAGTCTGTTTTTTGAATTTTTTTTGTAAAAAAAAAGTTTCCCAAAAAAAGCATTTTATGCCATTTTTAGGTTTTGTACGGACTCCTGATGACGTTTTGAGACATCTCCTACAACTACAGCACCAGAATTGTGCTGCTGAAGCAAGTCAGTTTTTTGGAATTTTTACGACAGGGTCCCCCCTTACGACATTTTAGCAAAAAATGTTTTTCTTAAAAAATGCATTTTCTTACATTTTCTTACATTTACGGGTTTAGTCGGGACTCCTGATGACGTTTTGAGACATCTCCTACAACTACAGCACCAGAATTGTGCTGCTGAAGCAAGTCAGTTTTTTGGCATTTTTACGACAGGGTCCCCCCTTACGACATTTTAGCAAAAAATGTTTTTCTTAAAAAATGCATTTTCTTACATTTTCTTACATTTACTGGTTTAGTCGGGACTCCTGATGACGTTTTGAGACATCTCCTACAACTACAGCACCAAAATTGTGCTGCTGAAGCAAGTCCGTTTTTTTGAATTTTTTTTACGACATTTTGCAAAATATTTTTTTTCCGTAAAATATGCATTTTCTTCTAATTTCTTCCATTTTCGGGTTTAGTCGGGACTCCTGATGACGTTTTGAGACATCTCCTACAACTACAGCACCAGAATTGTACTGCTGAAGCAAGTCAGTTTTTTGGCATTTTTACGACAGGGTCCCCCCTTACGACATTTTAGCAAAAAATGTTTTTCTTAAAAAATGCATTTTCTTACATTTACGGGTTTAGTCGGGACTCCTGATGACGTTTTGAGACATCTCCTACAACTACAGCACCAGAATTGTGCTGCTGAAGCAAGTCTGTTTTTTGAATTTTTTTTGGTAAAAAAAAAGTTTTCCCAAAAAAAGCATTTTATGCCATTTTTAGGTTTTGTAGGGACTCCTGATGACGTTTTGAGACATCTCCTACAACTACAGCACCAGAATTTAATGCTGAAGCAAGTCTGTTTTTTGAAATTTTTTTTGTAAAAAAAAAGTTTTCCCAAAAAAAGCATTTTATGCCATTTTTAGGTTTTGTAGGGACTCCTGATGACGTTTTGAGACATCTCCTACAACTACAGCACCAGAATTGTGCTGCTGAAGCAAGTCAGTTTTTTGGAATTTTTACGACAGGGTCCCCCCTTACGACATTTTAGCAAAAAATGTTTTTCGTAAAAAATGCATTTTCTTACATTTTCTTACATTTACGGGTTTAGTCGGGACTCCTGATGACGTTTTGAGACATCTCCTACAACTACAGCACCAGAATTGTGCTGCTGAAGAAAGCCCGTTTTTTGGAATTTTTTTTTGTAAAAAAAAAGTTTTCCCAAAAAAAGCATTTTATGCGATTTTTAGGTTTTGTAGGGACTCCTGATGACGTTTTGAGACATCTCCTACAACTACAGCACCAGAATTGTACTGCTGAAGCAAGTCCGTTTTTTGGCATTTTTACGACAGGGTCCCCCCTTACGACATTTTAGCAAAAAATGTTTTTCTTAAAAAATGCATTTTCTTACATTTTCATACATTTACGGGTTTAGTCGGGACTCCTGATGACGTTTTGAGACATCTCCTACAACTACAGCACCAGAATTGTTCTGCTGAAGCAAGTCCGTTTTTTTGAATTTTTTTTACGACATTTTGCAAAATATTTTTTTTCCGTAAAATATGCATTTTCTTCTAATTTCTTCCATTTTCGGGTTTAGTCGGGACTCCTGATGACGTTTAGAGACATCTCCTACAACTACAGCACCAGAATTGTACTGCTGAAGCAAGTCAGTTTTTTGGCATTTTTACGACAGGGTCCCCCCTTACGACATTTTAGCAAAAAATTTTTTTCGTAAAAAATGCATTTTCTTACATTTTCTTACATTTACGGGTTTAGTCGGGACTCCTGATGACGTTTTGAGACATCTCCTACAACTACAACACCAGAATTGTGCTGCTGAATCAAGTCTGTTTTTTGAATTTTTTTTTGTAAAAAAAAAGTTTGCCCAAAAATAGCATTTTATGCCATTTTTAGGTTTTGTAGGGACTCCTGATGACGTTTTGAGACATCTCCTACAACTACAGCACCAGAATTGTACTGCTGAAGCAAGTCAGTTTTTTGGCATTTTTACGACAGGGTCCCCCCTTACGACATTTCACCAAAAATGTTTTTCTTAAAAAATGCATTTTCTTACATTTTCTTACATTTTCTTACATTTACGGGTTTAGTCGGGACTCCTGATGACGTTTTGAGACATCTCCTACAACTACAGCACCAGAATTGTTCTGCTGAAGCAAGTCCGTTTTTTTGAATTTTTTTTACGACATTTTGCAAAATTTTTTTTTTCCGTAAAATATGCATTTTCTTCTAATTTCTTCCATTTTCGGGTTTAGTCGGGACTCCTGATGACGTTTTGAGACATCTCCTACAACTACAGCACCAGAATTGTACTGCTGAAGCAAGTCAGTTTTTTGGCATTTTTACGACAGGGTCCCCCCTTACGACATTTTAGCAAAAAATGTTTTTCTTAAAAAATGCATTTTCTTACATTTTCTTACATTTACGGGTTTAGTCGGGACTCCTGATGACGTTTTGAGACATCTCCTACAACTACAGCACCAGAATTGTGGTGCTGAAGCAAGTCAGTTTTTTGGCATTTTTACGACAGGGTCCCCCCTTACGACATTTTAGTAAAAAATGTTTTTCTTAAAAAATGCATTTTCTTACATTTACGGGTTTAGTCGGGACTCATGATGACGTTTTGAGACATCTCCTACAACTACAGCACCAGAATTGTGCTGCTGAAGCAAGTCTGTTTTTTGAATTTTTTTTTGTAAAAAAAAAGTTTTCCCAAAAAAAGCATTTTATGCCATTTTTAGGTTTTGTAGGGACTCCTGATGACGTTTTGAGACATCTCCTACAACTACAGCACCAGAATTGTGCTGCTGAAGCAAGTCAGTTTTTTGGAATTTTTACGACAGGGTCCCCCCTTACGACATTTTAGCAAAAAATGTTTTTCTTAAAAAATGCATTTTCTTACATTTTCTTACATTCACGGGTTTAGTCGGGACTCCTGATGACGTTTTGAGACATCTCCTACAACTACAGCACCAGAATTGTGCTGCTGAAGAAAGTCCGTTTTTTGGAATTTTTTTTTGTAAAAAAAAAGTTTTCCCAAAAAAAGCATTTTATGCGATTTTTAGGTTTTGTAGGGACTCCTGATGACGTTTTGAGACATCTCCTACAACTACAGCACCAGAATTGTACTGCTGAAGCAAGTCCGTTTTTTGGCATTTTTACGACAGGGTCCCCCCTTACGACATTTTAGCAAAAAATGTTTTTCTTAAAAAATGCATTTTCTTACATTTTCTTACATTTACGGGTTTAGTCGGGACTCCTGATGACGTTTTGAGACATCTCCTACAACTACAGCACCAGAATTGTGCTGCTGAAGCAAGTCTGTTTTATGATTTTTTTTTGTAAAAAAAAAGTTTTCCCAAAAAAAGCATTTTATGCCATTTTTAGGTTTTGTAGGGACTCCTGATGACGTTTTGAGACATCTCCTACAACTACAACACCAGAATTGTGCTGCTGAATCAAGTCTGTTTTTTGAATTTTTTTTTGTAAAAAAAAAGTTTGCCCAAAAAAAGCATTTTATGCCATTTTTAGGTTTTGTAGGGACTCCTGATGACGTTTTGAGACATCTCCTACAACTACAGCACCAGAATTGTACTGCTGAAGCAAGTCAGTTTTTTGGCATTTTTACGACAGGGTCCCCCCTTACGACATTTTACCAAAAATGTTTTTCTTAAAAAATGCATTTTCTTACATTTTCTTACATTTACGGGTTTAGTCGGGACTCCTGATGACGTTTTGAGACATCTCCTACAACTACAGCACCAGAATTGTTCTGCTGAAGCAAGTCCGTTTTTTTGAATTTTTTTTACGACATTTTGCAAAATATTTTTTTTCCGTAAAATATGCATTTTCTTCTAATTTCTTCCATTTTCGGGTTTAGTCGGGACTCCTGATGACGTTTTGAGACATCTCCTACAACTACAGCACCAGAATTGTGCTGCTGAAGCAAGTCTGTTTTTTGAATTTTTTTTGTAAAAAAAAAGTTTTCCCAAAAAAAGCATTTTATGCCATTTTTAAGTTTTGTAGGGACTCCTGATGACGTTTTGAGACATCTCCTACAACTACAGCACCAGAATTGTGCTGCTGAAGCAAGTCAGTTTTTTGGAATTTTTACGACAGGGTCCCCCCTTACGACATTTTAGTAAAAAATGTTTTTCTTAAAAAATGCATTTTCTTACATTTTCTTACATTTACGGGTTTAGTCGGGACTCCTGATGACGTTTTGAGACATCTCCTACAACTACAGCACCAGAATTGTGCTGCTGAAGCAAGTCAGTTTTTTGGAATTTTTACAACAGGGTCCCCCCTTACGACATTTTAGCAAAAAATGTTTTTCGTAAAAAATGCATTTTCTTACATTTTCTTACATTTTCTTACATTTACGGGTTTAGTCGGGACTCCTGATGACGTTTTGAGACATCTCCTACAACTACAGCACCAGAATTGTGCTGCTGAAGAAAGCCCGTTTTTTGGAATTTTTTTTTGTAAAAAAAAAGTTTTCCCAAAAAAAGCATTTTATGCGATTTTTAGGTTTTGTAGGGACTCCTGATGACGTTTTGAAACATCTCCTACAACTACAGCACCAGAATTGTACTGCTGAAGCAAGTCAGTTTTTTGGCATTTTTACGACAGGGTCCCCCCTTACGACATTTTAGCAAAAAATGTTTTTCTTAAAAAATGCATTTTCTTACATTTTCTTACATTTACGGGTTTAGTCGGGACTCCTGATGACGTTTTGAGACATCTCCTACAACTACAGCACCAGAATTGTGCTGCTGAAGCAAGTCAGTTTTTTGGCATTTTTACGACAGGGTCCCCCCTTACGACCTTTTAGCTAAAAATGTTTTTCTTAAAAAATGCATTTTCTTACATTCACATGTTTAGTCGGGACTCCTGATGACGTTTTGAGACATCTCCTACAACTACAGCACCAGAATTGTGCTGCTGAAGCAAGTCTGTTTTTTGAATTTTTTTTGGTAAAAAAAAAGTTTTCCAAAAAAAAGCATTTTATGCCATTTTTAGGTTTTGTAGGGACTCCTGATGACGTTTCGAGACATCTCCTACAACTACAGCACCAGAATTGTACTGCTGAAGCAAGTCCGTTTTTTGGCATTTTTACGACAGGGTCCCCCCTTACGACATTTTAGCAAAAAATATTTTTCTTAAAAAATGCATTTTCTTACATTTTCTTACATTTACGGGTTTAGTCGGGACTCCTGATGACGTTTTGAGACATCTCCTACAACTACAGCACCAGAATTGTGCTGCTGAAGCAAGTCTGTTTTTTGATTTTTTTTTGTAAAAAAAAAGTTTTCCCAAAAAAAGCATTTTATGCCATTTTTAGGTTTTGTAGGGACTCCTGATGACGTTTTGAGACATCTCCTACAACTACAGCACCAGAATTGTGCTGCTGAAGCAAGTCAGTTTTTTGGCATTTTTACGACAGGGTCCCCCCTTACGACATTTTAGCAAAAAATGTTTTTCGTAAAAAATGCATTTTCTTACATTTACGGGTTTAGTCGGGACTCCTGATGACGTTTTGAGACATCTCCTACAACTACAACACCAGAATTGTGCTGCTGAATCAAGTCTGTTTTTTGAATTTTTTTTTGTAAAAAAAAAGTTTTCCCAAAAAAAGCATTTTATGCCATTTTTAGGTTTTGTAGGGACTCCTGATGACGTTTTGAGACATCTCCTACAACTACAGCACCAGAATTGTACTGCTGAAGCAAGTCAGTTTTTTGGCATTTTTACGACAGGGTCCCCCCTTACGACATTTTAGCAAAAAATGTTTTTCTTAAAAAATGCATTTTCTTACATTTTCTTACATTTACGGGTTTAGTCGGGACTCCTGATGACGTTTTGAGACATCTCCTACAACTACAGCACCAGAATTGTCCTGCTGAAGCAAGTCCGTTTTTTTGAATTTTTTTTACGACATTTTGCAAAATATTTTTTTTCCGTAAAATATGCATTTTCTTCTAATTTCTTCCATTTTCGGGTTTAGTCGGGACTCCTGATGACGTTTTGAGACATCTCCTACAACTACAGCACCAGAATTGTACTGCTGAAGCAAGTCAGTTTTTTGGCATTTTTACGACAGGGTCCCCCCTTACGACATTTTACCAAAAATGTTTTTCTTAAAAAATGCATTTTCTTACATTTTCTTACATTTACGGGTTTAGTCGGGACTCCTGATGACGTTTTGAGACATCTCCTACAACTACAACACCAGAATTGTGCTGCTGAATCAAGTCTGTTTTTTGAATTTTTTTTTGTAAAAAAAAAGTTTTCCCAAAAAAAGCATTTTATGCCATTTTTAGGTTTTGTAGGGACTCCTGATGACGTTTTGAGACATCTCCTACAACTACAGCACCAGAATTGTACTGCTGAAGCAAGTCAGTTTTTTGGCATTTTTACGACAGGGTCCCCCCTTACGACATTTTAGCAAAAAATGTTTTTCTTAAAAAATGCATTTTCTTACATTTTCTTACATTTACGGGTTTAGTCGGGACTCCTGATGACGTTTTGAGACATCTCCTACAACTACAGCACCAGAATTGTTCTGCTGAAACAAGTCCGTTTTTTTGAATTTTTTTTACGACATTTTGCAAAATATTTTTTTTCCGTAAAATATGCATTTTCTTCTAATTTCTTCCATTTTCGGGTTTAGTCGGGACTCCTGATGACGTTTTGAGACATCTCCTACAACTACAGCACCAGAATTGTGCTGCTGAAGCAAGTCTGTTTTTTGAATTTTTTTTGTAAAAAAAAAGTTTTCCCAAAAAAAGCATTTTATGCCATTTTTAGGTTTTGTAGGGACTCCTGATGACGTTTTGAGACATCTCCTACAACTACAGCACCAGAATTGTGCAGCTGAAGCAAGTCAGTTTTTTGGCATTTTTACGACAGGGTCCCCCCTTACGACATTTTAGTAAAAAATGTTTTTCTTAAAAAATGCATTTTCCTACATTTTCTTACATTTACGGGTTTAGTCGGGACTCCTGATGACGTTTTGAGACATCTCCTACAACTACAGCACCAGAATTGTGCTGCTGAAGAAAGCCCGTTTTTTGGAATTTTTTTTTGTAAAAAAAAAGTTTTCCCAAAAAAAGCATTTTACGCGATTTTTAGGTTTTGTAGGGACTCCTGATGACGTTTTGAAACATCTCCTACAACTACAGCACCAGAATTGTACTGCTGAAGCAAGTCAGTTTTTTGGCATTTTTACGACAGGGTCCCCCCTTACGACATTTTAGCAAAAAATATTTTTCTTAAAAAATGCATTTTCTTACATTTTCTTACATTTACGGGTTTAGTCGGGACTCCTGATGACGTTTTGAGACATCTCCTACAACTACAGCACCAGAATTGTGCTGCTGAAGCAAGTCAGTTTTTTGGCATTTTTACGACAGGGTCCCCCCTTACGACATTTTAGCAAAAAATGTTTTTCTTAAAAAATGCATTTTCTTACATTCACGGGTTTAGTCGGGACTCCTGATGACGTTTTGAGACATCTCCTACAACTACAGCACCAGAATTGTGCTGCTGAAGCAAGTCTGTTTTTTGAATTTTTTTTGGTAAAAAAAAAGTTTTCCAAAAAAAAGCATTTTGTGCCATTTTTAGGTTTTGTAGGGACTCCTGATGACGTTTCGAGACATCTCCTACAACTACAGCACCAGAATTGTACTGCTGAAGCAAGTCCGTTTTTTGGCATTTTTACGACAGGGTCCCCCCTTACGACATTTTAGCAAAAAATGTTTTTCTTAAAAAATGCATTTTCTTACATTTTCTTACATTTACGGGTTTAGTCGGGACTCCTGATGACGTTTTGAGACATCTCCTACAACTACAGCACCAGAATTGTTCTGCTGAAGCAAGTCCGTTTTTTTGAATTTTTTTTACGACATTTTGCAAAATATTTTTTTTCCGTAAAATATGCATTTTCTTCTAATTTCTTCCATTTTCGGGTTTAGTCGGGACTCCTGATGACGTTTAGAGACATCTCCTACAACTACAGCACCAGAATTGTACTGCTGAAGCAAGTCAGTTTTTTGGCATTTTTACGACAGGGTCCCCCCTTACGACATTTTAGTAAAAAATGTTTTTCTTAAAAAATGCATTTTCTTACATTTTCTTACATTTACGGGTTTAGTCGGGACTCCTGATGACGTTTTGAGACATCTCCTACAACTACAGCACCAGAATTGTGCAGCTGAAGCAAGTCAGTTTTTTGGCATTTTTACGACAGGGTCCCCCCTTACGACATTTTAGTAAAAAATGTTTTTCTTAAAAAATGCATTTTCTTACATTTTCTTACATTTACGGGTTTAGTCGGGACTCCTGATGACGTTTTGAGACATCTCCTACAACTACAGCACCAGAATTGTGCTGCTGAAGCAAGTCTGTTTTTTGAATTTTTTTTTGTAAAAGAAAAGTTTTCCCAAAAAAAGCATTTTATGCCATTTTTAGGTTTTGTAGGGACTCCTGATGACGTTTTGAGACATCTCCTACAACTACAGCACCAGAATTGTGCTGCTGAAGCAAGTCAGTTTTTTGGAATTTTTACGACAGGGCCCCCCTTACGACATTTTAGCAAAAAATGTTTTTCGTAAAAAATGCATTTTCTTACATTTTCTTACATTTACGGGTTTAGTCGGGACTCCTGATGACGTTTTGAGACATCTCCTACAACTACAGCACCAGAATTGTGCTGCTGAAGAAAGCCCGTTTTTTGGAATTTTTTTTTGTAAAAAAAAAGTTTTCCCAAAAAAAGCATTTTATGCGATTTTTAGGTTTTGTAGGGACTCCTGATGATGTTTTGAGACATCTCCTACAACTACAGCACCAGAATTGTGCTGCTGAAGCAAGTCAGTTTTTTGGCATTTTTACGACAGGGTCCCCCCTTACGACATTTTAGCTAAAAATGTTTTTCTTAAAAAATGCATTTTCTTACATTCACGGGTTTAGTCGGGACTCCTGATGACGTTTTGAGACATCTCCTACAACTACAGCACCAGAATTGTGCTGCTGAAGCAAGTCAGTTTTTTGAATTTTTTTTGGTAAAAAAAAAGTTTTCCAAAAAAAAGCATTTTATGCCATTTTTAGGTTTTGTAGGGACTCCTGATGACGTTTTGAGACATCTCCTACAACTACAGCACCAGAATTGTACTGCTGAAGCAAGTCCGTTTTTTGGCATTTTTACGACAGGGTCCCCCCTTACGACATTTTAGCAAAAAATGTTTTTCTTAAAAAATGCATTTTCTTACATTTTCTTACATTTACGGGTTTAGTCGGGACTCCTGATGACGTTTTGAGACATCTCCTACAACTACAGCACCAGAATTGTTCTGCTGAAGCAAGTCCGTTTTTTTGAATTTTTTTTACGACATTTTGCAAAATATTTTTTTTCCGTAAAATATGCATTTTCTTCCAATTTCTTCCATTTTCGGGTTTAGTCGGGACTCCTGATGACGTTTAGAGACATCTCCTACAACTACAGCACCAGAATTGTACTGCTGAAGCAAGTCAGTTTTTTGGCATTTTTACGACAGGGTCCCCCCTTACGACATTTTAGCAAAAAATGTTTTTCTTAAAAAATGCATTTTCTTACATTTTCTTACATTTACGGGTTTAGTCGGGACCCCTGATGACGTTTTGAGACATCTCCTACAACTACAGCACCAGAATTGTTCTGCTGAAGCAAGTCCGTTTTTTTGAATTTTTTTTACGACATTTTGCAAAATATTTTTTTTCCGTAAAATATGCATTTTCTTCTAATTTCTTCCATTTTCGGGTTTAGTCGGGACTCCTGATGACGTTTTGAGACATCTCCTACAACTACAGCACCAGAATTGTACTGCTGAAGCAAGTCCGTTTTTTGGCATTTTTACGACAGGGTCCCCCCTTACGACATTTTACCAAAAATGTTTTTCTTAAAAAATGCATTTTCTTACATTTTCTTACATTTACGGGTTTAGTCGGGACTCCTGATGACGTTTTGAGACATCTCCTACAACTACAACACCAGAATTGTGCTGCTGAATCAAGTCTGTTTTTTGAATTTTTTTTTGTAAAAAAAAAGTTTTCCCAAAAAAAGCATTTTATGCCATTTTTAGGTTTTGTAGGGACTCCTGATGACGTTTTGAGACATCTCCTACAACTACAGCACCAGAATTGTACTGCTGAAGCAAGTCAGTTTTTTGGCATTTTTACGACAGGGTCCCCCCTTACGACATTTTAGCAAAAAATGTTTTTCTTAAAAAATGCATTTTCTTACATTTTCTTACATTTACGGGTTTAGTCGGGACTCCTGATGACGTTTTGAGACATCTCCTACAACTACAGCACCAGAATTGTTCTGCTGAAGCAAGTCCGTTTTCTTGAATTTTTTTTACGACATTTTGCAAAATATTTTTTTTCCGTAAAATATGCATTTTCTTCTAATTTCTTCCATTTTCGGGTTTAGTCGGGACTCCTGATGACGTTTTGAGACATCTCCTACAACTACAGCACCAGAATTGTGCTGCTGAAGCAAGTCAGTTTTTTGGCATTTTTACGACAGGGTCCCCCCTTACGACATTTTAGCAAAAAATGTTTTTCGTAAAAAATGCATTTTCTTACATTTACGGGTTTAGTCGGGACTCCTGATGACGTTTTGAGACATCTCCTACAACTACAACACCAGAATTGTGCTGCTGAATCAAGTCTGTTTTTTGAATTTTTTTTTGTAAAAAAAAAGTTTTCCCAAAAAAAGCATTTTATGCCATTTTTAGGTTTTGTAGGGACTCCTGATGACGTTTTGAGACATCTCCTACAACTACAGCACCAGAATTGTGCTGCTGAAGCAAGTCTGCTTTTTGAATTTTTTTTGTAAAAAAAAAGTTTTCCCAAAAAAAGCATTTTATGCCATTTTTAGGTTTTGTAGGGACTCCTGATGACGTTTTGAGACATCTCCTACAACTACAGCACCAGAATTGTGCTGCTGAAGCAAGTCAGTTTTTTGGAATTTTTACGACAGGTTCCCCCCTTACGACATTTTAGCAAAAAATGTTTTTCTTAAAAAATGCATTTTCTTACATTTTCTTACATTTACGGGTTTAGTCGGGACTCCTGATGACGTTTTGAGACATCTCCTACAACTACAGCACCAAAATTGTGCTGCTGAAGCAAGTCTGTTTTTTGAATTTTTTTTTGTAAAAAAAAAGTTTTCCCAAAAAAAGCATTTTATGCCATTTTTAGGTTTTGTAGGGACTCCTGATGACGTTTTGAGACATCTCCTACAACTACAGCACCAGAATTGTGCTGCTGAAGCAAGTCTGTTTTTTGAATTTTTTTTTGTAAAAAAAAAGTTTCCCCAAAAAAAGCATTTTATGCCATTTTTAGGTTTTGTAGGGACTCCTGATGACGTTTTAATACATCTCCTACAACTACAGCACCAGAATTGTACTGCTGAAGCAAGTCGGTTTTTTGGCATTTTTACGACAGGGTCCCCCCTTACGACATTTTAGCAAAAAATGTTTTTCTTAAAAAATGCATTTTCTTACATTTTCTTACATTTACGGGTTTAGTCGGGACTCCTGATGACGTTTTGAGACATCTCCTACAACTACAGCACCAGAATTGTGCTGCTGAAGAAAGTCCGTTTTTTGGAATTTTTTTTTGTAAAAAAAAAGTTTTCCCAAAAAAAGCATTTTATGCCATTTTTAGGTTTTGTAGGGACTCCTGATGACGTTTTGAGACATCTCCTACAACTACAGCACCAGAATTGTGCTGCTGAAGCAAGTCAGTTTTTTGGAAATTTTACGACAGGGTCCCCCCTTACGACATTTTAGCAAAAAATGTTTTTCGTAAAAAATGCATTTTCTTACATTTTCTTACATTTACGGGTTTAGTCGGGACTCCTGATGACGTTTTGAGACATCTCCTACAACTACAGCACCAGAATTGTGCTGCTGAAGCAAGTCTGTTTTTTGAATTTTTTTTTGTAAAAAAAAAGTTTTCCCAAAAAAAGCATTTTATGCCATTTTTAGGTTTTGTAGGGACTCCTGATGACGTTTTGAGACATCTCCTACAACTACAGCACCAGAATTGTACTGCTGAAGCAAGTCAGTTTTTTGGCATTTTTACGACAGGGTCCCCCCTTACGACATTTTAGCAAAAAATGTTTTTCGTAAAAAATGCATTTTCTTACATTTTCTTACATTTACGGGTTTAGTCGGGACTCCTGATGACGTTTTGAGACATCTCCTACAACTACAGCACCAGAATTGTGCTGCTGAAGCAAGTCTGTTTTTTGAATTTTTTTTTGTAAAAAAAAAGTTTTCCCAAAAAAAGCATTTTATGCCATTTTTAGGTTTTGTAGGGACTCCTGATGACGTTTTGAGACATCTCCTACAACTACAGCACCAGAATTGTGCTGCTGAAGCAAGTCTGTTTTTTGAATTTTTTTTTGTAAAAAAAAAGTTTACCAAAAAAAGCATTTTATGCCATTTTTAGGTTTTGTAGGGACTCCTGATGACGTTTTGAGACATCTCCTACAACTACAGCACCAGAATTGTACTGCTGAAGCAAGTCCGTTTTTTGGCATTTTTACGACAGGGTCCCCCCTTACGACATTTTAGCAAAAAATGTTTTTCGTAAAAAATGCATTTTCTTACATTTTCTTACATTTACGGGTTTAGTCGGGACTCCTGATGACGTTTTGAGACATCTCCTACAACTACAGCACCAGAATTGTACTGCTGAAGCAAGTCAGTTTTTTGACATTTTAGCAAAAAATGTTTTTCTTAAAAAATGCATTTTCTTACATTTTCTTACATTTACGGGTTTAGTCGGGACTCCTGGTGACGTTTTGAGACATCTCCTACAACTACAGCACCAGAATTGTGCTGCTGAAGCAAGTCAGTTTTTTGGCATTTTTACGACAGGGTCCCCCCTTACGACATTTTAGCAAAAAATGTTTTTGTTAAAAGATGCATTTTCTTACATTTTCTTACATTTACGGGTTTAGTCGGGACTCCTGATGACGTTTTGAGACATCTCCTACAACTACAGCACCAGAATTGTGCTGCTGAAGCAAGTCTGTTTTTTGAAATTTTTTTGGTAAAAAAAAAGTTTTCCCAAAAAAAGCATTTTATGCCATTTTTAGGTTTTGTAGGGACTCCTGATGACGTTTTGAGACATCTCCTACAACTACAGCACCAGAATTGTACTGCTGAAGCAAGTCCGTTTTTTGGCATTTTTACGACAGGGTCCCCCTTACGACATTTTAGCAAAAAATGTTTTTCTTAAAAAATGCATTTTCTTACATTTTCTTACATTTACGGGTTTAGTCGGGACTCCTGATGACGTTTTGAGACATCTCCTACAACTACAGCACCAGAATTGTTCTGCTGAAGCAAGTCCGTTTTTTTGAATTTTTTTAACGACATTTTGCAAAATATTTTTTTTCCGTAAAATATGCATTTTCTTCTAATTTCTTCCATTTTCGGGTTTAGTCGGGACTCCTGATGACGTTTTGAGACATCTCCTACAACTACAGCACCAGAATTGTACTGCTGAAGCAAGTCAGTTTTTTGGCATTTTTACGACAGGGTCCCCCCTTACGACATTTTAGCAAAAAATGTTTTTCGTAAAAAATGCATTTTCTTACATTTTCTTACATTTACGGGTTTAGTCGGGACTCCTGATGACGTTTTGAGACATCTCCTACAACTACAGCACCAGAATTGTGCTGCTGAAGCAAGTCTGTTTTTTGAATTTTTTTTTGTAAAAAAAAAGTTTCCCCAAAAAAAGCATTTTATGCCATTTTTAGGTTTTGTAGGGACTCCTGATGACGTTTTAAGACATCTCCTACAACTACAGCACCAGAATTGTGCTGCTGAAGCAAGTCAGTTTTTTGGAATTTTTACGACAGGGTCCCCCCTTACGACATTTTAGCAAAAAATGTTTTTCGTAAAAAATGCATTTTCTTACATTTTCTTACATTTACGGGTTTAGTCGGGACTCCTGATGACGTTTTGAGACATCTCCTACAACTACAGCACCAGAATTGTGCTGCTGAAGCAAGTCCGTTTTTTGGAATTTTTTTTTGTAATAAAAAAGTTTTCCCAAAAAAAGCATTTTATGCCATTTTTAGGTTTTGTAGGGACTCCTGATGACGTTTTGAGACATCTCCTACAACTACAGCACCAGAATTGTACTGCTGAAGCAAGTCAGTTTTTTGGCATTTTTACGACAGGGTCCCCCCTTACGACATTTTAGCAAAAAATGTTTTTCGTAAAAAATGCATTTTCTTACATTTTCTTACATTTACGGGTTTAGTCGGGACTCCTGATGACGTTTTGAGACATCTCCTACAACTACAGCACCAGAATTGTGCTGCTGAAGCAAGTCTGTTTTTTGAATTTTTTTTTGTAAAAAAAAAGTTTACCAAAAAAAGCATTTTATGCCATTTTTAGGTTTTGTAGGGACTCCTGATGACGTTTTGAGACATCTCCTACAACTACAGCACCAGAATTGTACTGCTGAAGCAAGTCCGTTTTTTGGCATTTTTACGACAGGGTCCCCCCTTACGACATTTTAGCAAAAAATGTTTTTCGTAAAAAATGCATTTTCTTACATTTTCTTACATTTACGGG
The DNA here is from genome assembly GCF_033978785.1 of Entelurus aequoreus. Classification (NCBI taxonomy): domain Eukaryota; kingdom Metazoa; phylum Chordata; class Actinopteri; order Syngnathiformes; family Syngnathidae; genus Entelurus; species Entelurus aequoreus. The sequence continues at coordinate 13,452,531 of NC_084734.1, forward strand.
TTTAGTCGGGACTCCTGATGACGTTTTGAGACATCTCCTACAACTACAGCACCAGAATTGTTCTGCTGAAGCAAGTCAGTTTTTTGACATTTTAGCAAAAAATGTTTTTCTTAAAAAATGCATTTTCTTACATTTTCTTACATTTACGGGTTTAGTCGGGACTCCTGGTGACGTTTTGAGACATCTCCTACAACTACAGCACCAGAATTGTGCTGCTGAAGCAAGTCAGTTTTTTGGCATTTTTACGACAGGGTCCCCCCTTACGACATTTTAGCAAAAAATGTTTTTGTTAAAAGATGCATTTTCTTACATTTTCTTACATTTACGGGTTTAGTCGGGACTCCTGATGACGTTTTGAGACATCTCCTACAACTACAGCACCAGAATTGTGCTGCTGAAGCAAGTCTGTTTTTTGAAATTTTTTTGGTAAAAAAAAAGTTTTCCCAAAAAAAGCATTTTATGCCATTTTTAGGTTTTGTAGGGACTCCTGATGACGTTTTGAGATATCTCCTACAACTACAGCACCAGAATTGTACTGCTGAAGCAAGTCCGTTTTTTGGCATTTTTACGACAGGGTCCCCCTTACGACATTTTAGCAAAAAATGTTTTTCTTAAAAAATGCATTTTCTTACATTTTCTTACATTTACGGGTTTAGTCGGGACTCCTGATGACGTTTTGAGACATCTCCTACAACTACAGCACCAGAATTGTTCTGCTGAAGCAAGTCCGTTTTTTTGAATTTTTTTAACGACATTTTGCAAAATATTTTTTTTCCGTAAAATATGCATTTTCTTCTAATTTCTTCCATTTTCGGGTTTAGTCGGGACTCCTGATGACGTTTTGAGACATCTCCTACAACTACAGCACCAGAATTGTACTGCTGAAGCAAGTCAGTTTTTTGGCATTTTTACGACAGGGTCCCCCCTTACGACATTTTAGCAAAAAATGTTTTTCGTAAAAAATGCATTTTCTTACATTTTCTTACATTTACGGGTTTAGTCGGGACTCCTGATGACGTTTTGAGACATCTCCTACAACTACAGCACCAGAATTGTGCTGCTGAAGCAAGTCCGTTTTTTGGAATTTTTTTTTGTAAAAAAAAAGTTTTCCCAAAAAAAGCATTTTATGCCATTTTTAGGTTTTGTAGGGACTCCTGATGACGTTTTGAGACATCTCCTACAACTACAGCACCAGAATTGTACTGCTGAAGCAAGTCAGTTTTTTGGCATTTTTACGACAGGGTCCCCCCTTACGACATTTTAGCAAAAAATGTTTTTCGTAAAAAATGCATTTTCTTAGATTTTCTTACATTTACGGGTTTAGTCGGGACTCCTGATGACGTTTTGAGACATCTCCTACAACTACAGCACCAGAATTGTGCTGCTGAAGCAAGTCTGTTTTTTGAATTTTTTTTTGTAAAAAAAAAGTTTCCCCAAAAAAAGCATTTTATGCCATTTTTAGGTTTTGTAGGGACTCCTGATGACGTTTTAAGACATCTCCTACAACTACAGCACCAGAATTGTGCTGCTGAAGCAAGTCAGTTTTTTGGAATTTTTACGACAGGGTCCCCCCTTACGACATTTTAGCAAAAAATGTTTTTCTTAAAAAATGCATTTTCTTACATTTTCTTACATTTACGGGTTTAGTCGGGACTCCTGATGACGTTTTGAGACATCTCCTACAACTACAGCACCAGAATTGTGCTGCTGAAGCAAGTCCGTTTTTTGGAATTTTTTTTTGTAAAAAAAAAGTTTTCCCAAAAAAAGCATTTTATGCCATTTTTAGGTTTTGTAGGGACTCCTGATGACGTTTTGAGACATCTCCTACAACTACAGCACCAGAATTGTACTGCTGAAGCAAGTCAGTTTTTTGGCATTTTTACGACAGGGTCCCCCCTTACGACATTTTACAAAAAATGTTTTTCGTAAAAAATGCATTTTCTTAGATTTTCTTACATTTACGGGTTTAGTCGGGACTCCTGATGACGTTTTGAGACATCTCCTACAACTACAGCACCAGAATTGTGCTGCTGAAGCAAGTCTGTTTTTTGAAATTTTTTTTTTAAAAAAAAAGTTTTCCCAAAAAAAGCATTTTATGCCATTTTTAGGTTTTGTAGGGACTCCTGATGACGTTTTAATACATCTCCTACAACTACAGCACCAGAATTGTACTGCTGAAGCAAGTCAGTTTTTTGGCATTTTTACGACAGGGTCCCCCCTTACGACATTTTAGCAAAAAATGTTTTTCTTAAAAAATGCATTTTCTTACATTTTCTTACATTTACGGGTTTAGTCGGGACTCCTGATGACGTTTTGAGACATCTCCTACAACTACAGCACCAGAATTGTGCTGCTGAAGCAAGTCCGTTTTTTAGAATTTTTTTTTGTAAAAAAAAAGTTTTCCCAAAAAAAGCATTTTATGCCATTTTTAGGTTTTGTAGGGACTCCTGATGACGTTTTGAGACATCTCCTACAACTACAGCACCAGAATTGTACTGCTGAAGCAAGTCCGTTTTTTGGCATTTTTACGACAGGGTCCCCCCTTACGACATTTTAGCAAAAAATGTTTTTCGTAAAAAATGCATTTTCTTACATTTTCTTACATTTACGGGTTTAGTCGGGACTCCTGATGACGTTTTGAGACATCTCCTACAACTACAGCACCAGAATTGTGCTGCTGAAGCAAGTCTGTTTTTTGAATTTTTTTTTGTAAAAAAAAAGTTTACCAAAAAAAGCATTTTATGCCATTTTTAGGTTTTGTAGGGACTCCTGATGACGTTTTGAGACATCTCCTACAACTACAGCACCAGAATTGTACTGCTGAAGCAAGTCAGTTTTTTGGCATTTTTACGACAGGGTCCCCCCTTACGACATTTTAGCAAAAAATGTTTTTCGTAAAAAATGCATTTTCTTACATTTTCTTACATTTACGGGTTTAGTCGGGACTCCTGATGACGTTTTGAGACATCTCCTACAACTACAGCACCAGAATTGTGCTGCTGAAGCAAGTCTGTTTTTTGAATTTTTTTTTGTAAAAAAAAAGTTTCCCCAAAAAAAGCATTTTATGCCATTTTTAGGTTTTGTAGGGACTCCTGATGACGTTTTAATACATCTCCTACAACTACAGCACCAGAATTGTACTGCTGAAGCAAGTCGGTTTTTTGGCATTTTTACGACAGGGTCCCCCCTTACGACATTTTAGCAAAAAATGTTTTTCTTAAAAAATGCATTTTATTACATTTTCTTACATTTACGGGTTTAGTCGGGACTCCTGATGACGTTTTGAGACATCTCCTACAACTACAGCACCAGAATTGTGCTGCTGAAGAAAGTCCGTTTTTTGGAATTTTTTTTTGTAAAAAAAAAGTTTTCCCAAAAAAAGCATTTTATGCCATTTTTAGGTTTTGTAGGGACTCCTGATGACGTTTTGAGACATCTCCTACAACTACAGCACCAGAATTGTGCTGCTGAAGCAAGTCTGTTTTTTGAATTTTTTTTTGTAAAAAAAAAGTTTACCAAAAAAAGCATTTTATGCCATTTTTAGGTTTTGTAGGGACTCCTGATGACGTTTTGAGACATCTCCTACAACTACAGCACCAGAATTGTACTGCTGAAGCAAGTCCGTTTTTTGGCATTTTTACGACAGGGTCCCCCCTTACGACATTTTAGCAAAAAATGTTTTTCGTAAAAAATGCATTTTCTTACATTTTCTTACATTTACGGGTTTAGTCGGGACTCCTGATGACGTTTTGAGACATCTCCTACAACTACAGCTTCAGAATTGTGCTGCTGAAGCAAGTCTGTTTTTTGAATTTTTTTTTTGTAAAAAAAAAGTTTTCCCAAAAAAAGCATTTTATGCCATTTTTAGGTTTTGTAGGGACTCCTGATGACGTTTTGAGACATCTCCTACAACTACAGCACCAGAATTGTGCTGCTGAAGCAAGTCTGTTTTTTGAATTTTTTTTTGTAAAAAAAAAGTTTACCAAAAAAACATTTTATGCCATTTTTAGGTTTTGTAGGGACTCCTGATGACGTTTTGAGACATCTCCTACAACTACAGCACCAGAATTGTGCTGCTGAAGCAAGTCAGTTTTTTGGCATTTTTACGACAGGGTCCCCCCTTACGACATTTTAGCAAAAAATGTTTTTCGTAAAAAATGCATTTTCTTACATTTTCTTACATTTACGGGTTTAGTCGGGACTCCTGATGACGTTTTGAGACATCTCCTACAACTACAGCACCAGAATTGTGCTGCTGAAGCAAGTCTGTTTTTTGAATTTTTTTTGGTAAAAAAAAAGTTTTCCCAAAAAAAGCATTTTATGCCATTTTTAGGTTTTGTAGGGACTCCTGATGACGTTTTGAGACATCTCCTACAACTACAGCACCAGAATTGTACTGCTGAAGCAAGTCAGTTTTTTGGCATTTTTACGACAGGGTCCCCCCTTACGACATTTTAGCAAAAAATGTTTTTCGTAAAAAATGCATTTTCTTACATTTTCTTACATTTACGGGTTTAGTCGGGACTCCTGATGACGTTTTGAAATATCTCCTACAACTACAGCACCAGAATTGTGCTGCTGAAGCAAGTCTGTTTTTTGAATTTTTTTTTGTAAAAAAAAAGTTTTCCCAAAAAAGGCATTTTATGCCATTTTTAGGTTTTGTAGGGACTCCTGATGACGTTTTGAGACATCTCCTACAACTACAGCACCAGAATTGTACTGCTGAAGCAAGTCAGTTTTTTGGCATTTTTACGACAGGGTCCCCCCTTACGACATTTTAGCAAAAAATGTTTTTCGTAAAAAATGCATTTTCTTACATTTTCTTACATTTACGGGTTTAGTCGGGACTCCTGATGACGTTTTGAGACATCTCCTACAACTACAGCACCAGAATTGTGCTGCTGAAGCAAGTCTGTTTTTTGAATTTTTTTTTGTAAAAAAAAAGTTTCCCCAAAAAAAGCATTTTATGCCATTTTTAGGTTTTGTAGGGACTCCTGATGACGTTTTAATACATCTCCTACAACTACAGCACCAGAATTGTACTGCTGAAGCAAGTCGGTTTTTTGGCATTTTTACGACAGGGTCCCCCCTTACGACATTTTAGCAAAAAATGTTTTTCTTAAAAAATGCATTTTATTACATTTTCTTACATTTACGGGTTTAGTCGGGACTCCTGATGACGTTTTGAGACATCTCCTACAACTACAGCACCAGAATTGTGCTGCTGAAGAAAGTCCGTTTTTTGGAATTTTTTTTTGTAAAAAAAAAGTTTTCCCAAAAAAAGCATTTTATGCCATTTTTAGGTTTTGTAGGGACTCCTGATGACGTTTTGAGACATCTCCTACAACTACAGCACCAGAATTGTGCTGCTGAAGCAAGTCTGTTTTTTGAATTTTTTTTTGTAAAAAAAAAGTTTACCAAAAAAAGCATTTTATGCCATTTTTAGGTTTTGTAGGGACTCCTGATGACGTTTTGAGACATCTCCTACAACTACAGCACCAGAATTGTACTGCTGAAGCAAGTCCGTTTTTTGGCATTTTTACGACAGGGTCCCCCCTTACGACATTTTAGCAAAAAATGTTTTTCGTAAAAAATGCATTTTCTTACATTTTCTTACATTTACGGGTTTAGTCGGGACTCCTGATGACGTTTTGAGACATCTCCTACAACTACAGCTTCAGAATTGTGCTGCTGAAGCAAGTCTGTTTTTTGAATTTTTTTTTGTAAAAAAAAAGTTTTCCCAAAAAAAGCATTTTATGCCATTTTTAGGTTTTGTAGGGACTCCTGATGACGTTTTGAGACATCTCCTACAACTACAGCACCAGAATTGTGCTGCTGAAGCAAGTCTGTTTTTTGAATTTTTTTTTGTAAAAAAAAAGTTTACCAAAAAAACATTTTATGCCATTTTTAGGTTTTGTAGGGACTCCTGATGACGTTTTGAGACATCTCCTACAACTACAGCACCAGAATTGTGCTGCTGAAGCAAGTCAGTTTTTTGGCATTTTTACGACAGGGTCCCCCCTTACGACATTTTAGCAAAAAATGTTTTTCGTAAAAAATGCATTTTCTTACATTTTCTTACATTTACGGGTTTAGTCGGGACTCCTGATGACGTTTTGAGACATCTCCTACAACTACAGCACCAGAATTGTGCTGCTGAAGCAAGTCTGTTTTTTGAAATTTTTTTTGTAAAAAAAAAGTTTTCCCAAAAAAAGCATTTTATGCCATTTTTAGGTTTTGTAGGGACTCCTGATGACGTTTTAAGACATCTCCTACAACTACAGCACCAGAATTGTGCTGCTGAAGCAAGTCAGTTTTTTGGAATTTTTACGACAGGGTCCCCCCTTACGACATTTTAGCAAAAAATGTTTTTCGTAAAAAATGCATTTTCTTACATTTTCTTACATTTACGGGTTTAGTCGGGACTCCTGATGACGTTTTGAGACATCTCCTACAACTACAGCACCAGAATTGTACTGCTGAAGCAAGTCGGTTTTTTGGCATTTTTACGACAGGGTCCCCCCTTACGACATTTTAGCAAAAAATGTTTTTCTTAAAAAATGCATTTTCTTACATTTTCTTACATTTACGGGTTTAGTCGGGACTCCTGATGACGTTTTGAGACATCTCCTACAACTACAGCACCAGAATTGTGCTGCTGAAGCAAGTCCGTTTTTTGGAATTTTTTTTTGTAAAAAAAAAGTTTTCCCAAAAAAAGCATTTTATGCCATTTTTAGGTTTTGTAGGGACTCCTGATGACGTTTTGAGACATCTCCTACAACTACAGCACCAGAATTGTACTGCTGAAGCAAGTCAGTTTTTTGGCATTTTTACGACAGGGTCCCCCCTTACGACATTTTACAAAAAATGTTTTTCGTAAAAAATGCATTTTCTTAGATTTTCTTACATTTACGGGTTTAGTCGGGACTCCTGATGACGTTTTGAGACATCTCCTACAACTACAGCACCAGAATTGTGCTGCTGAAGCAAGTCTGTTTTTTGAATTTTTTTTTGTAAAAAAAAAGTTTTCCCAAAAAAAGCATTTTATGCCATTTTTAGGTTTTGTAGGGACTCCTGATGACGTTTTGAGACATCTCCTACAACTACAGCACCAGAATTGTACTGCTGAAGCAAGTCAGTTTTTTGGCATTTTCACGACAGGGTCCCCCCTTACGACATTTTAGCAAAAAATGTTTTTCTTAAAAAATGCATTTTCTTACATTTTCTTACATTTACGGGTTTAGTCGGGACTCCTGATGACGTTTTGAGACATCTCCTACAACTACAGCACCAGAATTGTGCTGCTGAAGCAAGTCCGTTTTTTAGAATTTTTTTTTGTAAAAAAAAAGTTTTCCCAAAAAAAGCATTTTATGCCATTTTTAGGTTTTGTAGGGACTCCTGATGACGTTTTGAGACATCTCCTACAACTACAGCACCAGAATTGTACTGCTGAAGCAAGTCCGTTTTTTGGCATTTTTACGACAGGGTCCCCCCTTACGACATTTTAGCAAAAAATGTTTTTCTTAAAAAATGCATTTTCTTACATTTTCTTACATTTACGGGTTTAGTCGGGACTCCTGATGACGTTTTGAGACATCTCCTACAACTACAGCACCAGAATTGTGCTGCTGAAGCAAGTCAGTTTTTTGGCATTTTTACGACAGGGTCCCCCCTTACGACATTTTAGCAAAAAATGTTTTTCGTAAAAAATGCATTTTCTTACATTTTCTTACATTTACGGGTTTAGTCGGGACTCCTGATGACGTTTTGAGACATCTCCTACAACTACAGCACCAGAATTGTGCTGCTGAAGCAAGTCTGTTTTTTGAATTTTTTTTTGTAAAAAAAAAGTTTTCCCAAAAAAAGCATTTTATGCCATTTTTAGGTTTTGTAAGGACTCCTGATGAAGTTTTGAGACATCTCCTACAACTACAGCACCAGAATTGTGCTGCTGAAACAAGTCAGTTTTTTGGAATTTTTACGACAGGGTCCCCCCTTACGACATTTTAGCAAAAAATGTTTTTCTTAAAAAATGCATTTTCTTACATTTTCTTACATTTACGGGTTTAGTCGGGACTCCTGATGACGTTTTGAGACATCTCCTACAACTGCAGCACCAGAATTGTGCTGCTGAAGCAAGTCTGTTTTTTGAATTTTTTTTTGTAAAAAAAAAGTTTACCAAAAAAAGCATTTTATGCCATTTTTAGGTTTTGTAGGGACTCCTGATGACGTTTTGAGACATCTCCTACAACTACAGCACCAGAATTGTACTGCTGAAGCAAGTCAGTTTTTTGGCATTTTTACGACAGGGTACCCCCTTACGACATTTTAGCAAAAAATGTTTTTCGTAAAAAATGCATTTTCTTACATTTTCTTACATTTACGGGTTTAGTCGGGACTCCTGATGACGTTTTGAGACATCTCCTACAACTACAGCACCAGAATTGTGCTACTGAAGCAAGTCAGTTTTTTGGCATTTTTACGACAGGGTACCCCCTTACGACATTTTAGCAAAAAATGTTTTTCGTAAAAAATGCATTTTCTTACATTTTCTTACATTTACGGGTTTAGTCGGGACTCCTGATGACGTTTTGAGACATCTCCTACAACTACAGCACCAGAATTGTGCTGCTGAAGCAAGTCAGTTTTTTGGAATTTTTACGACAGGGTCCCCCCTTACGACATTTTAGCAAAAAATGTTTTTCGTAAAAAATGCATTTTCTTACATTTTCTTACATTTACGGGTTTAGTCGGGACTCCTGATGACGTTTTGAGACATCTCCTACAACTACAGCACCAGAATTGTACTGCTGAAGCAAGTCGGTTTTTTGGCATTTTTACGACAGGGTCCCCCCTTACGACATTTTAGCAAAAAATGTTTTTCTTAAAAAATGCATTTTCTTACATTTTCTTACATTTACGGGTTTAGTCGGGACTCCTGATGACGTTTTGAGACATCTCCTACAACTACAGCACCAGAATTGTGCTGCTGAAGCAAGTCCGTTTTTTGGAAAAATTTTTTGTAAAAAAAAAGTTTTCCCAAAAAAAGCATTTTATGCCATTTTTAGGTTTTGTAGGGACTCCTGATGACGTTTTGAGACATCTCCTACAACTACAGCACCAGAATTGTACTGCTGAAGCAAGTCAGTTTTTTGGCATTTTTACGACAGGGTCCCCCCTTACGACATTTTACAAAAAATGTTTTTCGTAAAAAATGCATTTTCTTAGATTTTCTTACATTTACGGGTTTAGTCGGGACTCCTGATGACGTTTTGAGACATCTCCTACAACTACAGCACCAGAATTGTGCTGCTGAAGCAAGTCTGTTTTTTTAATTTTTTTTTGTAAAAAAAAAGTTTTCCCAAAAAAAGCATTTTATGCCATTTTTAGGTTTTGTAGGGACTCCTGATGACGTTTTGAGACATCTCCTACAACTACAGCACCAGAATTGTACTGCTGAAGCAAGTCCGTTTTTTGGCATTTTTACGACAGGGTCCCCCCTTACGACATTTTAGCAAAAAATGTTTTTCTTAAAAAATGCATTTTCTTACATTTTCTTACATTTACGGGTTTAGTCGGGACTCCTGATGACGTTTTGAGACATCTCCTACAACTACAGCACCAGAATTGTGCTGCTGAAGCAAGTCCGTTTTTTAGAATTTTTTTTTGTAAAAAAAAAAGTTTTCCCAAAAAAAGCATTTTATGCCATTTTTAGGTTTTGTAGGGACTCCTGATGACGTTTTGAGACATCTCCTACAACTACAGCACCAGAATTGTACTGCTGAAGCAAGTCCGTTTTTTGGCATTTTTACGACAGGGTCCCCCCTTACGACATTTTAGCAAAAAATGTTTTTCGTAAAAAATGCATTTTCTTACATTTTCTTACATTTACGGGTTTAGTCGGGACTCCTGATGACGTTTTGAGACATTTCCTACAACTACAGCACCAGAATTGTGCTGCTGAAGCAAGTCTGTTTTTTGAATTTTTTTTTGTAAAAAAAAAGTTTACCAAAAAAAGCATTTTATGCCATTTTTAGGTTTTGTAGGGACTCCTGATGACGTTTTGAGACATCTCCTACAACTACAGCACCAGAATTGTACTGCTGAAGCAAGTCCGTTTTTTGGCATTTTTACGACAGGGTCCCCCCTTACGACATTTTAGCAAAAAATGTTTTTCTTAAAAAATGCATTTTCTTACATTTTCTTACATTTACGGGTTTAGTCGGGACTCCTGATGACGTTTTGAGACATCTCCTACAACTACAGCACCAGAATTGTGCTGCTGAAGAAAGTCCGTTTTTTGGAATTTTTTTTTGTAAAAAAAAAGTTTTCCCAAAAAAAGCATTTTATGCCATTTTTAGGTTTTGTAGGGACTCCTGATGACGTTTTGAGACATCTCCTACAACTACAGCACCAGAATTGTGCTGCTGAAGCAAGTCAGTTTTTTGGCATTTTTACGACAGGGTCCCCCCTTACGACATTTTAGCAAAAAATGTTTTTCGTAAAAAATGCATTTTCTTACATTTTCTTACATTTACGGGTTTAGTCGGGACTCCTGATGACGTTTTGAGACATCTCCTACAACTACAGCACCAGAATTGTGCTGCTGAAGCAAGTCTGTTTTTTGAATTTTTTTTTGTAAAAAAAAAGTTTTCCCAAAAAAAGCATTTTATGCCATTTTTAGGTTTTGTAGGGACTCCTGATGAAGTTTTGAGACATCTCCTACAACTACAGCACCAGAATTGTGCTGCTGAAGCAAGTCAGTTTTTTGGAATTTTTACGACAGGGTCCCCCCTTACGACATTTTAGCAAAAAATGTTTTTCTTAAAAAATGCATTTTCTTACATTTTCTTACATTTACGGGTTTAGTCGGGACTCCTGATGACGTTTTGAGACATCTCCTACAACTACAGCACCAGAATTGTGCTGCTGAAGCAAGTCTGTTTTTTGAATTTTTTTTTGTAAAAAAAAAGTTTACCAAAAAAAGCATTTTATGCCATTTTTAGGTTTTGTAGGGACTCCTGATGACGTTTTGAGACATCTCCTACAACTACAGCACCAGAATTGTACTGCTGAAGCAAGTCCGTTTTTTGGCATTTTTACGACAGGGTCCCCCCTTACGACATTTTAGCAAAAAATGTTTTTCGTAAAAAATGCATTTTCTTACATTTTCTTACATTTACGGGTTTAGTCGGGACTCCTGATGACGTTTTGAGACATCTCCTACAACTACAGCACCAGAATTGTACTGCTGAAGCAAGTCGGTTTTTTGGCATTTTTACGACAGGGTCCCCCCTTACGACATTTTAGCAAAAAATGTTTTTCTTAAAAAATGCATTTTCTTACATTTTCTTACATTTACGGGTTTAGTCGGGACTCCTGATGACGTTTTGAGACATCTCCTACAACTACAGCACCAGAATTGTGCTGCTGAAGCAAGTCCGTTTTTTGGAATTTTTTTTTGTAAAAAAAAAGTTTTCCCAAAAAAAGCATTTTATGCCATTTTTAGGTTTTGTAGGGACTCCTGATGACGTTTTGAGACATCTCCTACAACTACAGCACCAGAATTGTACTGCTGAAGCAAGTCAGTTTTTTGGCATTTTTACGACAGGGTCCCCCCTTACGACATTTTAGCAAAAAAGGTTTTTCGTAAAAAATGCACTTTCTTACATTTTCTTACATTTACGGGTTTAGTCGGGACTCCTGATGACGTTTTGAGACATCTCCTACAACTACAGCACCAGAATTGTGCTGCTGAAGCAAGTCCGTTTTTTAGAATTTTTTTTTGTAAAAAAAAAGTTTTCCCAAAAAAAGCATTTTATGCCATTTTTAGGTTTTGTAGGGACTCCTGATGACGTTTTGAGACATCTCCTACAACTACAGCACCAGAATTGTACTGCTGAAGCAAGTCCGTTTTTTGGCATTTTTACGACAGGGTCCCCCCTTACGACATTTTAGCAAAAAATGTTTTTCGTAAAAAATGCATTTTCTTACATTTTTTTACATTTACGGGTTTAGTCGGGACTCCTGATGACGTTTTGAGACATCTCCTACAACTACAGCACCAGAATTGTGCTGCTGAAGCAAGTCTGTTTTTTGAATTTTTTTTTGTAAAAAAAAAGTTTACCAAAAAAAGCATTTTATGCCATTTTTAGGTTTTGTAGGGACTCCTGATGACGTTTTGAGACATCTCCTACAACTACAGCACCAGAATTGTACTGCTGAAGCAAGTCCGTTTTTTGGCATTTTTACGACAGGGTCCCCCCTTACGACATTTTAGCAAAAAATGTTTTTCTTAAAAAATGCATTTTCTTACATTTTCTTACATTTACGGGTTTAGTCGGGACTCCTGATGACGTTTTGAGACATCTCCTACAACTACAGCACCAGAATTGTGCTGCTGAAGCAAGTCTGTTTTTTGAATTTTTTTTTGTAAAAAAAAAGTTTACCAAAAAAAGCATTTTATGCCATTTTTAGGTTTTGTAGGGACTCCTGATGACGTTTTGAGACATCTCCTACAACTACAGCACCAGAATTGTACTGCTGAAGCAAGTCCGTTTTTTGGCATTTTTACGACAGGGTCCCCCCTTACGACATTTTAGCAAAAAATGTTTTTCTTAAAAAATGCATTTTCTTACATTTTCTTACATTTACGGGTTTAGTCGGGACTCCTGATGACGTTTTGAGACATCTCCTACAACTACAGCACCAGAATTGTGCTGCTGAAGAAAGTCCGTTTTTTGGAATTTTTTTTTGTAAAAAAAAAGTTTTCCCAAAAAAAGCATTTTATGCCATTTTTAGGTTTTGTAGGGACTCCTGATGACGTTTTGAGACATCTCCTACAACTACAGCACCAGAATTGTGCTGCTGAAGCAAGTCAGTTTTTTGGAATTTTTACGACAGGGTCCCCCCTTACGACATTTTAGCAAAAAATGTTTTTCGTAAAAAATGCATTTTCTTACATTTACGGGTTTAGTCGGAACTCCTGATGACGTTTTGAGACATCTCCTACAACTACAGCACCAGAATTGTGCTGCTGAAGCAAGTCTGTTTTTTGAATTTTTTTTTGTAAAAAAAAAGTTTTCCCAAAAAAAGCATTTTATGCCATTTTTAGGTTTTGTAGGGACTCCTGATGACGTTTTGAGACATCTCCTACAACTCAGCACCAGAATTGTACTGCTGAAGCAAGTCAGTTTTTTGGCATTTTTACGACATTTTAGCAAAAAATGTTTTTCGTAAAAAATGCATTTTCTTACATTTTCTTACATTTACGGGTTTAGTCGGGACTCCTGATGACGTTTTGAGACATCTCCTACAACTACAGCACCAGAATTGTGCTGCTGAAGCAAGTCTGTTTTTTGAATTTTTTTTTGTAAAAAAAAAGTTTTCCCAAAAAAAGCATTTTATGCCATTTTTAGGTTTTGTAGGGACTCCTGATGACGTTTTGAGACATCTCCTACAACTACAGCACCAGAATTGTGCTGCTGAAGCAAGTCTGTTTTTTGAATTTTTTTTTGTAAAAAAAAAGTTTACCAAAAAAAGCATTTTATGCCATTTTTAGGTTTTGTAGGGACTCCTGATGACGTTTTGAGACATCTCCTACAACTACAGCACCAGAATTGTACTGCTGAAGCAAGTCCGTTTTTTGGCATTTTTACGACAGGGTCCCCCCTTACGACATTTTAGCAAAAAATGTTTTTCGTAAAAAATGCATTTTCTTACATTTTCTTACATTTACGGGTTTAGTCGGGACTCCTGATGACGTTTTGAGACATCTCCTACAACTACAGCACCAGAATTGTGCTGCTGAAGCAAGTCTGTTTTTTGAATTTTTTTTTGTAAAAAAAAAGTTTCCCCAAAAAAAGCATTTTATGCCATTTTTAGGTTTTGTAGGGACTCCTGATGACGTTTTAAGACATCTACTACAACTACAGCACCAGAATTGTACTGCTGAAGCAAGTCAGTTTTTTGGAATTTTTACGACAGGGTCCCCCCTTACGACATTTTAGCAAAAAATGTTTTTCGTAAAAAATGCATTTTCTTACATTTTCTTACATTTACGGGTTTAGTCGGGACTCCTGATGACGTTTTGAGACATCTCCTACAACTACAGCACCAGAATTGTACTGCTGAAGCAAGTCGGTTTTTTGGCATTTTTACGACAGGGTCCCCCCTTACGACATTTTAGCAAAAAATGTTTTTCTTAAAAAATGCATTTTCTTACATTTTCTTACATTTACGGGTTTAGTCGGGACTCCTGATGACGTTTTGAGACATCTCCTACAACTACAGCACCAGAATTGTGCAGCTGAAGCAAGTCAGTTTTTTGGCATTTTTACGACAGGGTCCCCCCTTACGACATTTTAGTAAAAAATGTTTTTCTTAAAAAATGCATTTTCTTACATTTTCTTACATTTACGGGTTTAGTCGGGACTCCTGATGACGTTTTGAGACATCTCCTACAACTACAGCACCAGAATTGTGCTGCTGAAGCAAGTCTGTTTTTTGAATTTTTTTTTGTAAAAGAAAAGTTTTCCCAAAAAAAGGATTTTATGCCATTTTTAGGTTTTGTAGGGACTCCTGATGACGTTTTGAGACATCTCCTACAACTACAGCACCAGAATTGTGCTGCTGAAGCAAGTCAGTTTTTTGGAATTTTTACGACAGGGTCCCCCCTTACGACATTTTAGCAAAAAATGTTTTTCGTAAAAAATGCATTTTCTTACATTTTCTTACATTCACGGGTTTAGTCGGGACTCCTGATGACGTTTTGAGACATCTCCTACAACTACAGCACCAGAATTGTGCTGCTGAAGAAAGTCTGTTTTTTGAATTTTTTTTGGTAAAAAAAAAGTTTTCCAAAAAAAAGCATTTTATGCCATTTTTAGGTTTTGTAGGGACTCCTGATGACGTTTCGAGACATCTCCTACAACTACAGCACCAGAATTGTACTGCTGAAGCAAGTCCGTTTTTTGGCATTTTTACGACAGGGTCCCCCCTTACGACATTTTAGCAAAAAATGTTTTTCTTAAAAAATGCATTTTCTTACATTTTCTTACATTTACGGGTTTAGTCGGGACTCCTGATGACGTTTTGAGACATCTCCTACAACTACAGCACCAGAATTGTTCTGCTGAAGCAAGTCGGTTTTTTTGAATTTTTTTTACGACATTTTGCAAAATATATTTTTTCCGTAAAATATGCATTTTCTTCTAATTTCTTCCATTTTCGGGTTTAGTCGGGACTCCTGATGACGTTTAGAGACATCTCCTACAACTACAGCACCAGAATTGTACTGCTGAAGCAAGTCAGTTTTTTGGCATTTTTACGACAGGGTCCCCCCTTACGACATTTTAGCAAAAAATGTTTTTCTTAAAAAATGCATTTTCTTACATTTTCTTACATTTACGGGTTTAGTCGGGACTCCTGATGACGTTTTGAGACATCTCCTACAACTACAACACCAGAATTGTGCTGCTGAAGCAAGTCTGTTTTTTGATTTTTTTTTTGTAAAAAAAAAGTTTTCCCAAAAAAAGCATTTTATGCCATTTTTAGGTTTTGTAGGGACTCCTGATGACGTTTTGAGACATCTCCTACAACTACAGCACCAGAATTGTGCTGCTGAAGCAAGTCAGTTTTTTGGCATTTTTACGACAGGGTCCCCCCTTACGACATTTTAGCAAAAAATGTTTTTCGTAAAAAATGCATTTTCTTACATTTACGGGTTTAGTCGGGACTCCTGATGACGTTTTGAGACATCTCCTACAACTACAACACCAGAATTGTGCTGCTGAATCAAGTCTGTTTTTTGAATTTTTTTTTGTAAAAAAAAAGTTTTCCCAAAAAAAGCATTTTATGCCATTTTTAGGTTTTGTAGGGACTCCTGATGACGTTTTGAGACATCTCCTACAACTACAGCACCAGAATTGTACTGCTGAAGCAAGTCAGTTTTTTGGCATTTTTACGACAGGGTCCCCCCTTACGACATTTTAGCAAAAAATGTTTTTCTTAAAAAATGCATTTTCTTACATTTTCTTACATTTACGGGTTTAGTCGGGACTCCTGGTGACGTTTTGAGACATCTCCTACAACTACAGCACCAGAATTGTTCTGCTGAAGCAAGTCCGTTTTTTTGAATTTTTTTTACGACATTTTGCAAAATATTTTTTTTCCGTAAAATATGCATTTTCTTCTAATTTCTTCCATTTTCGGGTTTAGTCGGGACTCCTGATGACGTTTTGAGACATCTCCTACAACTACAGCACCAGAATTGTGCTGCTGAAGCAAGTCAGTTTTTTGGCATTTTTACGACAGGGTCCCCCCTTACGACATTTTAGCAAAAAATGTTTTTCGTAAAAAATGCATTTTCTTACATTTACGGGTTTAGTCGGGACTCCTGATGACGTTTTGAGACATCTCCTACAACTACAACACCAGAATTGTGCTGCTGAATCAAATCTGTTTTTTGAAATTTTTTTGTAAAAAAAAAGTTTTCCCAAAAAAAGCATTTTATGCCATTTTTAGGTTTTGTAGGGACTCCTGATGACGTTTTGAGACATCTCCTACAACTACAGCACCAGAATTGTGCTGCTGAAGCAAGTCAGTTTTTTGGCATTTTTACGACAGGGTCCCCCCTTACGACATTTTAGCAAAAAATGTTTTTCGTAAAAAATGCATTTTCTTACATTTACGGGTTTAGTCGGGACTCCTGATGACGTTTTGAGACATCTCCTACAACTACAACACCAGAATTGTGCTGCTGAATCAAGTCTGTTTTTTGAATTTTTTTTTGTAAAAAAAAAGTTTTCCCAAAAAAAGCATTTTATGCCATTTTTAGGTTTTGTAGGGACTCCTGATGACGTTTTGAGACATCTCCTACAACTACAGCACCAGAATTGTACTGCTGAAGCAAGTCAGTTTTTTGGCATTTTTACGACAGGGTCCCCCCTTACGACATTTTAGCAAAAAATGTTTTTCTTAAAAAATGCATTTTCTTACATTTTCTTACATTTACGGGTTTAGTCGGGACTCCTGATGACGTTTTGAGACATCTCCTACAACTACAGCACCAGAATTGTTCTGCTGAAGCAAGTCCATTTTTTTGAATTTTTTTTACGACATTTTGCAAAATATTTTTTTTCCGTAAAATATGCATTTTCTTCTAATTTCTTCCATTTTCGGGTTTAGTCGGGACTCCTGATGACGTTTTGAGACATCTCCTACAACTACAGCACCAGAATTGTACTGCTGAAGCAAGTCAGTTTTTTGGCATTTTTACGACAGGGTCCCCCCTTACGACATTTTACCAAAAATGTTTTTCTTAAAAAATGCATTTTCTTACATTTTCTTACATTTACGGGTTTAGTCGGGACTCCTGATGACGTTTTGAGACATCTCCTACAACTACAACACCAGAATTGTGCTGCTGAATCAAGTCTGTTTTTTGAATTTTTTTTTGTAAAAAAAAAGTTTTCCCAAAAAAAGCATTTTATGCCATTTTTAGGTTTTGTAGGGACTCCTGATGACGTTTTGAGACATCTCCTACAACTACAGCACCAGAATTGTACTGCTGAAGCAAGTCAGTTTTTTGGCATTTTTACGACATTTTAGCAAAAAATGTTTTTCTTAAAAAATGCATTTTCTTACATTTTCTTACATTTACGGGTTTAGTCGGGACTCCTGATGACGTTTTGAGACATCTCCTACAACTACAGCACCAGAATTGTTCTGCTGAAACAAGTCCGTTTTTTTGAATTTTTTTTACGACATTTTGCAAAATATTTTTTTTCCGTAAAATATGCATTTTCTTCTAATTTCTTCCATTTTCGGGTTTAGTCGGGACTCCTGATGACGTTTTGAGACATCTCCTACAACTACAGCACCAGAATTGTGCTGCTGAAGCAAGTCTGTTTTTTGAATTTTTTTTGTAAAAAAAAAGTTTTCCCAAAAAAAGCATTTTATGCCATTTTTAGGTTTTGTAGGGACTCCTGATGACGTTTTGAGACATCTCCTACAACTACAGCACCAGAATTGTGCTGCTGAAGCAAGTCAGTTTTTTGGAATTTTTACGACAGGGTCCCCCCTTACGACATTTTAGCAAAAAATGTTTTTCTTAAAAAATGCATTTTCTTACATTTTCTTACATTTACGGGTTTAGTCGGGACTCCTGATGACGTTTTGAGACATCTCCTACAACTACAGCACCAGAATTGTGCAGCTGAAGCAAGTCAGTTTTTTGGCATTTTTACGACAGGGTCCCCCCTTACGACATTTTAGTAAAAAATGTTTTTCTTAAAAAATGCATTTTCCTACATTTTCTTACATTTACGGGTTTAGTCGGGACTCCTGATGACGTTTTGAGACATCTCCTACAACTACAGCACCAGAATTGTGCTGCTGAAGAAAGCCCGTTTTTTGGAATTTTTTTTTGTAAAAAAAAAGTTTTCCCAAAAAAAGCATTTTATGCGATTTTTAGGTTTTGTAGGGACTCCTGATGACGTTTTGAAACATCTCCTACAACTACAGCACCAGAATTGTACTGCTGAAGCAAGTCAGTTTTTTGGCATTTTTACGACAGGGTCCCCCCTTACGACATTTTAGCAAAAAATATTTTTCTTAAAAAATGCATTTTCTTACATTTTCTTACATTTACGGGTTTAGTCGGGACTCCTGATGACGTTTTGAGACATCTCCTACAACTACAGCACCAGAATTGTGCTGCTGAAGCAAGTCAGTTTTTTGGCATTTTTACGACAGGGTCCCCCCTTACGACATTTTAGCAAAAAATGTTTTTCTTAAAAAATGCATTTTCTTACATTCACGGGTTTAGTCGGGACTCCTGATGACGTTTTGAGACATCTCCTACAACTACAGCACCAGAATTGTGCTGCTGAAGCAAGTCTGTTTTTTGAATTTTTTTTGGTAAAAAAAAAGTTTTCCAAAAAAAAGCATTTTGTGCCATTTTTAGGTTTTGTAGGGACTCCTGATGACGTTTCGAGACATCTCCTACAACTACAGCACCAGAATTGTACTGCTGAAGCAAGTCCGTTTTTTGGCATTTTTACGACAGGGTCCCCCCTTACGACATTTTAGCAAAAAATGTTTTTCTTAAAAAATGCATTTTCTTACATTTTCTTACATTTACGGGTTTAGTCGGGACTCCTGATGACGTTTTGAGACATCTCCTACAACTACAGCACCAGAATTGTTCTGCTGAAGCAAGTCCGTTTTTTTGAATTTTTTTTACGACATTTTGCAAAATATTTTTTTTCCGTAAAATATGCATTTTCTTCTAATTTCTTCCATTTTCGGGTTTAGTCGGGACTCCTGATGACGTTTAGAGACATCTCCTACAACTACAGTACCAGAATTGTACTGCTGAAGCAAGTCAGTTTTTTGGCATTTTTACGACAGGGTCCCCCCTTACGACATTTTAGTAAAAAATGTTTTTCTTAAAAAATGCATTTTCTTACATTTTCTTACATTTACGGGTTTAGTCGGGACTCCTGATGACGTTTTGAGACATCTCCTACAACTACAGCACCAGAATTGTGCAGCTGAAGCAAGTCAGTTTTTTGGCATTTTTACGACAGGGTCCCCCCTTACGACATTTTAGTAAAAAATGTTTTTCTTAAAAAATGCATTTTCCTACATTTTCTTACATTTACGGGTTTAGTCGGGACTCCTGATGACGTTTTGAGACATCTCCTACAACTACAGCACCAGAATTGTGCTGCTGAAGAAAGCCCGTTTTTTGGAATTTTTTTTTGTAAAAAAAAAGTTTTCCCAAAAAAAGCATTTTATGCGATTTTTAGGTTTTGTAGGGACTCCTGATGACGTTTTGAAACATCTCCTACAACTACAGCACCAGAATTGTACTGCTGAAGCAAGTCAGTTTTTTGGCATTTTTACGACAGGGTCCCCCCTTACGACATTTTAGCAAAAAATATTTTTCTTAAAAAATGCATTTTCTTACATTTTCTTACATTCACGGGTTTAGTCGGGACTCCTGATGACGTTTTGAGACATCTCCTACAACTACAGCACCAGAATTGTGCTGCTGAAGCAAGTCAGTTTTTTGGCATTTTTACGACAGGGTCCCCCCTTACGACATTTTAGCAAAAAATGTTTTTCTTAAAAAATGCATTTTCTTACATTCACGGGTTTAGTCGGGACTCCTGATGACGTTTTGAGACATCTCCTACAACTACAGCACCAGAATTGTGCTGCTGCAGCAAGTCTGTTTTTTGAATTTTTTTTGGTAAAAAAAAAGTTTTCCAAAAAAAAGCATTTTGTGCCATTTTTAGGTTTTGTAGGGACTCCTGATGACGTTTCGAGACATCTCCTACAACTACAGCACCAGAATTGTACTGCTGAAGCAAGTCCGTTTTTTGGCATTTTTACGACAGGGTCCCCCCTTACGACATTTTAGCAAAAAATGTTTTTCTTAAAAAATGCATTTTCTTACATTTTCTTACATTTACGGGTTTAGTCGGGACTCCTGATGACGTTTTGAGACATCTCCTACAACTACAGCACCAGAATTGTTCTGCTGAAGCAAGTCCGTTTTTTTGAATTTTTTTTACGACATTTTGCAAAATATTTTTTTTCCGTAAAATATGCATTTTCTTCTAATTTCTTCCATTTTCGGGTTTAGTCGGGACTCCTGATGACGTTTAGAGACATCTCCTACAACTACAGCACCAGAATTGTACTGCTGAAGCAAGTCAGTTTTTTGGCATTTTTACGACAGGGTCCCCCCTTACGACATTTTAGTAAAAAATGTTTTTCTTAAAAAATGCATTTTCTTACATTTTCTTACATTTACGGGTTTAGTCAGGACTCCTGATGACGTTTTGAGACATCTCCTACAACTACAGCACCAGAATTGTGCAGCTGAAGCAAGTCAGTTTTTTGGCATTTTTACGACAGGGTCCCCCCTTACGACATTTTAGTAAAAAATGTTTTTCTTAAAAAATGCATTTTCTTACATTTTCTTACATTTACGGGTTTAGTCGGGACTCCTGATGACGTTTTGAGACATCTCCTACAACTACAGCACCAGAATTGTGCAGCTGAAGCAAGTCAGTTTTTTGGCATTTTTACGACAGGGTCCCCCCTTACGACATTTTAGTAAAAAATGTTTTTCTTAAAAAATGCATTTTCTTACATTTTCTTACATTTACGGGTTTAGTCGGGACTCCTGATGACGTTTTGAGACATCTCCTACAACTACAGCACCAGAATTGTGCTGCTGAAGCAAGTCTGTTTTTTGAAATTTTTTTTGTAAAAGAAAACTTTTCCCAAAAAAAGCATTTTATGCCATTTTTAGGTTTTGTAGGGACTCCTGATGACGTTTTGAGACATCTCCTACAACTACAGCACCAGAATTGTGCTGCTGAAGCAAGTCAGTTTTTTGGAATTTTTACGACAGGGTCCCCCCTTACGACATTTTAGCAAAAAATGTTTTTCGTAAAAAATGCATTTTCTTACATTTTCTTACATTTTCTTACATTTACGGGTTTAGTCGGGACTCCTGATGACGTTTTGAGACATCTCCTACAACTACAGCACCAGAATTGTGCTGCTGAAGAAAGCCCGTTTTTTGGAATTTTTTTTTGTAAAAAAAAAGTTTTCCCAAAAAAAGCATTTTATGCGATTTTTAGGTTTTGTAGGGACTCCTGATGACGTTTTGAAACATCTCCTACAACTACAGCACCAGAATTGTACTGCTGAAGCAAGTCAGTTTTTAGCAAAAAATGTTTTTCTTAAAAAATGCATTTTCTTACATTTTCTTACATTTACGGGTTTAGTCGGGACTCCTGATGACGTTTTGAGACATCTCCTACAACTACAGCACCAGAATTGTGCTGCTGAAGCAAGTCAGTTTTTTGGCATTTTTACGACAGGGTCCCCCCTTACGACATTTTAGCTAAAAATGTTTTTCTTAAAAAATGCATTTTCTTACATTCACGGGTTTAGTCGGGACTCCTGATGACGTTTTGAGACATCTCCTACAACTACAGCACCAGAATTGTGCTGCTGAAGCAAGTCAGTTTTTTGAATTTTTTTTGGTAAAAAAAAAGTTTTCCAAAAAAAAGCATTTTATGCCATTTTTAGGTTTTGTAGGGACTCCTGATGACGTTTTGAGACATCTCCTACAACTACAGCACCAGAATTGTACTGCTGAAGCAAGTCCGTTTTTTGGCATTTTTACGACAGGGTCCCCCCTTACGACATTTTAGCAAAAAATGTTTTTCTTAAAAAATGCATTTTCTTACATTTTCTTACATTTACGGGTTTAGTCGGGACTCCTGATGACGTTTTGAGACATGTCCTACAACTACAGCACCAGAATTGTTCTGCTGAAGCAAGTCCGTTTTTTTGAATTTTTTTTATGACATTTTGCAAAATATTTTTTTTCCGTAAAATATGCATTTTCTTCTAATTTCTTCCATTTTCGGGTTTAGTCGGGACTCCTGATGACGTTTTGAGACATCTCCTACAACTACAGCACCAGAATTGTGCTGCTGAAGAAAGCCCGTTTTTTGGAATTTTTTTTTGTAAAAAAAAAGTTTTCCCAAAAAAAGCATTTTATGCGATTTTTAGGTTTTGTAGGGACTCCTGATGACGTTTTGAAACATCTCCTACAACTACAGCACCAGAATTGTACTGCTGAAGCAAGTCAGTTTTTAGCAAAAAATGTTTTTCTTAAAAAATGCATTTTCTTACATTTTCTTACATTTACGGGTTTAGTCGGGACTCCTGATGACGTTTTGAGACATCTCCTACAACTACAGCACCAGAATTGTGCTGCTGAAGCAAGTCAGTTTTTTGGCATTTTTACGACAGGGTCCCCCCTTACGACATTTTAGCTAAAAATGTTTTTCTTAAAAAATGCATTTTCTTACATTCACGGGTTTAGTCGGGACTCCTGATGACGTTTTGAGACATCTCCTACAACTACAGCACCAGAATTGTGCTGCTGAAGCAAGTCAGTTTTTTGAATTTTTTTTGGTAAAAAAAAAGTTTTCCAAAAAAAAGCATTTTATGCCATTTTTAGGTTTTGTAGGGACTCCTGATGACGTTTTGAGACATCTCCTACAACTACAGCACCAGAATTGTACTGCTGAAGCAAGTCAGTTTTTTGGCATTTTTACGACAGGGTCCCCCCTTACGACATTTTAGCAAAAAATGTTTTTCTTAAAAAATGCATTTTCTTACATTTTCTTACATTTACGGGTTTAGTCGGGACTCCTGATGACGTTTTGAGACATCTCCTACAACTACAGCACCAGAATTGTGCTGCTGAAGCAAGTCTGTTTTTTGATTTTTTTTTTGTAAAAAAAAAGTTTTCCCAAAAAAAGCATTTTATGCCATTTTTAGGTTTTGTAGGGACTCCTGATGACGTTTTGAGACATCTCCTACAACTACAGCACCAGAATTGTGCTGCTGAAGCAAGTCAGTTTTTTGGCATTTTTACGACAGGGTCCCCCCTTACGACATTTTAGCAAAAAATGTTTTTCGTAAAAAATGCATTTTCTTACATTTACGGGTTTAGTCGGGACTCCTGATGACGTTTTGAGACATCTCCTACAACTACAACACCAGAATTGTGCTGCTGAATCAAGTCTGTTTTTTGAATTTTTTTTTGTAAAAAAAAAGTTTTCCCAAAAAAAGCATTTTATGCCATTTTTACGTTTTGTAGGGACTCCTGATGACGTTTTGAGACATCTCCTACAACTACAGCACCAGAATTGTACTGCTGAAGCAAGTCAGTTTTTTGGCATTTTTACGACAGGGTCCCCCCTTACGACATTTTAGCAAAAAAAATTTTTCTTAAAAAATGCATTTTCTTACATTTTCTTACATTTACGGGTTTAGTCGGGACTCCTGATGACGTTTTGAGACATCTCCTACAACTACAGCACCAGAATTGTTCTGCTGAAGCAAGTCCGTTTTTTTGAATTTTTTTTACGACATTTTGCAAAATATTTTTTTTCCGTAAAATATGCATTTTCTTCTAATTTCTTCCATTTTCGGGTTTAGTCGGGACTCCTGATGACGTTTTGAGACATCTCCTACAACTACAGCACCAGAATTGTACTGCTGAAGCAGGTCAGTTTTTTGGCATTTTTACGACAGGGTCCCCCCTTACGACATTTTAGCAAAAAATGTTTTTCTTAAAAAATGCATTTTCTTACATTTTCTTACATTTACGGGTTTAGTCGGGACTCCTGATGATGTTTTGAGACATCTCCTACAACTACAGCACCAGAATTGTGCTGCTGAAGCAAGTCAGTTTTTTGGCATTTTTACGACAGGGTCCCCCCTTACGACATTTTAGCAAAAAATGTTTTTCTTAAAAAATGCATTTTCTTACATTTTCTTACATTTACGGGTTTAGTCGGGACTCCTGATGACGTTTTGAGACATCTCCTACAACTACAGCACCAGAATTGTACTGCTGAAGCAAGTCAGTTTTTTGGCATTTTTACGACAGGGTCAAACCTTACGACATTTTAGCAAAAAATGTTTTTCTTAAAAAATGCATTTTCTTACATTTTCTTACATTTACGGGTTTAGTCGGGACTCCTGATGACGTTTTGAGACATCTCCTACAACTACAGCACCAGAATTGTGCTGCTGAAGCAAGTCTGTTTTTTGAATTTTTTTTTGTAAAAAAAAGTTTTCCCAAAAAAAGCATTTTATGCCATTTTTAGGTTTTGTAGGGACTCCTGATGACGTTTTGAGACATCTCCTACAACTACAGCACCAGAATTGTACTGCTGAAGCAAGTCCGTTTTTTGGCATTTTTACGACAGGGTCCCCCCTTACGACATTTTAGCAAAAAATGTTTTTCTTAAAAAATGCATTTTCTTACATTTTCTTACATTTACGGGTTTAGTCGGGACTCCTGATGACGTTTTGAGACATCTCCTACAACTAGAGCACCAGAATTGTTCTGCTGAAGCAAGTCCGTTTTTTTGAATTTTTTTTACGACATTTTGCAAAATATTTTTTTTCCGTAAAATATGCATTTTCTTCTAATTTCTTCCATTTTCGGGTTTAGTCGGGACTCCTGATGACGTTTTGAGACATCTCCTACAACTACAGCACCAGAATTGTACTGCTGAAGCAAGTCAGTTTTTTGGCATTTTTACGACAGGGTCCCCCCTTACGACATTTTAGCAAAAAATGTTTTTCTTAAAAAATGCATTTTCTTACATTTTCTTACATTTACGGGTTTAGTCGGGACTCCTGATGACGTTTTGAGACATCTCCTACAACTACAGCACCAAAATTGTGCTGCTGAAGCAAGTCTGTTTTTTGAATTTTTTTTTGTAAAAAAAAAGTTTTCCCAAAAAAAGCATTTTATGCCATTTTTAGGTTTTGTATGGACTCCTGATGACGTTTTGAGACATCTCCTACAACTACAGCACCAGAATTGTGCTGCTGAAGCAAGTCTGTTTTTTGAATTTTTTTTTGTAAAAAAAAAGTTTCCCCAAAAAAAGCATTTTATGCCATTTTTAGGTTTTGTAGGGACTCCTGATGACGTTTTAATACATCTCCTACAACTACAGCACCAGAATTGTACTGCTGAAGCAAGTCGGTTTTTTGGCATTTTTACGACAGGGTCCCCCCTTACGACATTTTAGCAAAAAATGTTTTTCTTAAAAAATGCATTTTCTTACATTTTCTTACATTTACGGGTTTAGTCGGGACTCCTGATGACGTTTTGAGACATCTCCTACAACTACAGCACCAGAATTGTGCTGCTGAAGAAAGTCCGTTTTTTGGAATTTTTTTTTGTAAAAAAAAAGTTTTCCCAAAAAAAGCATTTTATGCCATTTTTAGGTTTTGTAGGGACTCCTGATGACGTTTTGAGACATCTCCTACAACTACAGCACCAGAATTGTGCTGCTGAAGCAAGTCAGTTTTTTGGAAATTTTACGACAGGGTCCCCCCTTACGACATTTTAGCAAAAAATGTTTTTCGTAAAAAATGCATTTTCTTACATTTTCTTACATTTACGGGTTTAGTCGGGACTCCTGATGACGTTTTGAGACATCTCCTACAACTACAGCACCAGAATTGTGCTGCTGAAGCAAGTCAGTTTTTTGGAAATTTTACGACAGGGTCCCCCCTTACGACATTTTAGCAAAAAATGTTTTTCGTAAAAAATGCATTTTCTTACATTTTCTTACATTTACGGGTTTAGTCGGGACTCCTGATGACGTTTTGAGACATCTCCTACAACTACAGCACCAGAATTGTGCTGCTGAAGCAAGTCTGTTTTTTGAATTTTTTTTTGTAAAAAAAAAGTTTTCCCAAAAAAAGCATTTTATGCCATTTTTAGGTTTTGTAGGGACTCCTGATGACGTTTTGAGACATCTCCTACAACTACAGCACCAGAATTGTACTGCTGAAGCAAGTCAGTTTTTTGGCATTTTTACGACAGGGTCCCCCCTTACGACATTTTAGCAAAAAATGTTTTTCGTAAAAAATGCATTTTCTTACATTTTCTTACATTTACGGGTTTAGTCGGGACTCCTGATGACGTTTTGAGACATCTCCTACAACTACAGCACCAGAATTGTGCTGCTGAAGCAAGTCTGTTTTTTGAATTTTTTTTTGTAAAAAAAAAGTTTCCCCAACAAAAGCATTTTATGCCATTTTTAGGTTTTGTAGGGACTCCTGATGACGTTTTAAGACATCTCCTACAACTACAGCACCAGAATTGTGCTGCTGAAGCAAGTCAGTTTTTTGGAATTTTTACGACAGGGTCCCCCCTTACGACATTTTAGCAAAAAATGTTTTTCGTAAAAAATGCATTTTCTTACATTTTCTTACATTTACGGGTTTAGTCGGGACTCCTGATGACGTTTTGAGACATCTCCTACAACTACAGCACCAGAATTGTGCTGCTGAAGCAAGTCCGTTTTTTGGAATTTTTTTTTGTAAAAAAAAAGTTTTCCCAAAAAAAGCATTTTATGCCATTTTAAGGTTTTGTAGGGACTCCTGATGACGTTTTGAGACATCTCCTACAACTACAGCACCAGAATTGTACTGCTGAAGCAAGTCAGTTTTTTGGCATTTTTACGACAGGGTCCCCCCTTACGACATTTTAGCAAAAAATGTTTTTCGTAAAAAATGCATTTTCTTACATTTTCTTACATTTACGGGTTTAGTCGGGACTCCTGATGACGTTTTGAGACATCTCCTACAACTACAGCACCAGAATTGTGCTGCTGAAGCAAGTCTGTTTTTTGAATTTTTTTTTGTAAAAAAAAAGTTTTCCCAAAAAAAGCATTTTATGCCATTTTTAGGTTTTGTAGGGACTCCTGATGACGTTTTAATACATCTCCTACAACTACAGCACCAGAATTGTACTGCTGAAGCAAGTCAGTTTTTTGGCATTTTTACGACAGGGTCCCCCCTTACGACATTTTAGCAAAAAATGTTTTTCTTAAAAAATGCATTTTCTTAGATTTTCTTACATTTACGGGTTTAGTCGGGACTCCTGATGACGTTTTGAGACATCTCCTACAACTACAGCACCAGAATTGTGCTGCTGAAGCAAGTCCGTTTTTTAGAATTTTTTTTTGTAAAAAAAAAGTTTTCCCAAAAAAAGCATTTTATGCCATTTTTAGGTTTTGTAGGGACTCCTGATGACGTTTTGAGACATCTCCTACAACTACAGCACCAGAATTGTACTGCTGAAGCAAGTCCGTTTTTTGGCATTTTTACGACAGGGTCCCCCCTAACGACATTTTAGCAAAAACTGTTTTTCGTAAAAAATGCATTTTCTTACATTTTCTTACATTTACGGGTTTAGTCGGGACTCCTGATGACGTTTTGAGACATCTCCTACAACTACAGCACCAGAATTGTGCTGCTGAAGCAAGTCTGTTTTTTGAATTTTTTTTTGTAAAAAAAAAGTTTACCAAAAAAAGCATTTTATGCCATTTTTAGGTTTTGTAGGGACTCCTGATGACGTTTTGAGACATCTCCTACAACTACAGCACCAGAATTGTACTGCTGAAGCAAGTCAGTTTTTTGGCATTTTTACGACAGGGTCCCCCCTTACGACATTTTAGCAAAAAATGTTTTTCGTAAAAAATGCATTTTCTTACATTTTCTTACATTTACGGGTTTAGTCGGGACTCCTGATGACGTTTTGAGACATCTCCTACAACTACAGCACCAGAATTGTGCTGCTGAAGCAAGTCTGTTTTTTGAATTTTTTTTTGTAAAAAAAAAGTTTCCCCAAAAAAAGCATTTTATGCCATTTTTAGGTTTTGTAGGGACTCCTGATGACGTTTTAATACATCTCCTACAACTACAGCACCAGAATTGTACTGCTGAAGCAAGTCGGTTTTTTGGCATTTTTACGACAGGGTCCCCCCTTACGACATTTTAGCAAAAAATGTTTTTCTTAAAAAATGCATTTTCTTACATTTTCTTACATTTACGGGTTTAGTCGGGACTCCTGATGACGTTTTGAGACATCTCCTACAACTACAGCACCAGAATTGTGCTGCTGAAGAAAGTCCGTTTTTTGGAATTTTTTTTTGTAAAAAAAAAGTTTACCAAAAAAAGCATTTTATGCCATTTTTAGGTTTTGTAGGGACTCCTGATGACGTTTTGAGACATCTCCTACAACTACAGCACCAGAATTGTACTGCTGAAGCAAGTCCGTTTTTTGGCATTTTTACGACAGGGTCCCCCCTTACGACATTTTAGCAAAAAATGTTTTTCGTAAAAAATGCATTTTCTTACATTTTCTTACATTTACGGGTTTAGTCGGGACTCCTGATGACGTTTTGAGACATCTCCTACAACTACAGCACCAGAATTGTGCTGCTGAAGCAAGTCTGTTTTTTGAATTTTTTTTTGTAAAAAAAAAGTTTCCCCAAAAAAAGCATTTTATGCCATTTTTAGGTTTTGTAGGGACTCCTGATGACGTTTTAAGACATCTCCTACAACTACAGCACCAGAATTGTGCTGCTGAAGCAAGTCAGTTTTTTGGAATTTTTACGACAGGGTCCCCCCTTACGACATTTTAGCAAAAAATGTTTTTCGTAAAAAATGCATTTTCTTACATTTTCTTACATTTACGGGTTTAGTCGGGACTCCTGATGACGTTTTGAGACATCTCCTACAACTACAGCACCAGAATTGTACTGCTGAAGCAAGTCGGTTTTTTGGCATTTTTACGACAGGGTCCCCCCTTACGACATTTTAGCAAAAAATGTTTTTCTTAAAAAATGCATTTTCTTACATTTTCTTACATTTACGGGTTTAGTCGGGACTCCTGATGACGTTTTGAGACATCTCCTACAACTACAGCACCAAAATTGTGCTGCTGAAGCAAGTCCGTTTTTTGGAATTTTTTTTTGTAAAAAAAAAGTTTTCCCAAAAAAAGCATTTTATGCCATTTTTAGGTTTTGTAGGGACTCCTGATGACGTTTTGAGACATCTCCTACAACTACAGCACCAGAATTGTGCTGCTGAAGCAAGTCTGTTTTTTGAAATTTTTTTGGTAAAAAAAAAGTTTTCCCAAAAAAAGCATTTTATGCCATTTTTAGGTTTTGTAGGGACTCCTGATGACGTTTTGAGACATCTCCTACAACTACAGCACCAGAATTGTACTGCTGAAGCAAGTCCGTTTTTTGGCATTTTTACGACAGGGTCCCCCTTACGACATTTTAGCAAAAAATGTTTTTCTTAAAAAATGCATTTTCTTACATTTTCTTACATTTACGGGTTTAGTCGGGACTCCTGATGACGTTTTGAGACATCTCCTACAACTACAGCACCAGAATTGTTCTGCTGAAGCAAGTCCGTTTTTTTGAATTTTTTTAACGACATTTTGCAAAATATTTTTTTTCCGTAAAATATGCATTTTCTTCTAATTTTTTCCATTTTCGGGTTTAGTCGGGACTCCTGATGACGTTTTGAGACATCTCCTACAACTACAGCACCAGAATTGTACTGCTGAAGCAAGTCAGTTTTTTGGCATTTTTACGACATTTTAGCAAAATATTTTTTTTCCGTGAATGAATTTTTTTTTGTAAAAAAAAAGTTTTCCCAAAAAAAGCATTTTATGCCATTTTTAGGTTTTGTAGGGACTCCTGATGACGTTTTAATACATCTCCTACAACTACAGCACCAGAATTGTACTGCTGAAGCAAGTCAGTTTTTTGGCATTTTTACGACAGGGTCCCCCCTTACGACATTTTAGCAAAAAATGTTTTTCTTAAAAAATGCATTTTCTTACATTTTCTTACATTTACGGGTTTAGTCGGGACTCCTGATGACGTTTTGAGACATCTCCTACAACTACAGCACCAGAATTGTGCTGCTGAAGCAAGTCCGTTTTTTAGAAATTTTTTTTGTAAAAAAAAAGTTTTCCCAAAAAAAGCATTTTATGCCATTTTTAGGTTTTGTAGGGACTCCTGATGACTTTTTGAGACATCTCCTACAACTACAGCACCAGAATTGTACTGCTGAAGCAAGTCCGTTTTTTGGCATTTTTACGACAGGGTCCCCCCTAACGACATTTTAGCAAAAAATGTTTTTCGTAAAAAATGCATTTTCTTACATTTTCTTACATTTACGGGTTTAGTCGGGACTCCTGATGACGTTTTGAGACATCTCCTACAACTACAGCACCAGAATTGTGCTGCTGAAGCAAGTCTGTTTTTTGAATTTTTTTTTGTAAAAAAAAAGTTTACCAAAAAAAGCATTTTATGCCATTTTTAGGTTTTGTAGGGACTCCTGATGACGTTTTGAGACATCTCCTACAACTACAGCACCAGAATTGTACTGCTGAAGCAAGTCAGTTTTTTGGCATTTTTACGACAGGGTCCCCCCTTACGACATTTTAGCAAAAAATGTTTTTCGTAAAAAATGCATTTTCTTACATTTTCTTACATTTACGGGTTTAGTCGGGACTCCTGATGACGTTTTGAGACATCTCCTACAACTACAGCACCAGAATTGTGCTGCTGAAGCAAGTCTGTTTTTTGAATTATTTTTTGGAAAAAAAAAAGTTTCCCCAAAAAAAGCATTTTATGCCATTTTTAGGTTTTGTAGGGACTCCTGATGACGTTTTAATACATCTCCTACAACTACAGCACCAGAATTGTACTGCTGAAGCAAGTCAGTTTTTTGAAATTTTTTTTGTAAAAAAAAAGTTTACCAAAAAAAGCATTTTATGCCATGTTTAGGTTTTGTAGGGACTCCTGATGACGTTTTGAGACATCTCCTACAACTACAGCACCAGAATTGTACTGCTGAAGCAAGTCCGTTTTTTGGCATTTTTACGACAGGGTCCCCCCTTACGACATTTTAGCAAAAAATGTTTTTCGTAAAAAATGCATTTTCTTACATTTTCTTACATTTACGGGTTTAGTCGGGACTCCTGATGACGTTTTGAGACATCTCCTACAACTACAGCACCAGAATTGTGCTGCTGAAGCAAGTCTGTTTTTTGAATTTTTTTTTGTAAAAAAAAAGTTTCCCCAAAAAAAGCATTTTATGCCATTTTTAGGTTTTGTAGGGACTCCTGATGACGTTTTAAGACATCTCCTACAACTACAGCACCAGAATTGTGCTGCTGAAGCAAGTCAGTTTTTTGGAATTTTTACGACAGGGTCCCCCCTTACGACATTTTAGCAAAAAATGTTTTTCTTAAAAAATGCATTTTCTTACATTTTCTTACATTTACGGGTTTAGTCGGGACTCCTGATGACGTTTTGAGACATCTCCTACAACTACAGCACCAGAATTGTGCTGCTGAAGCAAGTCCGTTTTTTGGAATTTTTTTTTGTAAAAAAAAAGTTTTCCCAAAAAAAGCATTTTATGCCATTTTTAGGTTTTGTAGGGACTCCTGATGACGTTTTGAGACATCTCCTACAACTACAGCACCAGAATTGTGCTGCTGAAGCAAGTCTGTTTTTTGAAATTTTTTTGGTAAAAAAAAAGTTTTCCCAAAAAAAGCATTTTATGCCATTTTTAGGTTTTGTAGGGACTCCTGATGACGTTTTGAGACATCTCCTACAACTACAGCACCAGAATTGTACTGCTGAAGCAAGTCCGTTTTTTGGCATTTTTACGACAGGGTCCCCCTTACGACATTTTAGCAAAAAATGTTTTTCGTAAAAAAGCATTTTCTTACATTTTCTTACATTTACGGGTTTAGTCGGGACTCCTGATGACGTTTTGAGACATCTCCTACAACTACAGCACCAGAATTGTGCTGCTGAAGCAAGTCTGTTTTTTGAATTTTTTTTTGTAAAAAAAAAGTTTCCCCAAAAAAAGCATTTTATGCCATTTTTAGGTTTTGTAGGGACTCCTGATGACGTTTTAAGACATCTCCTACAACTACAGCACCAGAATTGTGCTGCTGAAGCAAGTCAGTTTTTTGGAATTTTTACGACAGGGTCCCCCCTTACGACATTTTAGCAAAAAATGTTTTTCGTAAAAAATGCATTTTCTTACATTTTCTTACATTTACGGGTTTAGTCGGGACTCCTGATGACGTTTTGAGACATCTCCTACAACTACAGCACCAGAATTGTGCTGCTGAAGCAAGTCCGTTTTTTGGAATTTTTTTTTGTAAAAAAAAAGTTTTCCCAAAAAAAGCATTTTATGCCATTTTTAGGTTTTGTAGGGACTCCTGATGACGTTTTGAGACATCTCCTACAACTACAGCACCAGAATTGTACTGCTGAAGCAAGTCAGTTTTTTGGCATTTTTACGACAGGGTCCCCCCTTACGACATTTTAGCAAAAAATGTTTTTCTTAAAAAATGCATTTTCTTAGATTTTCTTACATTTACGGGTTTAGTCGGGACTCCTGATGACGTTTTGAGACATCTCCTACAACTACAGCACCAGAATTGTGCTGCTGAAGCAAGTCCGTTTTTTAGAATTTTTTTTTGTAAAAAAAAAGTTTTCCCAAAAAAAGCATTTTATGCCATTTTTAGGTTTTGTAGGGACTCCTGATGACTTTTTGAGACATCTCCTACAACTACAGCACCAGAATTGTACTGCTGAAGCAAGTCTGTTTTTTGAATTTTTTTTTGTAAAAAAAAAGTTTACCAAAAAAAGCATTTTATGCCATTTTTAGGTTTTGTAGGGACTCCTGATGACGTTTTGAGACATCTCCTACAACTACAGCACCAGAATTGTGCTGCTGAAGCAAGTCTGTTTTTTGAATTTTTTTTTGTAAAAAAAAAGTTTACCAAAAAAAGCATTTTATGCCATTTTTAGGTTTTGTAGGGACTCCTGATGACGTTTTGAGACATCTCCTACAACTACAGCACCAGAATTGTGCTGCTGAAGAAAGTCCGTTTTTTGGAATTTTTTTTTGTAAAAAAAAAGTTTTCCCAAAAAAAGCATTTTATGCCATTTTTAGGTTTTGTAGGGACTCCTGATGACGTTTTGAGACATCTCCTACAACTACAGCACCAGAATTGTGCTGCTGAAGCAAGTCCGTTTTTTGGCATTTTTACGACAGGGTCCCCCCTTACGACATTTTAGCAAAAAATGTTTTTCGTAAAAAATGCATTTTCTTACATTTTCTTACATTTACGGGTTTAGTCGGGACTCCTGATGACGTTTTGAGACATCTCCTACAACTACAGCACCAGAATTGTACTGCTGAAGCAAGTCCGTTTTTTGGCATTTTTACGACAGGGTCCCCCCTTACGACATTTTAGCAAAAAATGTTTTTCGTAAAAAATGCATTTTCTTACATTTTCTTACATTTACGGGTTTAGTCGGGACTCCTGATGACGTTTTGAGACATCTCCTACAACTACAGCACCAGAATTGTTCTGCTGAAGCAAGTCAGTTTTTTGACATTTTAGCAAAAAATGTTTTTCTTAAAAAATGCATTTTCTTACATTTTCTTACATTTACGGGTTTAGTCGGGACTCCTGGTGACGTTTTGAGACATCTCCTACAACTACAGCACCAGAATTGTGCTGCTGAAGCAAGTCAGTTTTTTGGCATTTTTACGACAGGGTCCCCCCTTACGACATTTTAGCAAAAAATGTTTTTGTTAAAAAATGCATTTTCTTACATTTTCTTACATTTACGGGTTTAGTCGGGACTCCTGATGACGTTTTGAGACATCTCCTACAACTACAGCACCAGAATTGTGCTGCTGAAGCAAGTCTGTTTTTTGAATTTTTTTTTGTAAAAAAAAAGTTTTCCCAAAAAAAGCATTTTATGCCATTTTTAGGTTTTGTAGGGACTCCTGATGACGTTTTGAGACATCTCCTACAACTACAGCGCCAGAATTGTACTGCTGAAGCAAGTCCGTTTTTTGGCATTTTTACGACAGGGTCCCCCTTACGACATTTTAGCAAAAAATGTTTTTCTTAAAAAATGCATTTTCTTACATTTTCTTACATTTACGGGTTTAGTCGGGACTCCTGATGACGTTTTGAGACATCTCCTACAACTACAGCACCAGAATTGTTCTGCTGAAGCAAGTCCGTTTTTTTGAATTTTTTTAACGACATTTTGCAAAATATTTTTTTTCCGTAAAATATGCATTTTCTTCTAATTTCTTCCATTTTCGGGTTTAGTCGGGACTCCTGATGACGTTTTGAGACATCTCCTACAACTACAGCACCAGAATTGTACTGCTGAAGCAAGTCAGTTTTTTGGCATTTTTACGACAGGGTCCCCCCTTACGACATTTTAGCAAAAAATGTTTTTCGTAAAAAATGCATTTTCTTACATTTTCTTACATTTAGGGGTTTAGTCGGGACTCCTGATGACGTTTTGAGACATCTCCTACAACTACAGCACCAGAATTGTGCTGCTGAAGCAAGTCTGTTTTTTGAATTTTTTTTTGTAAAAAAAAAGTTTCCCCAAAAAAAGCATTTTATGCCATTTTTAGGTTTTGTAGGGACTCCTGATGACGTTTTAATACATCTCCTACAACTACAGCACCAGAATTGTACTGCTGAAGCAAGTCGGTTTTTTGGCATTTTTACGACAGGGTCCCCCCTTACGACATTTTAGCAAAAAATGTTTTTCTTAAAAAATGCATTTTCTTACATTTTCTTACATTTACGGGTTTAGTAGGGACTCCTGATGACGTTTTGAGACATCTCCTACAACTACAGCACCAGAATTGTGCTGCTGAAGAAAGTCCGTTTTTTGGAATTTTTTTTTGTAAAAAAAAAGTTTTCCCAAAAAAAGCATTTTATGCCATTTTTAGGTTTTGTAGGGACTCCTGATGACGTTTTGAGACATCTCCTACAACTACAGCACCAGAATTGTGCTGCTGAAGCAAGTCTGTTTTTTGAATTTTTTTTTGTAAAAAAAAAGTTTACCAAAAAAACATTTTATGCCATTTTTAGGTTTTGTAGGGACTCCTGATGACGTTTTGAGACATCTCCTACAACTACAGCACCAGAATTGTACTGCTGAAGCAAGTCGGTTTTTTGGCATTTTTACGACAGGGTCCCCCCTTACGACATTTTAGCAAAAAATGTTTTTCTTAAAAAATGCATTTTCTTACATTTTCTTACATTTACGGGTTTAGTCGGGACTCCTGATGACGTTTTGAGACATCTCCTACAACTACAGCACCAGAATTGTGCTGCTGAAGAAAGTCCGTTTTTTGGAATTTTTTTTTGTAAAAAAAAAGTTTTCCCAAAAAAAGCATTTTATGCCATTTTTAGGTTTTGTAGGGACTCCTGATGACGTTTTGAGACATCTCCTACAACTACAGCACTAGAATTGTACTGCTGAAGCAAGTCAGTTTTTTGGCATTTTTACGACAGGGTTCCCCCCTTACGACATTTTAGCAAAAAATGTTTTTCTTAAAAAATGCATTTTCTTACATTTTCTTACATTTACGGGTTTAGTCGGGACTCCTGATGACGTTTTGAGACATCTCCTACAACTACAGCACCAGAATTGTGCTGGTGAAGCAAGCCCGTTTTTTAGAATTTTTTTTTGTAAAAAAAAAGTTTTCCCAAAAAAAGCATTTTATGCCATTTTTAGGTTTTGTAGGGACTCCTGATGACGTTTTGAGACATCTCCTACAACTACAGCACCAGAATTGTACTGCTGAAGCAAGTCCGTTTTTTGGCATTTTTACGACAGGGTCCCCCCTTACGACATTTTAGCAAAAAATGTTTTTCGTAAAAAATGCATTTTCTTACATTTTCTTACATTTACGGGTTTAGTCGGGACTCCTGATGACGTTTTGAGACATCTCCTACAACTACAGCACCAGAATTGTGCTGCTGAAGCAAGTCTGTTTTTTGAATTTTTTTTTGTAAAAAAAAAGTTTACCAAAAAAAGCATTTTATGCCATTTTTAGGTTTTGTAGGGACTCCGGATGACGTTTTGAGACATCTCCTACAACTACAGCACCAGAATTGTACTGCTGAAGCAAGTCCGTTTTTTGGCATTTTTACGACAGGGTCCCCCCTTACGACATTTTAGCAAAAAATGTTTTTCTTAAAAAATGCATTTTCTTACATTTTCTTACATTTACGGGTTTAGTCGGGACTCCTGATGACGTTTTGAGACATCTCCTACAACTACAGCACCAGAATTGTGCTGCTGAAGAAAGTCCGTTTTTTGGAATTTTTTTTTGTAAAAAAAAAGTTTTCCCAAAAAAAGCATTTTATGCCATTTTTAGGTTTTGTAGGGACTCCTGATGACGTTTTGAGACATCTCCTACAACTACAGCACCAGAATTGTGCTGCTGAAGCAAGTCAGTTTTTTGGAATTTTTACGACAGGGTCCCCCCTTACGACATTTTAGCAAAAAATGTTTTTCGTAAAAAATGCATTTTCTTACATTTTCTTACATTTACGGGTTTAGTCGGGACTCCTGATGACGTTTTGAGACATCTCCTACAACTACAGCACCAGAATTGTGCTGCTGAAGCAAGTCTGTTTTTTGAATTTTTTTTTGTAAAAAAAAAGCTTTCCCAAAAAAAGCATTTTATGCCATTTTTAGGTTTTGTAGGGACTCCTGATGACGTTTTGAGACATCTCCTACAACTCAGCACCAGAATTGTACTGCTGAAGCAAGTCAGTTTTTTGGCATTTTTACGACAGGGTCCCCCCTTACGACATTTTAGCCAAAAATGTTTTTCTTAAAAAATGCATTTTCTTACATTTTCTTACATTTACGGGTTTAGTCGGGACTCCTGATGACGTTTTGAGACATCTCCTACAACTACAGCACCAGAATTGTGCTGCTGAAGCAAGTCCGTTTTTTAGAAATTTTTTTTGTAAAAAAAAAGTTTTCCCAAAAAAAGCATTTTATGCCATTTTTAGGTTTTGTAGGGACTCCTGATGACGTTTTGAGACATCTCCTACAACTACAGCACCAGAATTGTACTGCTGAAGCAAGTCCGTTTTTTGGCATTTTTACGACAGGGCCCCCCTTACGACATTTTAGCAAAAAATGTTTTTCGTAAAAAATGCATTTTCTTACATTTTCTTACATTTACGGGTTTAGTCGGGACTCCTGATGACGTTTTGAGACATCTCCTACAACTACAGCACCAGAATTGTACTGCTGAAGCAAGTCGGTTTTTTGGCATTTTTACGACAGGGTCCCCCCTTACGACATTTTAGCAAAAAATGTTTTTCTTAAAAAATGCATTTTCTTACATTTTCTTACATTTACGGGTTTAGTCGGGACTCCTGATGACGTTTTGAGACATCTCCTACAACTACAGCACCAGAATTGTGCTGCTGAAGCAAGTCTGTTTTTTGAATTTTTTTTTGTAAAAAAAAGTTTTCCCAAAAAAAGCATTTTATGCCATTTTTAGGTTTTGTAGGGACTCCTGATGACGTTTTGAGACATCTCCTACAACTCAGCACCAGAATTGTACTGCTGAAGCAAGTCAGTTTTTTGGCATTTTTACGACAGGGTCCCCCCTTACGACATTTTAGCAAAAAATGTTTTTCTTAAAAAATGCATTTTCTTACATTTTCTTACATTTACGGGTTTAGTCGGGACTCCTGATGACGTTTTGAGACATCTCCTACAACTACAGCACCAGAATTGTGCTGCTGAAGCAAGTCCGTTTTTTAGAATTTTTTTTTGTAAAAAAAAAGTTTTCCCAAAAAAAGCATTTTATGCCATTTTTAGGTTTTGTAGGGACTCCTGATGACGTTTTGAGACATCTCCTACAACTACAGCACCAGAATTGTACTGCTGAAGCAAGTCCGTTTTTTGGCATTTTTACGACAGGGCCCCCCTTACGACATTTTAGCAAAAAATGTTTTTCGTAAAAAATGCATTTTCTTACATTTTCTTACATTTACGGGTTTAGTCGGGACTCCTGATGACGTTTTGAGACATCTCCTACAACTACAGCACCAGAATTGTACTGCTGAAGCAAGTCGGTTTTTTGGCATTTTTACGACAGGGTCCCCCCTTACGACATTTTAGCAAAAAATGTTTTTCTTAAAAAATGCATTTTCTTACATTTTCTTACATTTACGGGTTTAGTCGGGACTCCTGATGACGTTTTGAGACATCTCCTACAACTACAGCACTAGAATTGTGCTGCTGAAGCAAGTCTGTTTTTTGAATTTTTTTTTGTAAAAAAAAAGTTTTCCCAAAAAAAGCATTTTATGCCATTTTTAGGTTTTGTAGGGACTCCTGATGACGTTTTGAGACATCTCCTACAACTACAGCACCAGAATTGTACTGCTGAAGCAAGTCAGTTTTTTGGCATTTTCACGACAGGGTCCCCCCTTACGACATTTTAGCAAAAAATGTTTTTCTTAAAAAATGCATTTTCTTACATTTTCTTACATTTACGGGTTTAGTCGGGACTCCTGATGACGTTTTGAGACATCTCCTACAACTACAGCACCAGAATTGTGCTGCTGAAGCAAGTCCGTTTTTTAGAATTTTTTTTTGTAAAAAAAAAGTTTTCCCAAAAAAAGCATTTTATGCCATTTTTAGGTTTTGTTGGGACTCCTGATGACGTTTTGAGACATCTCCTACAACTACAGCACCAGAATTGTACTGCTGAAGCAAGTCCGTTTTTTGGCATTTTTACGACAGGGTCCCACCTTACGACATTTTAGCAAAAAATGTTTTTCGTAAAAAATGCATTTTCTTACATTTTCTTACATTTACGGGTTTAGTCGGGACTCCTGATGACGTTTTGAGACATCTCCTACAACTACAGCACCAGAATTGTGCTGCTGAAGCAAGTCTGTTTTTTGAATTTTTTTTTGTAAAAAAAAAGTTTACCAAAAAAAGCATTTTATGCCATTTTTAGGTTTTGTAGGGACTCCTGATGACGTTTTGAGACATCTCCTACAACTACAGCACCAGAATTGTACTGCTGAAGCAAGTCCGTTTTTTGGCATTTTTACGACAGGGTCCCCCCTTACGACATTTTAGCAAAAAATGTTTTTCTTAAAAAATGCATTTTCTTACATTTTCTTACATTTACGGGTTTAGTCGGGACTCCTGATGACGTTTTGAGACATCTCCTACAACTACAGCACCAGAATTGTGCTGCTGAAGAAAGTCCGTTTTTTGGAATTTTTTTTTGTAAAAAAAAAGTTTTCCCAAAAAAACCATTTTATGCCATTTTTAGGTTTTGTAGGGACTCCTGATGACGTTTTGAGACATATCCTACAACTACAGCACCAGAATTGTGCTGCTGAAGCAAGTCAGTTTTTTGGCATTTTTACGACAGGGTCCCCCCTTACGACATTTTAGCAAAAAATGTTTTTCGTAAAAAATGCATTTTCTTACATTTTCTTACATTTACGGGTTTAGTCGGGACTCCTGATGACGTTTTGAGACATCTCCTACAACTACAGCACCAGAATTGTGCTGCTGAAGCAAGTCCGTTTTTTGGCATTTTTACGACAGGGTCCCCCCTTACGACATTTTAGCAAAAAATGTTTTTCGTAAAAAATGCATTTTCTTACATTTTCTTACATTTACGGGTTTAGTCGGGACTCCTGATGACGTTTTGAGACATCTCCTACAACTACAGCACCAGAATTGTGCTGCTGAAGCAAGTCTGTTTTTTGAAATTTTTTTTGTAAAAAAAAAGTTTCCCCAAAAAAAGCATTTTATGCCATTTTTAGGTTTTGTAGGGACTCCTGATGACGTTTTAAGACATCTCCTACAACTACAGCACCAGAATTGTGCTGCTGAAGCAAGTCAGTTTTTTGGAATTTTTACGACAGGGTCCCCCCTTACGACATTTTAGCAAAAAATGTTTTTCGTAAAAAATGCATTTTCTTACATTTTCTTACATTTACGGGTTTAGTCGGGACTCCTGATGACGTTTTGAGACATCTCCTACAACTACAGCACCAGAATTGTACTGCTGAAGCAAGTCGGTTTTTTGGCATTTTTACGACAGGGTCCCCCCTTACGACATTTTAGCAAAAAATGTTTTTCTTAAAAAATGCATTTTCTTACATTTTCTTACATTTACGGGTTTAGTCGGGACTCCTGATGACGTTTTGAGACATCTCCTACAACTACAGCACCAGAATTGTGCTGCTGAAGCAAGTCCGTTTTTTGGAATTTTTTTTTGTAAAAAAAAAGTTTTCCCAAAAAAAGCATTTTATGCCATTTTTAGGTTTTGTAGGGACTCCTGATGACGTTTTGAGACATCTCCTACAACTACAGCACCAGAATTGTACTGCTGAAGCAAGTCAGTTTTTTGGCATTTTTACGACAGGGTCCCCCCTTACGACATTTTAGCAAAAAATGTTTTTCGTAAAAAATGCATTTTCTTAGATTTTCTTACATTTACGGGTTTAGTCGGGACTCCTGATGACGTTTTGAGACATCTCCTACAACTACAGCACCAGAATTGTGCTGCTGAAGCAAGTCTGTTTTTTGAATTTTTTTTTTGTAAAAAAAAAGTTTTCCCAAAAAAAGCATTTTATGCCATTTTTAGGTTTTGTAGGGACTCCTGGTGACGTTTTGAGACATCTCCTACAACTACAGCACCAGAATTGTACTGCTGAAGGAAGTACGTTTTTTGGCATTTTTACGACAGGGTCCCTCCCCCCTTACGACATTTTAGCAAAAAATGTTTTTCTTAAAAAATGCATTTTCTTACATTTTCTTACATTTACGGGTTTAGTCGGGACTCCTGATGACGTTTTGAGACATCTCCTACAACTACAGCACCAGAATTGTGCTGCTGAAGCAAGTCTGTTTTTTGAATTTTTTTTTGTAAAAAAAAAGTTTTCCCAAAAAAAGCATTTTATGCCATTTTTAGGTTTTGTAGGGACTCCTGATGACGTTTTGAGACATCTCCTACAACTACAGCACCAGAATTGTACTGCTGAAGCAAGTCGGTTTTTTGGCATTTTTACGACAGGGTCCCCCCTTACGACATTTTAGCAAAAAATGTTTTTCTTAAAAAATGCATTTTCTTACATTTTCTTACATTTACGGGTTTAGTCGGGACTCCTGATGACGTTTTGAGACATCTCCTACAACTACAGCACCAGAATTGTGCTGCTGAAGCAAGTCTGTTTTTTGAATTTTTTTTTGTAAAAAAAAAGTTTACCAAAAAAAGCATTTTATGCCATTTTTAGGTTTTGTAGGGACTCCTGATGACGTTTTGAGACATCTCCTACAACTACAGCACCAGAATTGTACTGCTGAAGCAAGTCCGTTTTTTGGCATTTTTACGACAGGGTCCCCCCTTACGACATTTTAGCAAAAAATGTTTTTCTTAAAAAATGCATTTTCTTACATTTTCTTACATTTACGGGTTTAGTCGGGACTCCTGATGACGTTTTGAGACATCTCCTACAACTACAGCACCAGAATTGTGCTGCTGAAGAAAGTCCGTTTTTTGGAATTTTTTTTTGTAAAAAAAAAGTTTTCCCAAAAAAAGCATTTCATGCCATTTTTAGGTTTTGTAGGGACTCCTGATGACGTTTTGAGACATCTCCTACAACTACAGCACCAGAATTGTGCTGCTGAAGCAAGTCAGTTTTTTGGCATTTTTACGACAGGGTCCCCCCTTACGACATTTTAGCAAAAAATGTTTTTCGTAAAAAATGCATTTTCTTACATTTTCTTACATTTACGGGTTTAGTCGGGACTCCTGATGACGTTTTGAGACATCTCCTACAACTACAGCACCAGAATTGTGCTGCTGAAGCAAGTCTGTTTTTTGAATTTTTTTTTGTAAAAAAAAAGTTTTCCCAAAAAAAGCATTTTATGCCATTTTTAGGTTTTGTAGGGACTCCTGATGAAGTTTTGAGACATCTCCTACAACTACAGCACCAGAATTGTGCTGCTGAAGCAAGTCAGTTTTTTGGAATTTTTACGACAGGGTCCCCCCTTACGACATTTTAGCAAAAAATGTTTTTCTTAAAAAATGCATTTTCTTACATTTTCTTACATTTACGGGTTTAGTCGGGACTCCTGATGACGTTTTGAGACATCTCCTACAACTACAGCACCAGAATTGTGCTGCTGAAGAAAGTCCGTTTTTTAGAAAAAAATTTTGTAAAAAAAAAGTTTTCCCAAAAAAAGCATTTTATGCCATTTTTAGGTTTTGTAGGGACTCCTGATGACGTTTTGAGACATCTCCTACAACTACAGCACCAGAATTGTGCTGCTGAAGCAAGTCAGTTTTTTGGAATTTTTACGACAGGGTCCCCCCTTACGACATTTTAGCAAAAAATGTTTTTCGTAAAAAATGCATTTTCTTACATTTTCTTACATTTACGGGTTTAGTCGGGACTCCTGATGACGTTTTGAGACATCTCCTACAACTACAGCACCAGAATTGTGCTGCTGAAGCAAGTCTGTTTTTTGAATTTTTTTTTGTAAAAAAAAAGTTTTCCCAAAAAAAGCATTTTATGCCATTTTTAGGTTTTGTAGGGACTCCTGATGACGTTTTGAGACATCTCCTACAACTCAGCACCAGAATTGTACTGCTGAAGCAAGTCAGTTTTTTGGCATTTTTACGACAGGGTCCCCCCTTACGACATTTTAGCAAAAAATGTTTTTCTTAAAAAATGCATTTTCTTACATTTTCTTACATTTACGGGTTTAGTCGGGACTCCTGATGACGTTTTGAGACATCTCCTACAACTACAGCACCAGAATTGTGCTGCTGAAGCAAGTCCGTTTTTTAGAATTTTTTTTTGTAAAAAAAAAGTTTTCCCAAAAAAAGCATTTTATGCCATTTTTAGGTTTTGTAGGGACTCCTGATGACGTTTTGAGACATCTCCTACAACTACAGCACCAGAATTGTACTGCTGAAGCAAGTCCGTTTTTTGGCATTTTTACGACAGGGCCCCCCTTACGACATTTTAGCAAAAAATGTTTTTCGTAAAAAATGCATTTTCTTACATTTTCTTACATTTACGGGTTTAGTCGGGACTCCTGATGACGTTTTGAGACATCTCCTACAACTACAGCACCAGAATTGTGCTGCTGAAGCAAGTCTGTTTTTTGAATTTTATTTTGTAAAAAAAAAGTTTCCCCAAAAAAAGCATTTTATGCCATTTTTAGGTTTTGTAGGGACTCCTGATGACGTTTTAATACATCTCCTACAACTACAGCACCAGAATTGTGCTGCTGAAGCAAGTCAGTTTTTTGGAATTTTTACGACAGGGTCCCCCCTTACGACATTTTAATAAAAAATGTTTTTCGTAAAAAATGCATTTTCTTACATTTTCTTACATTTACGGGTTTAGTCGGGACTCCTGATGACGTTTTGAGACATCTCCTACAACTACAGCACCAGAATTGTACTGCTGAAGCAAGTCGGTTTTTTGGCATTTTTACGACAGGGTCCCCCCTTACGACATTTTAGCAAAAAATGTTTTTCGTAAAAAATGCATTTTCTTACATTTTCTTACATTTACGGGTTTAGTCGGGACTCCTGATGACGTTTTGAGACATCTCCTACAACTACAGCACCAGAATTGTGCTGCTGAAGCAAGTCTGTTTTTTGAATTTTTTTTTGTAAAAAAAAAGTTTTCCCAAAAAAAGCATTTTATGCCATTTTTAGGTTTTGTAGGGACTCCTGATGACGTTTTGAGACATCTCCTACAACTACAGCACCAGAATTGTGCTGCTGAAGCAAGTCTGTTTTTTGAATTTTTTTTTGTAAAAAAAAAGTTTACCAAAAAAAGCATTTTATGCCATTTTTAGGTTTTGTAGGGACTCCTGATGACGTTTTGAGACATCTCCTACAACTACAGCACCAGAATTGTACTGCTGAAGCAAGTCCGTTTTTTGGCATTTTTACGACAGGGTCCCCCCTTACGACATTTTAGCAAAAAATGTTTTTCGTAAAAAATGCATTTTCTTACATTTTCTTACATTTACGGGTTTAGTCGGGACTCCTGATGACGTTTTGAGACATCTCATACAACTACAGCACCAGAATTGTGCTGCTGAAGCAAGTCTGTTTTTTGAATTTTTTTTTGTAAAAAAAAAGTTTCCCCAAAAAAAGCATTTTA
This sequence comes from Entelurus aequoreus, assembly GCF_033978785.1. Taxonomy (NCBI): domain Eukaryota; kingdom Metazoa; phylum Chordata; class Actinopteri; order Syngnathiformes; family Syngnathidae; genus Entelurus; species Entelurus aequoreus. The sequence goes on from NC_084734.1 coordinate 13,497,028, forward strand.
TGCCATTTTTAGGTTTTGTAGGGACTCCTGATGACGTTTTAAGACATCTCCTACAACTACAGCACCAGAATTGTGCTGCTGAAGCAAGTCAGTTTTTTGGAATTTTTACGACAGGGTCCCCCCTTACGACATTTTAGCAAAAAATGTTTTTCGTAAAAAATGCATTTTCTTACATTTTCTTACATTTACGGGTTTAGTCGGGACTCCTGATGACGTTTTGAGACATCTCCTACAACTACAGCACCAGAATTGTACTGCTGAAGCAAGTCGGTTTTTTGGCATTTTTACGACAGGGTCCCCCCTTACGACATTTTAGCAAAAAATGTTTTTCTTAAAAAATGCATTTTCTTACATTTTCTTACATTTACGGGTTTAGTCGGGACTCCTGATGACGTTTTGAGACATCTCCTACAACTACAGCACCAGAATTGTGCTGCTGAAGCAAGTCCGTTTTTTGGAATTTTTTTTTGTAAAAAAAAAGTTTTCCCAAAAAAAGCATTTTATGCCATTTTTAGGTTTTGTAGGGACTCCTGATGACGTTTTGAGACATCTCCTACAACTACAGCACCAGAATTGTACTGCTGAAGCAAGTCAGTTTTTTGGCATTTTTACGACAGGGTCCCCCCTTACGACATTTTAGCAAAAAATGTTTTTCGTAAAAAATGCATTTTCTTAGATTTTCTTACATTTACGGGTTTAGTCGGGACTCCTGATGACGTTTTGAGACATCTCCTACAACTACAGCACCAGAATTGTGCTGCTGAAGCAAGTCTGTTTTTTGAATTTTTTTTTGTAAAAAAAAAGTTTTCCCAAAAAAAGCATTTTATGCCATTTTTAGGTTTTGTAGGGACTCCTGATGACGTTTTGAGACATCTCCTACAACTACAGCACCAGAATTGTACTGCTGAAGCAAGTCAGTTTTTTGGCATTTTCACGACAGGGTCCCCCCCTTACGACATTTTAGCAAAAAATGTTTTTCTTAAAAAATGCATTTTCTTACATTTTCTTACATTTACGGGTTTAGTCGGGACTCCTGATGACGTTTTGAGACATCTCCTACAACTACAGCACCAGAATTGTGCTGCTGAAGCAAGTCCGTTTTTTAGAATTTTTTTTTGTAAAAAAAAAAGTTTTCCCAAAAAAAGCATTTTATGCCATTTTTAGGTTTTGTAGGGACTCCTGATGACGTTTTGAGACATCTCCTACAACTACAGCACCAGAATTGTACTGCTGAAGCAAGTCCGTTTTTTGGCATTTTTACGACAGGGTCCCCCCTTACGACATTTTAGCAAAAAATGTTTTTCGTAAAAAATGCATTTTCTTACATTTTCTTACATTTACGGGTTTAGTCGGGACTCCTGATGACGTTTTGAGACATCTCCTACAACTACAGCACCAGAATTGTACGGCTGAAGCAAAACAGTTTTTTGGAATTTTTACGACAGGGTCCCCCCTTACGACATTTTAGCAAAAAATGTTTTTCTTAAAAAATGCATTTTCTTACATTTTCTTACATTTACGGGTTTAGTCGGGACTCCTGATGACGTTTTGAGACATCTCCTACAAATACAGCACCAGAATTGTGCTGCTGAAGCAAGTCTGTTTTTTGAATTTTTTTTTGTAAAAAAAAAGTTTTCCCAAAAAAAGCATTTTATGCCATTTTTAGGTTTTGTAGGGACTCCTGATGACGTTTTGAGACATCTACTACAACTACAGCACCAGAATTGTACTGCTGAAGGAAGTCCGTTTTTTGGCATTTTTACGACAGGGTCCCTCCCCCCTTACGACATTTTAGCAAAAAATGTTTTTCTTAAAAAATGCATTTTCTTACATTTTCTTACATTTACGGGTTTAGTCGGGACTCCTGATGACGTTTTGAGACATCTCCTACAACTACAGCACCAGAATTGTGCTGCTGAAGCAAGTCAGTTTTTTGGCATTTTTACGTCTGGGTCCCCCCTTACGACATTTTAGCAAAAAATGTTTTTCTTAAAAAATGCATTTTCTTACATTTTCTTACATTTACGGGTTTAGTCGGGACTCCTGATGACGTTTTGAGACATCTCCTACAACTACAGCACCAGAATTGTGCTGCTGAAGCAAGTCTGTTTTTTGAATTTTTTTTTGTAAAAAAAAAGTTTTCCCAAAAAAAGCATTTTATGCCATTTTTAGGTTTTGTAGGGACTCCTGATGACGTTTTGAGACATCTCCTACAACTACAGCACCAGAATTGTGCTGCTGAAGCAAGTCTGTTTTTTGAATTTTTTTTTGTAAAAAAAAAGTTTTCCCAAAAAAAGCATTTTATGCCATTTTTAGGTTTTGTAGGGACTCCTGATGACGTTTTGAGACATCTACTACAACTACAGCACCAGAATTGTACTGCTGAAGGAAGTCCGTTTTTTGGCATTTTTACGACAGGGTCCCCCCTTACGACATTTTAGCAAAAAATGTTTTTCTTAAAAAATGCATTTTCTTACATTTTCTTACATTTACGGGTTTAGTCGGGCCTCCTGATGACGTTTTGAGACATCTCCTACAACTACAGCACCAGAATTGTGCTGCTGAAGCAAGTCTGTTTTTTGAATTTTTTTTTGTAAAAAAAAAGTTTTCCCAAAAAAAGCATTTTATGCCATTTTTAGGTTTTGTAGGGACTCCTGATGACGTTTTGAGACATCTACTACAACTACAGCACCAGAATTGTACTGCTGAAGGAAGTCCGTTTTTTGGCATTTTTACGACAGGGTCCCCCCTTACGACATTTTAGCAAAAAATGTTTTTCTTAAAAAATGCATTTTCTTACATTTTCTTACATTTACGGGTTTAGTCGGGACTCCTGATGACGTTTTGAGACATCTCCTACAACTACAGCACCAGAATTGTGCTGCTGAAGCAAGTCTGTTTTTTGAATTTTTTTTTGTAAAAAAAAAGTTTTCCCAAAAAAAGCATTTTATGCCATTTTTAGGTTTTGTGGGGACTCCTGATGACGTTTTAAGACATCTCCTACAACTACAGCACCAGAATTGTGCTGCTGAAGCAAGTCCGTTTTTTGGCATTTTTACGACAGGGTCCCCCCTTACGACATTTTAGCAAAAAATGTTTTTCTTAAAAAATGCATTTTCTTACATTTTCTTACATTTACGGGTTTAGTCGGGACTCCTGATGACGTTTTGAGACATCTCCTACAACTACAGCACCAGAATTGTGCTGCTGAAGCAAGTCTGTTTTTTGAATTTTTTTTTGTAAAAAAAAAGTTTTCCCAAAAAAAGCATTTTATGCCATTTTTAGGTTTTGTAGGGACTCCTGATGACGTTTTGAGACATCTACTACAACTACAGCACCAGAATTGTACTGCTGAAGGAAGTCCGTTTTTTGGCATTTTTACGACAGGGTCCCCCCTTACGACATTTTAGCAAAAAATGTTTTTCTTAAAAAATGCATTTTCTTACATTTTCTTACATTTACGGGTTTAGTCGGGACTCCTGATGACGTTTTGAGACATCTCCTACAACTACAGCACCAGAATTGTGCTGCTGAAGCAAGTCTGTTTTTTGAATTTTTTTTTGTAAAAAAAAAGTTTTCCCAAAAAAAGCATTTTATGCCATTTTTAGGTTTTGTAGGGACTCCTGATGACGTTTTGAGACATCTCCTACAACTACAGCACCAGAATTGTACTGCTGAAGGAAGTCCGTTTTTTGGCATTTTTACGACAGGGTCCCTCCCCCCTTACGACATTTTAGCAAAAAATGTTTTTCTTAAAAAATGCATTTTCTTACATTTTCTTACATTTACGGGTTTAGTCGGGACTCCTGATGACGTTTTGAGACATCTCCTACAACTACAGCACCAGAATTGTACTGCTGAAGCAAGTCCGTTTTTTGGCATTTTTACGACAGGGTCCCCCCTTACGACATTTTAGCAAAAAATGCATTTTCTTACATTTTCTTACATTTACGGGTTTAGTCGGGACTCCTGATGACGTTTTGAGACATCTCCTACAACTACAGCACCAGAATTGTGCTGCTGAAGCAAGTCCGTTTTTTGGAATTTTTACGACAGGGTCCCCCCTTACGACATTTTAGCAAAAAATATTTTTCTTAAAAAATGCATTTTCTTACATTTTCTTACATTTACGGGTTTAGTCGGGACTCCTGATGACGTTTTGAGACATCTCCTACAAATACAGCACCAGAATTGTGCTGCTGAAGCAAGTCTGTTTTTTGAATTTTTTTTTGTAAAAAAAAAAGTTTTCCCAAAAAAGCATTTTATGCCATTTTTAGGTTTTGTAGGGACTCCTGATGACGTTTTGAGACATCTCCTACAATTACAGCACCAGAATTGTACTGCTGAAGCAAGTCCGTTTTTTGGCATTTTTACGACAGGGTCCCCCCTTACGACATTTTAGCAAAAAATGTTTTTCTTAAAAAATGCATTTTCTTACATTTTCTTACATTTACGGGTTTAGTCGGGACTCCTGATGACGTTTTGAGACATCTCCTACAAATACAGCACCAGAATTGTGCTGCTGAAGCAAGTCTGTTTTTTGAAATTTTTTTTGTAAAAAAAAAGTTTTCCCAAAAAAAGCATTTTATGCCATTTTTAGGTTTTGTAGGGACTCCTGATGACGTTTTAAGACATCTCCTACAACTACAGCACCAGAATTGTGCTGCTGAAGCAAGTCTGTTTTTTGAATTTTTTTTTGTAAAAAAAAAGTTTTCCCAAAAAAAGCATTTTATGCCATTTTTAGGTTTTGTAGGGACTCCTGATGACGTTTTGAGACATCTACTACAACTACAGCACCAGAATTGTACTGCTGAAGGAAGTCCGTTTTTTGGCATTTTTACGACAGGGTCCCTCCCCCCTTACGACATTTTAGCAAAAAATGTTTTTCTTAAAAAATGCATTTTCTTACATTTTCTTACATTTACGGGTTTAGTCGGGACTCCTGATGACGTTTTGAGACATCTCCTACAACTACAGCACCAGAATTGTGCTGCTGAAGCAAGTCAGTTTTTTGGCATTTTTACGTCTGGGTCCCCCCTTACGACATTTTAGCAAAAAATGTTTTTCTTAAAAAATGCATTTTCTTACATTTTCTTACATTTACGGGTTTAGTCGGGCCTCCTGATGACGTTTTGAGACATCTCCTACAACTACAGCACCAGAATTGTGCTGCTGAAGCAAGTCTGTTTTTTGAATTTTTAAAAAAAAAAAAAAAGTTTTCCCAAAAAAAGCATTTTATGCCATTTTTAGGTTTTGTGGGGACTCCTGATGACGTTTTGAGACATCTCCTACAACTACAGCACCAGAATTGTGCTGCTGAAGCAAGTCAGTTTTTTGGCATTTTTACGTCAGGGTCCCCCCTTACGACATTTTAGCAAAAAATGTTTTTCTTAAAAAATGCATTTTCTTACATTTTCTTACATTTACGGGTTTAGTCGGGACTCCTGATGACGTTTTGAGACATCTCCTACAACTACAGCACCAGAATTGTGCTGCTGAAGCAAGTCTGTTTTTTGAATTTTTTTTTGTAAAAAAAAAGTTTTCCCAAAAAAAGCATTTTATGCCATTTTTAGGTTTTGTAGGGACTCCTGATGACGTTTTGAGACATCTACTACAACTACAGCACCAGAATTGTACTGCTGAAGGAAGTCCGTTTTTTGGCATTTTTACGACAGGGTCCCCCCTTACGACATTTTAGCAAAAAATGTTTTTCTTAAAAAATGCATTTTCTTACATTTTCTTACATTTACGGGTTTAGTCGGGCCTCCTGATGACGTTTTGAGACATCTCCTACAACTACAGCACCAGAATTGTGCTGCTGAAGCAAGTCTGTTTTTTGAATTTTTTTTTGTAAAAAAAAAGTTTTCCCAAAAAAAGCATTTTATGCCATTTTTAGGTTTTGTAGGGACTCCTGATGACGTTTTGAGACATCTACTACAACTACAGCACCAGAATTGTACTGCTGAAGGAAGTCCGTTTTTTGGCATTTTTACGACAGGGTCCCCCCTTACGACATTTTAGCAAAAAATGTTTTTCTTAAAAAATGCATTTTCTTACATTTTCTTACATTTACGGGTTTAGTCGGGACTCCTGATGACGTTTTGAGACATCTCCTACAACTACAGCACCAGAATTGTGCTGCTGAAGCAAGTCTGTTTTTTGAATTTTTTTTTGTAAAAAAAAAGTTTTCCCAAAAAAAGCATTTTATGCCATTTTTAGGTTTTGTGGGGACTCCTGATGACGTTTTAAGACATCTCCTACAACTACAGCACCAGAATTGTGCTGCTGAAGCAAGTCCGTTTTTTGGCATTTTTACGACAGGGTCCCCCCTTACGACATTTTAGCAAAAAATGTTTTTCTTAAAAAATGCATTTTCTTACATTTTCTTACATTTACGGGTTTAGTCGGGACTCCTGATGACGTTTTGAGACATCTCCTACAACTACAGCACCAGAATTGTACTGCTGAAGCAAGTCCGTTTTTTGGCATTTTTACGACAGGGTCCCCCCTTACGACATTTTAGCAAAAAATGTTTTTCTTAAAAAATGCATTTTCTTACATTTTCTTACATTTACGGGTTTAGTCGGGACTCCTGATGACGTTTTGAGACATCTCCTACAACTACAGCACCAGAATTGTGCTGCTGAAGCAAGTCTGTTTTTTGAATTTTTTTTTGTAAAAAAAAAGTTTTCCCAAAAAAAGCATTTTATGCCATTTTTAGGTTTTGTAGGGACTCCTGATGACGTTTTAAGACATCTCCTACAACTACAGCACCAGAATTGTGCTGCTGAAGCAAGTCTGTTTTTTGAATTTTTTTTTGTAAAAAAAAAGTTTTCCCAAAAAAAGCATTTTATGCCATTTTTAGGTTTTGTAGGGACTCCTGATGACGTTTTGAGACATCTACTACAACTACAGCACCAGAATTGTACTGCTGAAGGAAGTCCGTTTTTTGGCATTTTTACGACAGGGTCCCCCCTTACGACATTTTAGCAAAAAATGTTTTTCTTAAAAAATGCATTTTCTTACATTTTCTTACATTTACGGGTTTAGTCGGGACTCCTGATGACGTTTTGAGACATCTCCTACAACTACAGCACCAGAATTGTGCTGCTGAAGCAAGTCTGTTTTTTGAATTTTTTTTTGTAAAAAAAAAGTTTTCCCAAAAAAAGCATTTTATGCCATTTTTAGGTTTTGTAGGGACTCCTGATGACGTTTTGAGACATCTCCTACAACTACAGCACCAGAATTGTACTGCTGAAGCAAGTCCGTTTTTTGGCATTTTTACGACAGGGTCCCCCCTTACGACATTTTAGCAAAAAATGCATTTTCTTACATTTTCTTACATTTACGGGTTTAGTCGGGACTCCTGATGACTTTTTGAGACATCTCCTACAACTACAGCACCAGAATTGTGCTGCTGAAGCAAGTCCGTTTTTTGGAATTTTTACGACAGGGTCCCCCCCTACGACATTTTAGCAAAAAATATTTTTCTTAAAAAATGCATTTTCTTACATTTTCTTACATTTACGGGTTTAGTCGGGACTCCTGATGACGTTTTGAGACATCTCCTACAACTACAGCACCAGAATTGTGCTGCTGAAGCAAGTCCGTTTTTTGGAAATTTTTTTTGTAAAAAAAAAAGTTTTCCCAAAAAAAGCATTTTATGCCATTTTTAGGTTTTGTAGGGACTCCTGATGACGTTTTGAGACATCTCCTACAACTACAGCACCAGAATTGTACTGCTGAAGCAAGTCCGTTTTTTGGCATTTTTACGACAGGGTCCCTCCCCCCTTACGACATTTTAGCAAAAAATGTTTTTCTTAAAAAATGCATTTTCTTACATTTTCTTACATTTACGGGTTTAGTCGGGACTCCTGATGACGTTTTGAGACATCTCCTACAACTACAGCACCAGAATTGTGCTGCTGAAGCAAGTCTGTTTTTTGAATTTTTTTTTGTAAAAAAAAAGTTTTCCCAAAAAAAGCATTTTATGCCATTTTTAGGTTTTGTAGGGACTCCTGATGACGTTTTGAGACATCTCCTACAACTAGAGCACCAGAATTGTGCTGCTGAAGCAAGTCTGTTTTTTGAATTTTTTTTTGTAAAAAAAAAGTTTTCCCAAAAAAAGCATTTTATGCCATTTTTAGGTTTTGTAGGGACTCCTGATGACGTTTTGAGACATCTACTACAACTACAGCACCAGAATTGTACTGCTGAAGGAAGTCCGTTTTTTGGCATTTTTACGACAGGGTCCCCCCTTACGACATTTTAGCAAAAAATGTTTTTCTTAAAAAATGCATTTTCTTACATTTTCTTACATTTACGGGTTTAGTCGGGACTCCTGATGACGTTTTGAGACATCTCCTACAACTACAGCACCAGAATTGTGCTGCTGAAGCAAGTCTGTTTTTTGAATTTTTTTTTGTAAAAAAAAAGTTTTCCCAAAAAAAGCATTTTATGCCATTTTTAGGTTTTGTGGGGACTCCTGATGACGTTTTAAGACATCTCCTACAACTACAGCACCAGAATTGTGCTGCTGAAGCAAGTCCGTTTTTTGGCATTTTTACGACAGGGTCCCCCCTTACGACATTTTAGCAAAAAATGTTTTTCTTAAAAAATGCATTTTCTTACATTTTCTTACATTTACGGGTTTAGTCGGGACTCCTGATGACGTTTTGAGACATCTCCTACAACTACAGCACCAGAAATGTGCTGCTGAAGCAAGTCCGTTTTTTGGAATTTTTTTTTGTAAAAAAAAAAGTTTTCCCAAAAAAGCATTTTATGCCATTTTTACGTTTTGTAGGGACTCCTGATGACGTTTTGAGACATCTCCTACAACTACAGCACCAGAATTGTGCTGCTGAAGCAAGTCTGTTTTTTGAATTTTTTTTTGTAAAAAAAAAGTTTTCCCAAAAAAAGAATTTTATGCCATTTTTAGGTTTTGTAGGGACTCCTGATGACGTTTTGAGACATCTCCTACAACTACAGCACCAGAATTGTACTGCTGAAGCAAGTCCGTTTTTTGGCATTTTTACGACAGGGTCCCCCCCTTACGACATTTTAGCAAAAAATGTTTTTCTTAAAAAATGCATTTTCTTACATTTTCTTACATTTACGGGTTTAGTCGGGACTCCTGATGACGTTTTGAGACATCTCCTACAACTACAGCACCAGAATTGTGCTGCTGAAGCAAGTCTGTTTTTTGAATTTTTTTTTGTAAAAAAAAAGTTTCCCAAAAAAAGCATTTTATGCCATTTTTAGGTTTTGTAGGGACTCCTGATGACGTTTTGAGACATCTCCTACAACTACAGCACCAGAATTGTACTGCTGAAGCAAGTCCGTTTTTTGGCATTTTTACGACAGGGTCCCCCCTTACGACATTTTAGCAAAAAATGTTTTTCTTAAAAAATGCATTTTCTTACATTTTCTTACATTTACGGGTTTAGTCGGGACTCCTGATGACGTTTTGAGACATCTCCTACAACTACAGCACCAGAATTGTGCTGCTGAAGCAAGTCTGTTTTTTGAATTTTTTTTGTAAAAAAAAAGTTTTCCCAAAAAAAGCATTTTATGCCATTTTTAGGTTTTGTAGGGACTCCTGATGACGTTTTGAGACATCTACTACAACTACAGCACCAGAATTGTACTGCTGAAGGAAGTACGTTTTTTGGCATTTTTACGACAGGGTCCCTCCCCCCTTACGACATTTTAGCAAAAAATGTTTTTCTTAAAAAATGCATTTTCTTACATTTACGGGTTTAGTCGGGACTCCTGATGACGTTTTGAGACATCTCCTACAACTACAGCACCAGAATTGTGCTGCTGAAGCAAGTCTGTTTTTTGAATTTTTTTTTGTAAAAAAAAAGTTTTCCCAAAAAAAGCATTTTATGCCATTTTTAGGTTTTGTAGGGACTCCTGATGACGTTTTGAGACATCTCCTACAACTACAGCACCAGAATTGTACTGCTGAAGCAAGTCGGTTTTTTGGCATTTTTACGACAGGGTCCCCCCTTACGACATTTTAGCAAAAAATGTTTTTCTTAAAAAATGCATTTTCTTACATTTTCTTACATTTACGGGTTTAGTCGGGACTCCTGATGACGTTTTGAGACATCTCCTACAACTACAGCACCAGAATTGTGCTGCTGAAGTAAGTCCGTTTTTTGGAATTTTTTTTTGTAAAAAAAAAAGTTTTCCCAAAAAAAGCATTTTATGCCATTTTTAGGTTTTGTAGGGACTCCTGATGACGTTTTGAGACATCTCCTACAACTACAGCACCAGAATTGTACTGCTGAAGGAAGTCCGTTTTTTGGCATTTTTACGACAGGGTCCCCCCTTACGACATTTTAGCAAAAAATGTTTTTCTTAAAAAATGCATTTTCTTACATTTTCTTACATTTACGGGTTTAGTCGGGACTCCTGATGACGTTTTGAGACATCTCCTACAACTACAGCACCAGAATTGTGCTGCTGAAGCAAGTCTGTTTTTTGAATTTTTTTTTGTAAAAAAAAAGTTTTCCCAAAAAAAGCATTTTATGCCATTTTTAGGTTTTGTGGGGACTCCTGATGACGTTTTAAGACATCTCCTACAACTACAGCACCAGAATTGTGCTGCTGAAGCAAGTCCGTTTTTTGGCATTTTTACGACAGGGTCCCCCCTTACGACATTTTAGCAAAAAATGTTTTTCTTAAAAAATGCATTTTCTTACATTTTCTTACATTTACGGGTTTAGTCGGGACTCCTGATGACGTTTTGAGACATCTCCTACAACTACAGCACCAGAATTGTACTGCTGAAGCAAGTCCGTTTTTTGGCATTTTTACGACAGGGTCCCCCCTTACGACATTTTAGCAAAAAATGTTTTTCTTAAAAAATGCATTTTCTTACATTTTCTTACATTTACGGGTTTAGTCGGGACTCCTGATGACGTTTTGAGACATCTCCTACAACTACAGCACCAGAATTGTGCTGCTGAAGCAAGTCTGTTTTTTGAATTTTTTTTTGTAAAAAAAAAGTTTTCCCAAAAAAAGCATTTTATGCCATTTTTAGGTTTTGTAGGGACTCCTGATGACGTTTTGAGACATCTACTACAACTACAGCACCAGAATTGTACTGCTGAAGGAAGTCCGTTTTTTGGCATTTTTACGACAGGGTCCCTCCCCCCTTACGACATTTTAGCAAAAAATGTTTTTCTTAAAAAATGCATTTTCTTACATTTTCTTACATTTACGGGTTTAGTCGGGACTCCTGATGACGTTTTGAGACATCTCCTACAACTACAGCACCAGAATTGTGCTGCTGAAGCAAGTCTGTTTTTTGAAAAATTTTTTGTAAAAAAAAAGTTTTCCCAAAAAAAGCATTTTATGCCATTTTTAGGTTTTGTAGGGACTCCTGATGACGTTTTGAGACATCTCCTACAACTACAGCACCAGAATTGTACTGCTGAAGCAAGTCCGTTTTTTGGCATTTTTACGACAGGGTCCCCCCTTACGACATTTTAGCAAAAAATGCATTTTCTTACATTTTCTTACATTTACGGGTTTAGTCGGGACTCCTGATGACTTTTTGAGACATCTCCTACAACTACAGCACCAGAATTGTGCTGCTGAAGCAAGTCCGTTTTTTGGAATTTTTACGACAGGGTCCCCCCCTACGACATTTTAGCAAAAAATATTTTTCTTAAAAAATGCATTTTCTTACATTTTCTTACATTTACGGGTTTAGTCGGGACTCCTGATGACGTTTTGAGACATCTCCTACAACTACAGCACCAGAATTGTGCTGCTGAAGCAAGTCTGTTTTTTGAATTTTTTTTTGTAAAAAAAAAGTTTTCCCAAAAAAAGCATTTTATGCCATTTTTAGGTTTTGTAGGGACTCCTGATGACGTTTTGAGACATCTCCTACAACTACAGCACCAGAATTGTACTGCTGAAGCAAGTCCGTTTTTTGGCATTTTTACGACAGGGTCCCTCCCCCCTTACGACATTTTAGCAAAAAATGTTTTTCTTAAAAAATGCATTTTCTTACATTTTCTTACATTTACGGGTTTAGTCGGGACTCCTGATGACGTTTTGAGACATCTCCTACAACTACAGCACCAGAATTGTGCTGCTGAAGCAAGTCTGTTTTTTGAATTTTTTTTTGTAAAAAAAAAAGTTTCCCAAAAAAAGCATTTTATGCCATTTTTAGGTTTTGTAGGGACTCCTGATGACGTTTTGAGACATCTCCTACAACTACAGCACCAGAATTGTACTGCTGAAGCAAGTCCGTTTTTTGGCATTTTTACGACAGGGTCCCCCCTTACGAAATTTTAGCAAAAAATGTTTTTCTTAAAAAATGCATTTTCTTACATTTTCTTACATTTACGGGTTTAGTCGGGACTCCTGATGACGTTTTGAGACATCTCCTACAACTACAGCACCAGAATTGTGCTGCTGAAGCAAGTCTGTTTTTTGAATTTTTTTTGTAAAAAAAAAGTTTTCCCAAAAAAAGCATTTTATGCCATTTTTAGGTTTTGTAGGGACTCCTGATGACGTTTTGAGACATCTACTACAACTACAGCACCAGAATTGTACTGCTGAAGGAAGTACGTTTTTTGGCATTTTTACGACAGGGTCCCTCCCCCCTTACGACATTTTAGCAAAAAATGTTTTTCTTAAAAAATGCATTTTCTTACATTTACGGGTTTAGTCGGGACTCCTGATGACGTTTTGAGACATCTCCTACAACTACAGCACCAGAATTGTGCTGCTGAAGCAAGTCTGTTTTTTGAATTTTTTTTTGTAAAAAAAAAGTTTTCCCAAAAAAAACATTTTATGCCATTTTTAGGTTTTGTAGGGACTCCTGATGACGTTTTGAGACATCTCCTACAACTACAGCACCAGAATTGTACTGCTGAAGCAAGTCCGTTTTTTGGCATTTTTACGACAGGGTCCCCCCTTACGACATTTTAGCAAAAAATGTTTTTCTTAAAAAATGCATTTTCTTACATTTTCTTACATTCACGGGTTTAGTTGGGACTCCTGATGACGTTTTGAGACATCTCCTACAACTACAGCACCAGAATTGTGCTGCTGAAGCAAGTCTGTTTTTTGAATTTTTTTTTGTAAAAAAAAAGTTTACCCAAAAAAAGCATTTTATGCCATTTTTAGGTTTTGTAGGGACTCCTGATGACGTTTTGAGACATCTACTACAACTACAGCACCAGAATTGTACTGCTGAAGGAAGTCCGTTTTTTGGCATTTTTACGACAGGGTCCCCCCTTACGACATTTTAGCAAAAAATGTTTTTCTTAAAAAATGCATTTTCTTACATTTTCTTACATTTACGGGTTTAGTCGGGACTCCTGATGACGTTTTGAGACATCTCCTACAACTACAGCACCAGAATTGTGCTGCTGAAGCAAGTCTGTTTTTTGAATTTTTTTTTGTAAAAAAAAAGTTTCCCAAAAAAAGCATTTTATGCCATTTTTAGGTTTTGTAGGGACTCCTGATGACGTTTTGAGACATCTCCTACAACTACAGCACCAGAATTGTACTGCTGAAGCAAGTCCGTTTTTTGGCATTTTTACGACAGGGTCCCCCCTTACGACATTTTAGCAAAAAATGTTTTTCTTAAAAAATGCATTTTCTTACATTTTCTTACATTTACGGGTTTAGTCGGGACTCCTGATGACGTTTTGAGACATCTCCTACAACTACAGCACCAGAATTGTGCTGCTGAAGCAAGTCTGTTTTTTGAAATTTTTTTTGTAAAAAAAAAGTTTTCCCAAAAAAAGCATTTTATGCCATTTTTAGGTTTTGTAGGGACTCCTGATGACGTTTTGAGACATCTCCTACAACTACAGCACCAGAATTGTACTGCTGAAGCAAGTCCGTTTTTTGGCATTTTTACGACAGGGTCCCCCCTTACGACATTTTAGCAAAAAATGCATTTTCTTACATTTTCTTACATTTACGGGTTTAGTCGGGACTCCTGATGACTTTTTGAGACATCTCCTACAACTACAGCACCAGAATTGTGCTGCTGAAGCAAGTCCGTTTTTTGGAATTTTTACGACAGGGTCCCCCCCTACGACATTTTAGCAAAAAATATTTTTCTTAAAAAATGCATTTTCTTACATTTTCTTACATTTACGGGTTTAGTCGGGACTCCTGATGACGTTTTGAGACATCTCCTACAACTACAGCACCAGAATTGTGCTGCTGAAGCAAGTCCGTTTTTTGGAATTTTTTTTTGTAAAAAAAAAAGTTTTCCCAAAAAAAGCATTTTATGCCATTTTTAGGTTTTGTAGGGACTCCTGATGACGTTTTGAGACATCTCCTACAACTACAGCACCAGAATTGTACTGCTGAAGCAAGTCCGTTTTTTGGCATTTTTACGACAGGGTCCCTCCCCCCTTACGACATTTTAGCAAAAAATGTTTTTCTTAAAAAATGCATTTTCTTACATTTTCTTACATTTACGGGTTTAGTCGGGACTCCTGATGACGTTTTGAGACATCTCCTACAACTACAGCACCAGAATTGTGCTGCTGAAGCAAGTCTGTTTTTTGAATTTTTTTTGTAAAAAAAAAGTTTTCCCAAAAAAAGCATTTTATGCCATTTTTAGGTTTTGTAGGGACTCCTGATGACGTTTTGAGACATCTCCTACAACTACAGCACCAGAATTGTGCTGCTGAAGCAAGTCTGTTTTTTGAATTTTTTTTTGTAAAAAAAAAGTTTTCCCAAAAAAAGCATTTTATGCCATTTTTAGGTTTTGTAGGGACTCCTGATGACGTTTTGAGACATCTACTACAACTACAGCACCAGAATTGTACTGCTGAAGGAAGTCCGTTTTTTGGCATTTTTACGACAGGGTCCCCCCTTACGACATTTTAGCAAAAAATGTTTTTCTTAAAAAATGCATTTTCTTACATTTTCTTACATTTACGGGTTTAGTCGGGACTCCTGATGACGTTTTGAGACATCTCCTACAACTACAGCACCAGAAATGTGCTGCTGAAGCAAGTCCGTTTTTTGGAATTTTTTTTTGTAAAAAAAAAAGTTTTCCCAAAAAAGCATTTTATGCCATTTTTACGTTTTGTAGGGACTCCTGATGACGTTTTGAGACATCTCCTACAACTACAGCACCAGAATTGTGCTGCTGAAGCAAGTCTGTTTTTTGAATTTTTTTTTGTAAAAAAAAAGTTTTCCCAAAAAAAGAATTTTATGCCATTTTTAGGTTTTGTAGGGACTCCTGATGACGTTTTGAGACATCTCCTACAACTACAGCACCAGAATTGTACTGCTGAAGCAAGTCCGTTTTTTGGCATTTTTACGACAGGGTCCCCCCTTACGACATTTTAGCAAAAAATGTTTTTCTTAAAAAATGCATTTTCTTACATTTTCTTACATTTACGGGTTTAGTCGGGACTCCTGATGACGTTTTGAGACATCTCCTACAACTACAGCACCAGAATTGTGCTGCTGAAGCAAGTCTGTTTTTTGAATTTTTTTTTGTAAAAAAAAAGTTTCCCAAAAAAAGCATTTTATGCCATTTTTAGGTTTTGTAGGGACTCCTGATGACGTTTTGAGACATCTCCTACAACTACAGCACCAGAATTGTACTGCTGAAGCAAGTCCGTTTTTTGGCATTTTTACGACAGGGTCCCCCCTTACGAAATTTTAGCAAAAAATGTTTTTCTTAAAAAATGCATTTTCTTACATTTTCTTACATTTACGGGTTTAGTCGGGACTCCTGATGACGTTTTGAGACATCTCCTACAACTACAGCACCAGAATTGTGCTGCTGAAGCAAGTCTGTTTTTTGAATTTTTTTTGTAAAAAAAAAGTTTTCCCAAAAAAAGCAATTTATGCCATTTTTAGGTTTTGTAGGGACTCCTGATGACGTTTTGAGACATCTACTACAACTACAGCACCAGAATTGTACTGCTGAAGGAAGTACGTTTTTTGGCATTTTTACGACAGGGTCCCTCCCCCCTTACGACATTTTAGCAAAAAATGTTTTTCTTAAAAAATGCATTTTCTTACATTTACGGGTTTAGTCGGGACTCCTGATGACGTTTTGAGACATCTCCTACAACTACAGCACCAGAATTGTGCTGCTGAAGCAAGTCTGTTTTTTGAATTTTTTTTTGTAAAAAAAAAGTTTTCCCAAAAAAAGCATTTTATGCCATTTTTAGGTTTTGTAGGGACTCCTGATGACGTTTTGAGACATCTCCTACAACTACAGCACCAGAATTGTACTGCTGAAGCAAGTCGGTTTTTTGGCATTTTTACGACAGGGTCCCCCCTTACGACATTTTAGCAAAAAATGTTTTTCTTAAAAAATGCATTTTCTTACATTTTCTTACATTTACGGGTTTAGTCGGGACTCCTGATGACGTTTTGAGACATCTCCTACAACTACAGCACCAGAATTGTGCTGCTGAAGTAAGTCCGTTTTTTGGAATTTTTTTTTGTAAAAAAAAAAGTTTTCCCAAAAAAAGCATTTTATGCCATTTTTAGGTTTTGTAGGGACTCCTGATGACGTTTTGAGACATCTCCTACAACTACAGCACCAGAATTGTACTGCTGAAGCAAGTCCGTTTTTTGGCATTTTTACGACAGGGTCCCCCCTTACGACATTTTAGCAAAAAATGTTTTTCTTAAAAAATGCATTTTCTTACATTTTCTTACATTTACGGGTTTAGTCGGGACTCCTGATGACGTTTTGAGACATCTCCTACAACTACAGCACCAGAATTGTGCTGCTGAAGCAAGTCTGTTTTTTGAATTTTTTTTTGTAAAAAAAAAGTTTCCCAAAAAAAGCATTTTATGCCATTTTTAGGTTTTGTAGGGACTCCTGATGACGTTTTGAGACATCTCCTACAACTACAGCACCAGAATTGTACTGCTGAAGCAAGTCCGTTTTTTGGCATTTTTACGACAGGGTCCCCCCTTACGACATTTTAGCAAAAAATGTTTTTCTTAAAAAATGCATTTTCTTACATTTTCTTACATTTACGGGTTTAGTCGGGACTCCTGATGACGTTTTGAGACATCTCCTACAACTACAGCACCAGAATTGTGCTGCTGAAGCAAGTCTGTTTTTTGAATTTTTTTTGTAAAAAAAAAGTTTTCCCAAAAAAAGCATTTTATGCCATTTTTAGGTTTTGTAGGGACTCCTGATGACGTTTTGAGACATCTACTACAACTACAGCACCAGAATTGTACTGCTGAAGGAAGTCCGTTTTTTGGCATTTTTACGACAGGGTCCCCCCTTACGACATTTTAGCAAAAAATGTTTTTCTTAAAAAATGCATTTTCTTACATTTTCTTACATTTACGGGTTTAGTCGGGACTCCTGATGACGTTTTGAGACATCTCCTACAACTACAGCACCAGAATTGTGCTGCTGAAGCAAGTCCATTTTTTGGAATTTTTTTTTGTAAAAAAAAAAGTTTTCCCTAAAAAGTATTTTATGCCATTTTTAGGTTTTGTAGGGACTCCTGATGACGTTTTGAGACATCTCCTACAACTACAGCACCAGAATTGTGCTGCTGAAGCAAGTCTGTTTTTTGAATTTTTTTTTGTAAAAAAAAAGTTTTCCCAAAAAAAGAATTTTATGCCATTTTTAGGTTTTGTAGGGACTCCTGATGACGTTTTGAGACATCTCCTACAACTACAGCACCAGAATTGTACTGCTGAAGCAAGTCCGTTTTTTGGCATTTTTACGACAGGGTCCCCCCTTACGACATTTTAGCAAAAAATGTTTTTCTTAAAAAATGCATTTTCTTACATTTTCTTACATTTACGGGTTTAGTCGGGACTCCTGATGACGTTTTGAGACATCTCCTACAACTACAGCACCAGAATTGTGCTGCTGAAGCAAGTCTGTTTTTTGAATTTTTTTTTGTAAAAAAAAAGTTTCCCAAAAAAAGCATTTTATGCCATTTTTAGGTTTTGTAGGGACTCCTGATGACGTTTTGAGACATCTCCTACAACTACAGCACCAGAATTGTACTGCTGAAGCAAGTCCGTTTTTTGGCATTTTTACGACAGGGTCCCCCCTTACGACATTTTAGCAAAAAATGTTTTTCTTAAAAAATGCATTTTCTTACATTTTCTTACATTTACGGGTTTAGTCGGGACTCCTGATGACGTTTTGAGACATCTCCTACAACTACAGCACCAGAATTGTGCTGCTGAAGCAAGTCTGTTTTTTGAATTTTTTTTGTAAAAAAAAAGTTTTCCCAAAAAAAGCATTTTATGCCATTTTTAGGTTTTGTAGGGACTCCTGATGACGTTTTGAGACATCTACTACAACTACAGCACCAGAATTGTACTGCTGAAGGAAGTACGTTTTTTGGCATTTTTACGACAGGGTCCCTCCCCCCTTACGACATTTTAGCAAAAAATGTTTTTCTTAAAAAATGCATTTTCTTACATTTACGGGTTTAGTCGGGACTCCTGATGACGTTTTGAGACATCTCCTACAACTACAGCACCAGAATTGTGCTGCTGAAGCAAGTCTGTTTTTTGAATTTTTTTTTGTAAAAAAAAAGTTTTCCCAAAAAAAGCATTTTATGCCATTTTTAGGTTTTGTAGGGACTCCTGATGACGTTTTGAGACATCTCCTACAACTACAGCACCAGAATTGTACTGCTGAAGCAAGTCGGTTTTTTGGCATTTTTACGACAGGGTCCCCCCTTACGACATTTTAGCAAAAAATGTTTTTCTTAAAAAATGCATTTTCTTACATTTTCTTACATTTACGGGTTTAGTCGGGACTCCTGATGACGTTTTGAGACATCTCCTACAACTACAGCACCAGAATTGTGCTGCTGAAGTAAGTCCGTTTTTTGGAATTTTTTTTTGTAAAAAAAAAAGTTTTCCCAAAAAAAGCATTTTATGCCATTTTTAGGTTTTGTAGGGACTCCTGATGACGTTTTGAGACATCTCCTACAACTACAGCACCAGAATTGTACTGCTGAAGCAAGTCCGTTTTTTGGCATTTTTACGACAGGGTCCCCCCTTACGACATTTTAGCAAAAAATGTTTTTCTTAAAAAATGCATTTTCTTACATTTTCTTACATTCACGGGTTTAGTTGGGACTCCTGATGACGTTTTGAGACATCTCCTACAACTACAGCACCAGAATTGTGCTGCTGAAGCAAGTCTGTTTTTTGAATTTTTTTTTGTAAAAAAAAAGTTTACCCAAAAAAAGCATTTTATGCCATTTTTAGGTTTTGTAGGGACTCCTGATGACGTTTTGAGACATCTACTACAACTACAGCACCAGAATTGTACTGCTGAAGGAAGTCCGTTTTTTGGCATTTTTACGACAGGGTCCCCCCTTACGACATTTTAGCAAAAAATGTTTTTCTTAAAAAATGCATTTTCTTACATTTTCTTACATTTACGGGTTTAGTCGGGACTCCTGATGACGTTTTGAGACATCTCCTACAACTACAGCACCAGAATTGTGCTGCTGAAGCAAGTCTGTTTTTTGAATTTTTTTTTGTAAAAAAAAAGTTTTCCCAAAAAAAGCATTTTATGCCATTTTTAGGTTTTGTAGGGACTCCTGATGACGTTTTGAGACATCTCCTACAACTACAGCACCAGAATTGTACTGCTGAAGCAAGTCGGTTTTTTGGCATTTTTACGACAGGGTCCCCCCTTACGACATTTTAGCAAAAAATGTTTTTCTTAAAAAATGCATTTTCTTACATTTTCTTACATTTACGGGTTTAGTCGGGACTCCTGATGACGTTTTGAGACATCTCCTACAACTACAGCACCAGAATTGTGCTGCTGAAGTAAGTCCGTTTTTTGGAATTTTTTTTTGTAAAAAAAAAAGTTTTCCCAAAAAAAGCATTTTATGCCATTTTTAGGTTTTGTAGGGACTCCTGATGACGTTTTGAGACATCTCCTACAATTACAGCACCAGAATTGTACTGCTGAAGCAAGTCCGTTTTTTGGCATTTTTACGACAGGGTCCCCCCTTACGACATTTTAGCAAAAAATGTTTTTCTTAAAAAATGCATTTTCTTACATTTTCTTACATTCACGGGTTTAGTTGGGACTCCTGATGACGTTTTGAGACATCTCCTACAACTACAGCACCAGAATTGTGCTGCTGAAGCAAGTCTGTTTTTTGAATTTTTTTTTGTAAAAAAAAAGTTTACCCAAAAAAAGCATTTTATGCCATTTTTAGGTTTTGTAGGGACTCCTGATGACGTTTTGAGACATCTACTACAACTACAGCACCAGAATTGTACTGCTGAAGGAAGTCCGTTTTTTGGCATTTTTACGACAGGGTCCCCCCTTACGACATTTTAGCAAAAAATGTTTTTCTTAAAAAATGCATTTTCTTACATTTTCTTACATTTACGGGTTTAGTCGGGACTCCTGATGACGTTTTGAGACATCTCCTACAACTACAGCACCAGAATTGTGCTGCTGAAGCAAGTCTGTTTTTTGAATTTTTTTTTGTAAAAAAAAAGTTTCCCAAAAAAAGCATTTTATGCCATTTTTAGGTTTTGTAGGGACTCCTGATGACGTTTTGAGACATCTCCTACAACTACAGCACCAGAATTGTACTGCTGAAGCAAGTCCGTTTTTTGGCATTTTTACGACAGGGTCCCCCCTTACGACATTTTAGCAAAAAATGTTTTTCTTAAAAAATGCATTTTCTTACATTTTCTTACATTTACGGGTTTAGTCGGGACTCCTGATGACGTTTTGAGACATCTCCTACAACTACAGCACCAGAATTGTGCTGCTGAAGCAAGTCTGTTTTTTGAATTTTTTTTGTAAAAAAAAAGTTTTCCCAAAAAAAGCATTTTATGCCATTTTTAGGTTTTGTAGGGACTCCTGATGACGTTTTGAGACATCTACTACAACTACAGCACCAGAATTGTACTGCTGAAGGAAGTCCGTTTTTTGGCATTTTTACGACAGGGTCCCCCCTTACGACATTTTAGCAAAAAATGTTTTTCTTAAAAAATGCATTTTCTTACATTTTCTTACATTTACGGGTTTAGTCGGGACTCCTGATGACGTTTTGAGACATCTCCTACAACTACAGCACCAGAATTGTACTGCTGAAGCAAGTCCGTTTTCTGGCATTTTTACGACAGGGTCCCCCCTTACGACATTTTAGCAAAAAATGTTTTTCGTAAAAAATGCATTTTCTTACATTTTCTTACATTTACGGGTTTAGTCGGGACTCCTGATGACGTTTTGAGACATCTCCTACAACTACAGCACCAGAATTGTGCTGCTGAAGCAAGTCCGTTTTTTGGAATTTTTTTTTGTAAAAAAAAAAGTTTTCCCAAAAAAGCATTTTATGCCATTTTTAGGTTTTGTAGGGACTCCTGATGACGTTTTGAGACATCTCCTACAACTACAGCACCAGAATTGTACTGCTGAAGCAAGTCCGTTTTTTGGCATTTTTACGACAGGGTCCCCCCTTACGACATTTTAGCAAAAAATTTTTTTCTTAAAAAATGCATTTTCTTACATTTTCTTACATTTACGGGTTTAGTCGGGCCTCCTGATGACGTTTTGAGACATCTCCTACAACTACAGCACCAGAATTGTGCTGCTGAAGCAAGTCTGTTTTTTGAATTTTTTTTTGTAAAAAAAAAGTTTACCCAAAAAAAGCATTTTATGCCATTTTTAGGTTTTGTAGGGACTCCTGATGACGTTTTGAGACATCTACTACAACTACAGCACCAGAATTGTACTGCTGAAGGAAGTCCGTTTTTTGGCATTTTTACGACAGGGTCCCCCCTTACGACATTTTAGCAAAAAATGTTTTTCTTAAAAAATGCATTTTCTTACATTTTCTTACATTTACGGGTTTAGTCGGGACTCCTGATGACGTTTTGAGACATCTCCTACAACTACAGCACCAGAATTGTGCTGCTGAAGCAAGTCTGTTTTTTGAATTTTTTTTTGTAAAAAAAAAGTTTCCCAAAAAAAGCATTTTATGCCATTTTTAGGTTTTGTAGGGACTCCTGATGACGTTTTGAGACATCTCCTACAACTACAGCACCAGAATTGTACTGCTGAAGCAAGTCCGTTTTTTGGCATTTTTACGACAGGGTCCCCCCTTACGACATTTTAGCAAAAAATGTTTTTCTTAAAAAATGCATTTTCTTACATTTTCTTACATTTACGGGTTTAGTCGGGACTCCTGATGACGTTTTGAGACATCTCCTACAACTACAGCACCAGAATTGTGCTGCTGAAGCAAGTCTGTTTTTTGAATTTTTTTTGTAAAAAAAAAGTTTTCCCAAAAAAAGCATTTTATGCCATTTTTAGGTTTTGTAGGGACTCCTGATGACGTTTTGAGACATCTACTACAACTACAGCACCAGAATTGTACTGCTGAAGGAAGTCCGTTTTTTGGCATTTTTACGACAGGGTCCCCCCTTACGACATTTTAGCAAAAAATGTTTTTCTTAAAAAATGCATTTTCTTACATTTTCTTACATTTACGGGTTTAGTCGGGACTCCTGATGACGTTTTGAGACATCTCCTACAACTACAGCACCAGAATTGTACTGCTGAAGCAAGTCCGTTTTCTGGCATTTTTACGACAGGGTCCCCCCTTACGACATTTTAGCAAAAAATGTTTTTCGTAAAAAATGCATTTTCTTACATTTTCTTACATTTACGGGTTTAGTCGGGACTCCTGATGACGTTTTGAGACATCTCCTACAACTACAGCACCAGAATTGTGCTGCTGAAGCAAGTCCGTTTTTTGGAATTTTTTTTTGTAAAAAAAAAAGTTTTCCCAAAAAAGCATTTTATGCCATTTTTAGGTTTTGTAGGGACTCCTGATGACGTTTTGAGACATCTCCTACAACTACAGCACCAGAATTGTACTGCTGAAGCAAGTCCGTTTTTTGGCATTTTTACGACAGGGTCCCCCCTTACGACATTTTAGCAAAAAATTTTTTTCTTAAAAAATGCATTTTCTTACATTTTCTTACATTTACGGGTTTAGTCGGGCCTCCTGATGACGTTTTGAGACATCTCCTACAACTACAGCACCAGAATTGTGCTGCTGAAGCAAGTCTGTTTTTTGAATTTTTTTTTGTAAAAAAAAAGTTTTCCCAAAAAAAGCATTTTATGCCATTTTTAGGTTTTGTAGGGACTCCTGATGACGTTTTGAGACATCTACTACAACTACAGCACCAGAATTGTACTGCTGAAGGAAGTCCGTTTTTTGGCATTTTTACGACAGGGTCCCCCCTTACGACATTTTAGCAAAAAATGTTTTTCTTAAAAAATGCATTTTCTTACATTTTCTTACATTTACGGGTTTAGTCGGGACTCCTGATGACGTTTTGAGACATCTCCTACAACTACAGCACCAGAAATGTGCTGCTGAAGCAAGTCCGTTTTTTGGAATTTTTTTTTGTAAAAAAAAAAGTTTTCCCAAAAAAGCATTTTATGCCATTTTTACGTTTTGTAGGGACTCCTGATGACGTTTTGAGACATCTCCTACAACTACAGCACCAGAATTGTACTGCTGAAGCAAGTCCGTTTTTTGGCATTTTTACGACAGGGTCCCCCCTTACGAAATTTTAGCAAAAAATGTTTTTCTTAAAAAATGCATTTTCTTACATTTTCTTACATTTACGGGTTTAGTCGGGACTCCTGATGACGTTTTGAGACATCTCCTACAACTACAGCACCAGAATTGTGCTGCTGAAGCAAGTCTGTTTTTTGAATTTTTTTTGTAAAAAAAAAGTTTTCCCAAAAAAAGCAATTTATGCCATTTTTAGGTTTTGTAGGGACTCCTGATGACGTTTTGAGACATCTACTACAACTACAGCACCAGAATTGTACTGCTGAAGGAAGTACGTTTTTTGGCATTTTTACGACAGGGTCCCTCCCCCCTTACGACATTTTAGCAAAAAATGTTTTTCTTAAAAAATGCATTTTCTTACATTTACGGGTTTAGTCGGGACTCCTGATGACGTTTTGAGACATCTCCTACAACTACAGCACCAGAATTGTGCTGCTGAAGCAAGTCTGTTTTTTGAATTTTTTTTTGTAAAACAAAAGTTTTCCCAAAAAAAGCATTTTATGCCATTTTTAGGTTTTGTAGGGACTCCTGATGACGTTTTGAGACATCTCCTACAACTACAGCACCAGAATTGTACTGCTGAAGCAAGTCGTTTTTTTGGCATTTTTACGACAGGGTCCCCCCTTACGACATTTTAGCAAAAAATGTTTTTCTTAAAAAATGCATTTTCTTACATTTTCTTACATTTACGGGTTTAGTCGGGACTCCTGATGACGTTTTGAGACATCTCCTACAACTACAGCACCAGAATTGTGCTGCTGAAGTAAGTCCGTTTTTTGGAATTTTTTTTTGTAAAAAAAAAAGTTTTCCCAAAAAAAGCATTTTATGCCATTTTTAGGTTTTGTAGGGACTCCTGATGACGTTTTGAGACATCTACTACAACTACAGCACCAGAATTGTACTGCTGAAGGAAGTCCGTTTTTTAGCAAAAAATGTTTTTCTTAAAAAATGCATTTTCTTACATTTTCTTACATTTACGGGTTTAGTCGGGACTCCTGATGACGTTTTGAGACATCTCCTACAACTACAGCACCAGAATTGTGCTGCTGAAGCAAGTCTGTTTTTTGAATTTTTTTTTGTAAAAAAAAAGTTTCCCAAAAAAAGCATTTTATGCCATTTTTAGGTTTTGTAGGGACTCCTGATGACGTTTTGAGACATCTCCTACAACTACAGCACCAGAATTGTACTGCTGAAGCAAGTCCGTTTTTTGGCATTTTTACGACAGGGTCCCCCCTTACGACATTTTAGCAAAAAATGTTTTTCTTAAAAAATGCATTTTCTTACATTTTCTTACATTTACGGGTTTAGTCGGGACTCCTGATGACGTTTTGAGACATCTCCTACAACTACAGCACCAGAATTGTGCTGCTGAAGCAAGTCTGTTTTTTGAATTTTTTTTGTAAAAAAAAAGTTTTCCCAAAAAAAGCATTTTATGCCATTTTTAGGTTTTGTAGGGACTCCTGATGACGTTTTGAGACATCTACTACAACTACAGCACCAGAATTGTACTGCTGAAGGAAGTCCGTTTTTTGGCATTTTTACGACAGGGTCCCCCCTTACGACATTTTAGCAAAAAATGTTTTTCTTAAAAAATGCATTTTCTTACATTTTCTTACATTTACGGGTTTAGTCGGGACTCCTGATGACGTTTTGAGACATCTCCTACAACTACAGCACCAGAATTGTGCTGCTGAAGCAAGTCCATTTTTTGGAATTTTTTTTTGTAAAAAAAAAAGTTTTCCCTAAAAAGTATTTTATGCCATTTTTAGGTTTTGTAGGGACTCCTGATGACGTTTTGAGACATCTCCTACAACTACAGCACCAGAATTGTGCTGCTGAAGCAAGTCTGTTTTTTGAATTTTTTTTTGTAAAAAAAAAGTTTCCCAAAAAAAGCATTTTATGCCATTTTTAGGTTTTGTAGGGACTCCTGATGACGTTTTGAGACATCTCCTACAACTACAGCACCAGAATTGTACTGCTGAAGCAAGTCCGTTTTTTGGCATTTTTACGACAGGGTCCCCCCTTACGACATTTTAGCAAAAAATGTTTTTCTTAAAAAATGCATTTTCTTACATTTTCTTACATTTACGGGTTTAGTCGGGACTCCTGATGACGTTTTGAGACATCTCCTACAACTACAGCACCAGAATTGTGCTGCTGAAGCAAGTCTGTTTTTTGAATTTTTTTTGTAAAAAAAAAGTTTTCCCAAAAAAAGCATTTTATGCCATTTTTAGGTTTTGTAGGGACTCCTGATGACGTTTTGAGACATCTACTACAACTACAGCACCAGAATTGTACTGCTGAAGGAAGTACGTTTTTTGGCATTTTTACGACAGGGTCCCTCCCCCCTTACGACATTTTAGCAAAAAATGTTTTTCTTAAAAAATGCATTTTCTTACATTTACGGGTTTAGTCGGGACTCCTGATGACGTTTTGAGACATCTCCTACAACTACAGCACCAGAATTGTGCTGCTGAAGCAAGTCTGTTTTTTGAAATTTTTTTTGTAAAAAAAAAGTTTTCCCAAAAAAAGCATTTTATGCCATTTTTAGGTTTTGTAGGGACTCCTGATGACGTTTTGAGACATCTCCTACAACTACAGCACCAGAATTGTACTGCTGAAGCAAGTCGGTTTTTTGGCATTTTTACGACAGGGTCCCCCCTTACGACATTTTAGCAAAAAATGTTTTTCTTAAAAAATGCATTTTCTTACATTTTCTTACATTTACGGGTTTAGTCGGGACTCCTGATGACGTTTTGAGACATCTCCTACAACTACAGCACCAGAATTGTGCTGCTGAAGTAAGTCCGTTTTTTGGAATTTTTTTTTGTAAAAAAAAAAGTTTTCCCAAAAAAAGCATTTTATGCCATTTTTAGGTTTTGTAGGGACTCCTGATGACGTTTTGAGACATCTCCTACAACTACAGCACCAGAATTGTACTGCTGAAGCAAGTCCGTTTTTTGGCATTTTTACGACAGGGTCCCCCCTTACGACATTTTAGCAAAAAATGTTTTTCTTAAAAAATGCATTTTCTTACATTTTCTTACATTCACGGGTTTAGTTGGGACTCCTGATGACGTTTTGAGACATCTCCTACAACTACAGCACCAGAATTGTGCTGCTGAAGCAAGTCTGTTTTTTGAATTTTTTTTTGTAAAAAAAAAGTTTACCCAAAAAAAGCATTTTATGCCATTTTTAGGTTTTGTAGGGACTCCTGATGACGTTTTGAGACATCTACTACAACTACAGCACCAGAATTGTACTGCTGAAGGAAGTCCGTTTTTTGGCATTTTTACGACAGGGTCCCCCCTTACGACATTTTAGCAAAAAATGTTTTTCTTAAAAAATGCATTTTCTTACATTTTCTTACATTTACGGGTTTAGTCGGGACTCCTGATGACGTTTTGAGACATCTCCTACAACTACAGCACCAGAATTGTGCTGCTGAAGCAAGTCTGTTTTTTGAATTTTTTTTTGTAAAAAAAAAGTTTCCCAAAAAAAGCATTTTATGCCATTTTTAGGTTTTGTAGGGACTCCTGATGACGTTTTGAGACATCTCCTACAACTACAGCACCAGAATTGTACTGCTGAAGCAAGTCCGTTTTTTGGCATTTTTACGACAGGGTCCCCCCTTACGACATTTTAGCAAAAAATGTTTTTCTTAAAAAATGCATTTTCTTACATTTTCTTACATTTACGGGTTTAGTCGGGACTCCTGATGACGTTTTGAGACATCTCCTACAACTACAGCACCAGAATTGTGCTGCTGAAGCAAGTCTGTTTTTTGAATTTTTTTTGTAAAAAAAAAGTTTTCC
Source organism: Entelurus aequoreus (assembly GCF_033978785.1). Lineage (NCBI taxonomy): Eukaryota > Metazoa > Chordata > Actinopteri > Syngnathiformes > Syngnathidae > Entelurus > Entelurus aequoreus. The sequence continues at coordinate 13,524,434 of NC_084734.1, forward strand.
CAAAAAAAGCATTTTATGCCATTTTTAGGTTTTGTAGGGACTCCTGATGATGTTTTGAGACATCTACTACAACTACAGCACCAGAATTGTACTGCTGAAGCAAGTCCGTTTTTTGGCATTTTTACGACAGGGTCCCCCCTTACGACATTTTAGCAAAAAATGTTTTTCTTAAAAAATGCATTTTCTTACATTTTCTTACATTTACGGGTTTAGTCGGGACTCCTGATGACGTTTTGAGACATCTCCTACAACTACAGCACCAGAATTGTACTGCTGAAGCAAGTCCGTTTTCTGGCATTTTTACGACAGGGTCCCCCCTTACGACATTTTAGCAAAAAATGTTTTTCGTAAAAAATGCATTTTCTTACATTTTCTTACATTTACGGGTTTAGTCGGGACTCCTGATGACGTTTTGAGACATCTCCTACAACTACAGCACCAGAATTGTGCTGCTGAAGCAAGTCCGTTTTTTGGAATTTTTTTTTGTAAAAAAAAAAGTTTTCCCAAAAAAGCATTTTATGCCATTTTTAGGTTTTGTAGGGACTCCTGATGACGTTTTGAGACATCTCCTACAACTACAGCACCAGAATTGTACTGCTGAAGCAAGTCCGTTTTTTGGCATTTTTACGACAGGGTCCCCCCTTACGACATTTTAGCAAAAAATGTTTTTCTTAAAAAATGCATTTTCTTACATTTTCTTACATTTACGGGTTTAGTCGGGCCTCCTGATGACGTTTTGAGACATCTCCTACAACTACAGCACCAGAATTGTGCTGCTGAAGCAAGTCTGTTTTTTGAATTTTTTTTTGTAAAAAAAAAGTTTTCCCAAAAAAAGCATTTTATGCCATTTTTAGGTTTTGTAGGGACTCCTGATGACGTTTTGAGACATCTACTACAACTACAGCACCAGAATTGTACTGCTGAAGGAAGTCCGTTTTTTGGCATTTTTACGACATTTTAGCAAAAAATGTTTTTCTTAAAAAATGCATTTTCTTACATTTTCTTACATTTACGGGTTTAGTCGGGACTCCTGATGACGTTTTGAGACATCTCCTACAACTACAGCACCAGAATTGTGCTGCTGAAGCAAGTCTGTTTTTTGAATTTTTTTTTGTAAAAAAAGTTTTCCCAAAAAAAGCATTTTATGCCATTTTTAGGTTTTGTGGGGACTCCTGATGACGTTTTAAGACATCTCCTACAACTACAGCACCAGAATTGTGCTGCTGAAGCAAGTCCGTTTTTTGGCATTTTTACGACAGGGTCCCCCCTTACGACATTTTAGCAAAAAATGTTTTTCTTAAAAAATGCATTTTCTTACATTTTCTTACATTTACGGGTTTAGTCGGGACTCCTGATGACGTTTTGAGACATCTCCTACAACTACAGCACCAGAAATGTGCTGCTGAAGCAAGTCCGTTTTTTGGAAATTTTTTTTGTAAAAAAAAAAGTTTTCCCAAAAAAGCATTTTATGCCATTTTTACGTTTTGTAGGGACTCCTGATGACGTTTTGAGACATCTCCTACAACTACAGCACCAGAATTGTGCTGCTGAAGCAAGTCTGTTTGTTGAATTTTTTTTTGTAAAAAAAAAGTTTCCCCAAAAAAAGAATTTTATGCCATTTTTAGGTTTTGTAGGGACTCCTGATGACGTTTTGAGACATCTCCTACAACTACAGCACCAGAATTGTACTGCTGAAGCAAGTCGGTTTTTTGGCATTTTTACGACAGGGTCCCCCCTTACGACATTTTAGCAAAAAATGTTTTTCTTAAAAAATGCATTTTCTTACATTTTCTTACATTTACGGGTTTAGTCGGGACTCCTGATGACGTTTTGAGACATCTCCTACAACTACAGCACCAGAATTGTGCTGCTGAAGTAAGTCCGTTTTTTGGAAAAAAATTTTGTAAAAAAAAAAGTTTTCCCAAAAAAAGCATTTTATGCCATTTTTAGGTTTTGTAGGGACTCCTGATGACGTTTTGAGACATCTCCTACAACTACAGCACCAGAATTGTACTGCTGAAGCAAGTCCGTTTTTTGGCATTTTTACGACAGGGTCCCCCCTTACGACATTTTAGCAAAAAATGTTTTTCTTAAAAAATGCATTTTCTTACATTTTCTTACATTCACGGGTTTAGTTGGGACTCCTGATGACGTTTTGAGACATCTCCTACAACTACAGCACCAGAATTGTGCTGCTGAAGCAAGTCTGTTTTTTGAATTTTTTTTTGTAAAAAAAAAGTTTACCCAAAAAAAGCATTTTATGCCATTTTTAGGTTTTGTAGGGACTCCTGATGACGTTTTGAGACATCTCCTACAACTACAGCACCAGAATTGTACTGCTGAAGCAAGTCCGTTTTTTGGCATTTTTACGACAGGGTCCCCCCTTACGACATTTTAGCAAAAAATGTTTTTCTTAAAAAATGCATTTTCTTACATTTTCTTACATTTACGGGTTTAGTCGGGACTCCTGATGACGTTTTGAGACATCTCCTACAACTACAGCACCAGAATTGTGCTGCTGAAGCAAGTCTGTTTTTTGAATTTTTTTTGTAAAAAAAAAGTTTTCCCAAAAAAAGCATTTTATGCCATTTTTAGGTTTTGTAGGGACTCCTGATGATGTTTTGAGACATCTACTACAACTACAGCACCAGAATTGTACTGCTGAAGGAAGTCCGTTTTTTGGCATTTTTACGACAGGGTCCCCCCTTACGACATTTTAGCAAAAAATGTTTTTCTTAAAAAATGCATTTTCTTACATTTTCTTACATTTACGGGTTTAGTCGGGACTCCTGATGACGTTTTGAGACATCTCCTACAACTACAGCACCAGAATTGTACTGCTGAAGCAAGTCCGTTTTCTGGCATTTTTACGACAGGGTCCCCCCTTACGACATTTTAGCAAAAAATGTTTTTCGTAAAAAATGCATTTTCTTACATTTTCTTACATTTACGGGTTTAGTCGGGACTCCTGATGACGTTTTGAGACATCTCCTACAACTACAGCACCAGAATTGTGCTGCTGAAGCAAGTCCGTTTTTTGGAATTTTTTTTTGTAAAAAAAAAAGTTTTCCCAAAAAAGCATTTTATGCCATTTTTAGGTTTTGTAGGGACTCCTGATGACGTTTTGAGACATCTCCTACAACTACAGCACCAGAATTGTACTGCTGAAGGAAGTCCGTTTTTTGGCATTTTTACGACAGGGTCCCCCCTTACGACATTTTAGCAAAAAATGTTTTTCTTAAAAAATGCATTTTCTTACATTTTCTTACATTTACGGGTTTAGTCGGGCCTCCTGATGACGTTTTGAGACATCTCCTACAACTACAGCACCAGAATTGTGCTGCTGAAGCAAGTCTGTTTTTTGAATTTTTTTTTGTAAAAAAAAAGTTTTCCCAAAAAAAGCATTTTATGCCATTTTTAGGTTTTGTAGGGACTCCTGATGACGTTTTGAGACATCTACTACAACTACAGCACCAGAATTGTACTGCTGAAGGAAGTCCGTTTTTTGGCATTTTTACGACAGGGTCCCCCCTTACGACATTTTAGCAAAAAATGTTTTTCTTAAAAAATGCATTTTCTTACATTTTCTTACATTTACGGGTTTAGTTGGGACTCCTGATGACGTTTTGAGACATCTCCTACAACTACAGCACCAGAATTGTGCTGCTGAAGCAAGTCTGTTTTTTGAATTTTTTTTTGTAAAAAAAAAGTTTTCCCAAAAAAAGCATTTTATGCCATTTTTAGGTTTTGTGGGGACTCCTGATGACGTTTTAAGACATCTCCTACAACTACAGCACCAGAATTGTGCTGCTGAAGCAAGTCCGTTTTTTGGCATTTTTACGACAGGGTCCCCCCTTACGACATTTTAGCAAAAAATGTTTTTCTTAAAAAATGCATTTTCTTACATTTTCTTACATTTACGGGTTTAGTCGGGACTCCTGATGACGTTTTGAGACATCTCCTACAACTACAGCACCAGAAATGTGCTGCTGAAGCAAGTCCGTTTTTTGGAATTTTTTTTTGTAAAAAAAAAAGTTTTCCCAAAAAAGCATTTTATGCCATTTTTACGTTTTGTAGGGACTCCTGATGACGTTTTGAGACATCTCCTACAACTACAGCACCAGAATTGTGCTGCTGAAGCAAGTCTGTTTTTTGAAATTTTTTTTGTAAAAAAAAAGTTTCCCCAAAAAAAGAATTTTATGCCATTTTTAGGTTTTGTAGGGACTCCTGATGACGTTTTGAGACATCTCCTACAACTACAGCACCAGAATTGTACTGCTGAAGCAAGTCCGTTTTTTGGCATTTTTACGACAGGGTCCCCCCTTACGACATTTTAGCAAAAAATGTTTTTCTTAAAAAATGCATTTTCTTACATTTTCTTACATTTACGGGTTTAGTCGGGACTCCTGATGACGTTTTGAGACATCTCCTACAACTACAGCACCAGAATTGTGCTGCTGAAGCAAGTCTGTTTTTTGAATTTTTTTTGGTAAAAAAAAAGTTTCCCAAAAAAAGCATTTTATGCCATTTTTAGGTTTTGTAGGGACTCCTGATGACGTTTTGAGACATCTCCTACAACTACAGCACCAGAATTGTACTGCTGAAGCAAGTCCGTTTTTTGGCATTTTTACGACAGGGTCCCCCCTTACGACATTTTAGCAAAAAATGTTTTTCTTAAAAAATGCATTTTCTTACATTTTCTTACATTTACGGGTTTAGTCGGGACTCCTGATGACGTTTTGAGACATCTCCTACAACTACAGCACCAGAATTGTGCTGCTGAAGCAAGTCTGTTTTTTGAATTTTTTTTGTAAAAAAAAAGTTTTCCCAAAAAAAGCATTTTATGCCATTTTTAGGTTTTGTAGGGACTCCTGATGACGTTTTGAGACATCTACTACAACTACAGCACCAGAATTGTACTGCTGAAGGAAGTACGTTTTTTGGCATTTTTACGACAGGGTCCCTCCCCCCTTACGACATTTTAGCAAAAAATGTTTTTCTTAAAAAATGCATTTTCTTACATTTACGGGTTTAGTCGGGACTCCTGATGACGTTTTGAGACATCTCCTACAACTACAGCACCAGAATTGTGCTGCTGAAGCAAGTCTGTTTTTTGAATTTTTTTTTGTAAAAAAAAAAGTTTTCCCAAAAAAAGCATTTTATGCCATTTTTTGGTTTTGTAGGGACTCCTGATGACGTTTTGAGACATCTCCTACAACTACAGCACCAGAATTGTACTGCTGAAGCAAGTCGGTTTTTTGGCATTTTTACGACAGGGTCCCCCCTTACGACATTTTAGCAAAAAATGTTTTTCTTAAAAAATGCATTTTCTTACATTTACGGGTTTAGTCGGGACTCCTGATGACGTTTTGAGACATCTCCTACAACTACAGCACCAGAATTGTGCTGCTGAAGCAAGTCCGTTTTTTGGAAAAATTTTTTGTAAAAAAAAAAGTTTTCCCAAAAAAGCATTTTATGCCATTTTTAGGTTTTGTAGGGACTCCTGATGACGTTTTGAGACATCTCCTACAACTACAGCACCAGAATTGTACTGCTGAAGCAAGTCCGTTTTTTGGCATTTTTACGACAGGGTCCCCCCTTACGACATTTTAGCAAAAAATGTTTTTCTTAAAAAATGCATTTTCTTACATTTTCTTACATTTACGGGTTTAGTCGGGACTCCTGATGACGTTTTGAGACATCTCCTACAACTACAGCACCAGAATTGTGCTGCTGAAGCAAGTCTGTTTTTTGAATTTTTTTTTGTAAAAAAAAAGTTTTCCCAAAAAAAGCATTTTATGCCATTTTTAGGTTTTGTAGGGACTCCTGATGACGTTTTGAGACATCTCCTACAACTACAGCACCAGAATTGTACTGCTGAAGCAAGTCGGTTTTTTGGCATTTTTACGACAGGGTCCCCCCTTACGACATTTTAGCAAAAAATGTTTTTCTTAAAAAATGCATTTTCTTACATTTTCTTACATTTACGGGTTTAGTCGGGACTCCTGATGACGTTTTGAGACATCTCCTACAACTACAGCACCAGAATTGTGCTGCTGAAGTAAGTCCGTTTTTTGGAATTTTTTTTTGTAAAAAAAAAAGTTTTCCCAAAAAAAGCATTTTATGCCATTTTTAGGTTTTGTAGGGACTCCTGATGACGTTTTGAGACATCTCCTACAACTACAGCACCAGAATTGTACTGCTGAAGCAAGTCCGTTTTTTGGCATTTTTACGACAGGGTCCCCCCTTACGACATTTTAGCAAAAAATGTTTTTCTTAAAAAATGCATTTTCTTACATTTTCTTACATTCACGGGTTTAGTTGGGACTCCTGATGACGTTTTGAGACATCTCCTACAACTACAGCACCAGAATTGTGCTGCTGAAGCAAGTCTGTTTTTTGAATTTTTTTTTGTAAAAAAAAAGTTTACCCAAAAAAAGCATTTTATGCCATTTTTAGGTTTTGTAGGGACTCCTGATGACGTTTTGAGACATCTACTACAACTACAGCACCAGAATTGTACTGCTGAAGGAAGTCCGTTTTTTGGCATTTTTACGACAGGGTCCCCCCTTACGACATTTTAGCAAAAAATGTTTTTCTTAAAAAATGCATTTTCTTACATTTTCTTACATTTACGGGTTTAGTCGGGACTCCTGATGACGTTTTGAGACATCTCCTACAACTACAGCACCAGAATTGTGCTGCTGAAGCAAGTCTGTTTTTTGAATTTTTTTTTGTAAAAAAAAAGTTTCCCAAAAAAAGCATTTTATGCCATTTTTAGGTTTTGTAGGGACTCCTGATGACGTTTTGAGACATCTCCTACAACTACAGCACCAGAATTGTACTGCTGAAGCAAGTCCGTTTTTTGGCATTTTTACGACAGGGTCCCCCCTTACGACATTTTAGCAAAAAATGTTTTTCTTAAAAAATGCATTTTCTTACATTTTCTTACATTTACGGGTTTAGTCGGGACTCCTGATGACGTTTTGAGACATCTCCTACAACTACAGCACCAGAATTGTGCTGCTGAAGCAAGTCCATTTTTTGGAATTTTTTTTTGTAAAAAAAAAAGTTTTCCCAAATAAGTATTTTATGCCATTTTTAGGTTTTGTAGGGACTCCTGATGACGTTTTGAGACATCTCCTACAACTACAGCACCAGAATTGTACTGCTGAAGCAAGTCCGTTTTCTGGCATTTTTACGACAGGGTCCCCCCTTACGACATTTTAGCAAAAAATGTTTTTCGTAAAAAATGCATTTTCTTACATTTTCTTACATTTACGGGTTTAGTCGGGACTCCTGATGACGTTTTGAGACATCTCCTACAACTACAGCACCAGAATTGTGCTGCTGAAGCAAGTCCGTTTTTTGGAATTTTTTTTTGTAAAAAAAAAAGTTTTCCCAAAAAAGCATTTTATGCCATTTTTAGGTTTTGTAGGGACTCCTGATGACGTTTTGAGACATCTCCTACAACTACAGCACCAGAATTGTGCTGCTGAAGCAAGTCTGTTTTTTGAATTTTTTTTTGTAAAAAAAAAGTTTCCCAAAAAAAGCATTTTATGCCATTTTTAGGTTTTGTAGGGACTCCTGATGACGTTTTGAGACATCTCCTACAACTACAGCACCAGAATTGTACTGCTGAAGCAAGTCCGTTTTCTGGCATTTTTACGACAGGGTCCCCCCTTACGACATTTTAGCAAAAAATGTTTTTCGTAAAAAATGCATTTTCTTACATTTTCTTACATTTACGGGTTTAGTCGGGACTCCTGATGACGTTTTGAGACATCTCCTACAACTACAGCACCAGAATTGTGCTGCTGAAGCAAGTCCGTTTTTTGGAATTTTTTTTTGTAAAAAAAAAAGTTTTCCCAAAAAAGCATTTTATGCCATTTTTAGGTTTTGTAGGGACTCCTGATGACGTTTTGAGACATCTCCTACAACTACAGCACCAGAATTGTACTGCTGAAGCAAGTCCGTTTTTTGGCATTTTTACGACAGGGTCCCCCCTTACGACATTTTAGCAAAAAATGTTTTTCTTAAAAAATGCATTTTCTTACATTTTCTTACATTTACGGGTTTAGTCGGGACTCCTGATGACGTTTTGAGACATCTCCTACAACTACAGCACCAGAATTGTGCTGCTGAAGCAAGTCTGTTTTTTGAATTTTTTTTTGTAAAAAAAAAGTTTACCCAAAAAAAGCATTTTATGCCATTTTTAGGTTTTGTAGGGACTCCTGATGACGTTTTGAGACATCTACTACAACTACAGCACCAGAATTGTACTGCTGAAGGAAGTCCGTTTTTTGGCATTTTTACGACAGGGTCCCTCCCCCCTTACGACATTTTAGCAAAAAATGTTTTTCTTAAAAAATGCATTTTCTTACATTTACGGGTTTAGTCGGGACTCCTGATGACGTTTTGAGACATCTCCTACAACTACAGCACCAGAATTGTGCTGCTGAAGCAAGTCAGTTTTTTGGCATTTTTACGACAGGGTCCCCCCTTACGACATTTTAGCAAAAAATGTTTTTCTTAAAAAATGCATTTTCTTACATTTTCTTACATTTACGGGTTTAGTCGGGACTCCTGATGACGTTTTGAGACATCTCCTACAACTACAGCACCAGAATTGTGCTGCTGAAGCAAGTCTGTTTTTTGAATTTTTTTTTGTAAAAAAAAAGTTTTCCCAAAAAAAGCATTTTATGCCATTTTTAGGTTTTGTGGGGACTCCTGATGACGTTTTGAGACATCTCCTACAACTACAGCACCAGAATTGTGCTGCTGAAGCAAGTCTGTTTTTTGAATTTTTTTTTGTAAAAAAAAAGTTTTCCCAAAAAAAGAATTTTATGCCATTTTTAGGTTTTGTAGGGACTCCTGATGACGTTTTGAGACATCTCCTACAACTACAGCACCAGAATTGTACTGCTGAAGCAAGTCCGTTTTTTGGCATTTTTACGACAGGGTCCCCCCTTACGACATTTTAGCAAAAAATGTTTTTCTTAAAAAATGCATTTTCTTACATTTTCTTACATTTACGGGTTTAGTCGGGACTCCTGATGACGTTTTGAGACATCTCCTACAACTACAGCACCAGAATTGTGCTGCTGAAGCAAGTCTGTTTTTTGAATTTTTTTTTGTAAAAAAAAAAGTTTCCCAAAAAAAGCATTTTATGCCATTTTTAGGTTTTGTAGGGACTCCTGATGACGTTTTGAGACATCTCCTACAACTACAGCACCAGAATTGTACTGCTGAAGCAAGTCCGTTTTTTGGCATTTTTACGACAGGGTCCCCCCTTACGAAATTTTAGCAAAAAATGTTTTTCTTAAAAAATGCATTTTCTTACATTTTCTTACATTTACGGGTTTAGTCGGGACTCCTGATGACGTTTTGAGACATCTCCTACAACTACAGCACCAGAATTGTGCTGCTGAAGCAAGTCTGTTTTTTGAATTTTTTTTGTAAAAAAAAAGTTTTCCCAAAAAAAGCATTTTATGCCATTTTTAGGTTTTGTAGGGACTCCTGATGACGTTTTGAGACATCTACTACAACTACAGCACCAGAATTGTACTGCTGAAGGAAGTACGTTTTTTGGCATTTTTACGACAGGGTCCCTCCCCCCTTACGACATTTTAGCAAAAAATGTTTTTCTTAAAAAATGCATTTTCTTACATTTACGGGTTTAGTCGGGACTCCTGATGACGTTTTGAGACATCTCCTACAACTACAGCACCAGAATTGTGCTGCTGAAGCAAGTCTGTTTTTTGAATTTTTTTTTGTAAAAAAAAAGTTTTCCCAAAAAAAGCATTTTATGCCATTTTTAAGTTTTGTAGGGACTCCTGATGACGTTTTGAGACATCTCCTACAACTACAGCACCAGAATTGTACTGCTGAAGCAAGTCGGTTTTTTGGCATTTTTACGACAGGGTCCCCCCTTACGACATTTTAGCAAAAAATGTTTTTCTTAAAAAATGCATTTTCTTACATTTTCTTACATTTACGGGTTTAGTCGGGACTCCTGATGACGTTTTGAGACATCTCCTACAACTACAGCACCAGAATTTTACTGCTGAAGTAAGTCCGTTTTTTGGAATTTTTTTTTGTAAAAAAAAAAGTTTTCCCAAAAAAAGCATTTTATGCCATTTTTAGGTTTTGTAGGGACTCCTGATGACGTTTTGAGACATCTCCTACAACTACAGCACCAGAATTGTACTGCTGAAGCAAGTCCGTTTTTTGGCATTTTTACGACAGGGTCCCCCCTTACGACATTTTAGCAAAAAATGTTTTTCTTAAAAAATGCATTTTCTTACATTTTCTTACATTCACGGGTTTAGTTGGGACTCCTGATGACGTTTTGAGACATCTCCTACAACTACAGCACCAGAATTGTACTGCTGAAGCAAGTCCGTTTTTTGGCATTTTTACGACAGGGTCCCCCCTTACGACATTTTAGCAAAAAATGTTTTTCTTAAAAAATGCATTTTCTTACATTTTCTTACATTTACGGGTTTAGTCGGGACTCCTGATGACGTTTTGAGACATCTCCTACAACTACAGCACCAGAATTGTGCTGCTGAAGCAAGTCTGTTTTTTGAATTTTTTTTTGTAAAAAAAAAGTTTACCCAAAAAAAGCATTTTATGCCATTTTTAGGTTTTGTAGGGACTCCTGATGACGTTTTGAGACATCTACTACAACTACAGCACCAGAATTGTACTGCTGAAGGAAGTCCGTTTTTTGGCATTTTTACGACAGGGTCCCTCCCCCCTTACGACATTTTAGCAAAAAATGTTTTTCTTAAAAAATGCATTTTCTTACATTTACGGGTTTAGTCGGGACTCCTGATGACGTTTTGAGACATCTCCTACAACTACAGCACCAGAATTGTGCTGCTGAAGCAAGTCAGTTTTTTGGCATTTTTACGACAGGGTCCCCCCTTACGACATTTTAGCAAAAAATGTTTTTCTTAAAAAATGCATTTTCTTACATTTTCTTACATTTACGGGTTTAGTCGGGACTCCTGATGACGTTTTGAGACATCTCCTACAACTACAGCACCAGAATTGTGCTGCTGAAGCAAGTCTGTTTTTTGAATTTTTTTTTGTAAAAAAAAAGTTTTCCCAAAAAAAGCATTTTATGCCATTTTTAGGTTTTGTAGGGACTCCTGATGACGTTTTGAGACATCTCCTACAACTACAGCACCAGAATTGTACTGCTGAAGCAAGTCCGTTTTTTGGCATTTTTACGACAGGGTCCCCCCTTACGACATTTTAGCAAAAAATGTTGTTCTTAAAAAATGCATTTTCTTACATTTTCTTACATTTACGGGTTTAGTCGGGACTCCTGATGACGTTTTGAGACATCTCCTACAACTACAGCACCAGAATTGTGCTGCTGAAGCAAGTCTGTTTTTTGAAATTTTTTTTGTAAAAAAAAAGTTTTCCCAAAAAAAGAATTTTATGCCATTTTTAGGTTTTGTAGGGACTCCTGATGACGTTTTGAGACATCTCCTACAACTACAGCACCAGAATTGTACTGCTGAAGCAAGTCCGTTTTTTGGCATTTTTACGACAGGGTCCCCCCTTACGACATTTTAGCAAAAAATGTTTTTCTTAAAAAATGCATTTTCTTACATTTTCTTATATTTACGGGTTTAGTCGGGACTCCTGATGACGTTTTGAGACATCTCCTACAACTACAGCACCAGAATTGTGCTGCTGAAGCAAGTCCGTTTTATGGAATTTTTACGACAGGGTCCCCCCTTGCGACATTTTAGCAAAAAATATTTTTCTTAAAAAATGCATTTTCTTACATTTACGGGTTTAGTCGGGACTCCTGATGACGTTTTGAGACATCTCCTACAACTACAGCACCAGAATTGTGCTGCTGAAGCAAGTCCGTTTTTTGGAATTTTTTTTTGTAAAAAAAAAGTTTTCCCAAAAAAAGCATTTTATGCCATTTTTAGGTTTTGTAGGGACTCCTGATGACGTTTTGAGACATCTCCTACAACTACAGCACCAGAATTGTACTGCTGAAGCAAGTCGGTTTTTTGGCATTTTTACGACAGGGTCCCCCCTTACGACATTTTAGCAAAAAATGTTTTTCTTAAAAAATGCATTTTCTTACATTTTCTTACATTTACGGGTTTAGTCGGGACTCCTGATGACGTTTTGAGACATCTCCTACAACTACAGCACCAGAATTGTGCTGCTGAAGTAAGTCCGTTTTTTGGAATTTTTTTTTGTAAAAAAAAAAGTTTTCCCAAAAAAAAGCATTTTATGCCATTTTTAGGTTTTGTAGGGACTCCTGATGACGTTTTGAGACATCTCCTACAACTACAGCACCAGAATTGTACTGCTGAAGCAAGTCCGTTTTTTGGCATTTTTACGACAGGGTCCCCCCTTACGACATTTTAGCAAAAAATGTTTTTCTTAAAAAATGCATTTTCTTACATTTTCTTACATTCACGGGTTTAGTTGGGACTCCTGATGACGTTTTGAGACATCTCCTACAACTACAGCACCAGAATTGTGCTGCTGAAGCAAGTCTGTTTTTTGAATTTTTTTTTGTAAAAAAAAAGTTTACCCAAAAAAAGCATTTTATGCCATTTTTAGGTTTTGTAGGGACTCCTGATGACGTTTTGAGACATCTACTACAACTACAGCACCAGAATTGTACTGCTGAAGGAAGTCCGTTTTTTGGCATTTTTACGACAGGGTCCCCCCTTACGACATTTTAGCAAAAAATGTTTTTCTTAAAAAATGCATTTTCTTACATTTTCTTACATTTACGGGTTTAGTCGGGACTCCTGATGACGTTTTGAGACATCTCCTACAACTACAGCACCAGAATTGTGCTGCTGAAGCAAGTCTGTTTTTTGAATTTTTTTTTGTAAAAAAAAAGTTTCCCAAAAAAAGCATTTTATGCCATTTTTAGGTTTTGTAGGGACTCCTGATGACGTTTTGAGACATCTCCTACAACTACAGCACCAGAATTGTACTGCTGAAGCAAGTCCGTTTTTTGGCATTTTTACGACAGGGTCCCCCCTTACGACATTTTAGCAAAAAATGTTTTTCTTAAAAAATGCATTTTCTTACATTTTCTTACATTTACGGGTTTAGTCGGGACTCCTGATGACGTTTTGAGACATCTCCTACAACTACAGCACCAGAATTGTGCTGCTGAAGCAAGTCTGTTTTTTGAATTTTTTTTGTAAAAAAAAAGTTTTCCCAAAAAAAGCATTTTATGCCATTTTTAGGTTTTGTAGGGACTCCTGATGACGTTTTGAGACATCTACTACAACTACAGCACCAGAATTGTACTGCTGAAGGAAGTCCGTTTTTTGGCATTTTTACGACAGGGTCCCCCCTTACGACATTTTAGCAAAAAATGTTTTTCTTAAAAAATGCATTTTCTTACATTTTCTTACATTTACGGGTTTAGTCGGGACTCCTGATGACGTTTTGAGACATCTCCTACAACTACAGCACCAGAATTGTGCTGCTGAAGCAAGTCCATTTTTTGGAATTTTTTTTTGTAAAAAAAAAAGTTTTCCCAAAAAAGTATTTTATGCCATTTTTAGGTTTTGTAGGGACTCCTGATGACGTTTTGAGACATCTCCTACAACTACAGCACCAGAATTGTACTGCTGAAGCAAGTCCGTTTTCTGGCATTTTTACGACAGGGTCCCCCCTTACGACATTTTAGCAAAAAATGTTTTTCGTAAAAAATGCATTTTCTTACATTTTCTTACATTTACGGGTTTAGTCGGGACTCCTGATGACGTTTTGAGACATCTCCTACAACTACAGCACCAGAATTGTGCTGCTGAAGCAAGTCCGTTTTTTGGAATTTTTTTTTGTAAAAAAAAAAGTTTTCCCAAAAAAGCATTTTATGCCATTTTTAGGTTTTGTAGGGACTCCTGATGACGTTTTGAGACATCTCCTACAACTACAGCACCAGAATTGTACTGCTGAAGGAAGTCCGTTTTTTGGCATTTTTACGACAGGGTCCCCCCTTACGACATTTTAGCAAAAAATGTTTTTCTTAAAAAATGCATTTTCTTACATTTTCTTACATTTACGGGTTTAGTCGGGACTCCTGATGACGTTTTGAGACATCTCCTACAACTACAGCACCAGAATTGTGCTGCTGAAGCAAGTCTGTTTTTTGAATTTTTTTTTTGTAAAAAAAAAGTTTACCCAAAAAAAGCATTTTATGCCATTTTTAGGTTTTGTAGGGACTCCTGATGACGTTTTGAGACATCTACTACAACTACAGCACCAGAATTGTACTGCTGAAGGAAGTCCGTTTTTTGGCATTTTTACGACAGGGTCCCTCCCCCCTTACGACATTTTAGCAAAAAATGTTTTTCTTAAAAAATGCATTTTCTTACATTTACGGGTTTAGTCGGGACTCCTGATGACGTTTTGAGACATCTCCTACAACTACAGCACCAGAATTGTGCTGCTGAAGCAAGTCAGTTTTTTGGCATTTTTACGACAGGGTCCCCCCTTACGACATTTTAGCAAAAAATGTTTTTCTTAAAAAATGCATTTTCTTACATTTTCTTACATTTACGGGTTTAGTCGGGACTCCTGATGACGTTTTGAGACATCTCCTACAACTACAGCACCAGAATTGTGCTGCTGAAGCAAGTCTGTTTTTTGAATTTTTTTTTGTAAAAAAAAAGTTTTCCCAAAAAAAGCATTTTATGCCATTTTTAGGTTTTGTAGGGACTCCTGATGACGTTTTGAGACATCTCCTACAACTACAGCACCAGAATTGTACTGCTGAAGCAAGTCCGTTTTTTGGCATTTTTACGACAGGGTCCCCCCTTACGACATTTTAGCAAAAAATGTTGTTCTTAAAAAATGCATTTTCTTACATTTTCTTACATTTACGGGTTTAGTCGGGACTCCTGATGACGTTTTGAGACATCTCCTACAACTACAGCACCAGAATTGTGCTGCTGAAGCAAGTCTGTTTTTTGAAATTTTTTTTGTAAAAAAAAAGTTTTCCCAAAAAAAGAATTTTATGCCATTTTTAGGTTTTGTAGGGACTCCTGATGACGTTTTGAGACATCTCCTACAACTACAGCACCAGAATTGTACTGCTGAAGCAAGTCCGTTTTTTGGCATTTTTACGACAGGGTCCCCCCTTACGACATTTTAGCAAAAAATGTTTTTCTTAAAAAATGCATTTTCTTACATTTTCTTATATTTACGGGTTTAGTCGGGACTCCTGATGACGTTTTGAGACATCTCCTACAACTACAGCACCAGCATTGTGCTGCTGAAGCAAGTCCGTTTTATGGAATTTTTACGACAGGGTCCCCCCTTACGACATTTTAGCAAAAAATATTTTTCTTAAAAAATGCATTTTCTTACATTTACGGGTTTAGTCGGGACTCCTGATGACGTTTTGAGACATCTCCTACAACTACAGCACCAGAATTGTGCTGCTGAAGCAAGTCCGTTTTTTGGAATTTTTTTTTGTAAAAAAAAAGTTTTCCCAAAAAAAGCATTTTATGCCATTTTTAGGTTTTGTAGGGACTCCTGATGACGTTTTGAGACATCTCCTACAACTACAGCACCAGAATTGTACTGCTGAAGCAAGTCGGTTTTCTGGCATTTTTACGACAGGGTTCCCCCTTACGACATTTTAGCAAAAAATGTTTTTCGTAAAAAATGCATTTTCTTACATTTTCTTACATTTACGGGTTTAGTTGGGACTCCTGATGACGTTTTGAGACATCTCCTACAACTACAGCACCAGAATTGTGCTGCTGAAGCAAGTCCGTTTTTTGGAATTTTTTTTGTAAAAAAAAAAGTTTTCCCAAAAAAGCATTTTATGCCATTTTTAGGTTTTGTAGGGACTCCTGATGACGTTTTGAGACATCTCCTACAACTACAGCACCAGAATTGTACTGCTGAAGCAAGTCCGTTTTTTGGCATTTTTACGACATTTTAGCAAAAAATGTTTTTCGTAAAAAATGCATTTTCTTACATTTTCTTACATTTACGGGTTTAGTCGGGACTCCTGATGACGTTTTGAGACATCTCCTACAACTACAGCACCAGAATTGTGCTGCTGAAGCAAGTCCGTTTTTTGGAATTTTTTTTTGTAAAAAAAAAGTTTTCCCAAAAAAAGCATTTTATGCCATTTTTAGGTTTTGTAGGGACTCCTGATGACGTTTTGAGACATCTCCTACAACTACAGCACCAGAATTGTACTGCTGAAGCAAGTCAGTTTTTTGGCAATTTTACGACAGGGTCCCCCCTTACGACATTTTAGCAAAAAATGTTTTTCTTAAAAAATATATTTTCTTACATTTTCTTACATTTACGGGTTTAGTCGGGACTCCTGATGACGTTTTGAGACATATCCTACAACTACAGCACCAGAACTGTGCTGCTGAAGCAAGTCCGTTTTTTGGAATTTTTACGACAGGGTCCCCCCTTACGACATTTTAGCAAAAAATGTTTTTCTTAAAAAATGCATTTTCTTACATTTTCTTACATTTACGGGTTTAGTCGGGACTCCTGATGACGTTTTGAGACATCTCCTACAACTACAGCACCAGAATTGTGCTGCTGAAGCAAGTCTGTTTTTTGAATTTTTTTTTGTAAAAAAAAAGTTTTCCCAAAAAAAGCATTTTATGCCATTTTTAGGTTTTGTAGGGACTCCTGATGACATTTTGAGACATCTCCTACAACTACAGCACCAGAATTGTGCTGCTGAAGCAAGTCAGTTTTTTGGAATTTTTACGACAGGGTCCCCCCTTACGACATTTTAGCAAAAAATGTTTTTCGTAAAAAATGCATTTTCTTACATTTACGGGTTTAGTCGGGACTCCTGATGACGTTTTGAGACATCTCCTACAACTACAGCACCAGAATTGTGCTGCTGAAGCAAGTCAGTTTTTTGGAATTTTTACGACAGGGTCCCCCCTTACGACATTTTAGCAAAAAATGTTTTTCGTAAAAAATGCATTTTCTTACATTTTCTTACATTTACGGGTTTAGTCGGGACTCCTGATGACGTTTTGAGACATCTCCTACAACTACAGCACCAGAATTGTACTGCTGAAGCAAGTCGGTTTTTTGGCATTTTTACGACAGGGTCCCCCCTTACGACATTTTAGCAAAAAATGTTTTTCTTAGAAAATGCATTTTCTTACATTTTCTTACATTTACGGGTTTAGTCGGGACTCCTGATGACGTTTTGAGACATCTCCTACAACTAGAGCACCAGAATTGTGCTGCTGAAGCAAGTCCGTTTTTTGGAATTTTTTTTTGTAAAAAAAAAATTTTCCCAAAAAAAGCATTTTATGCCATTTTTAGGTTTTGTAGGGACTCCTGATGACGTTTTGAGACATCTCCTACAACTACAGCACCAGAATTGTGCTGCTGAAGCAAGTCCGTTTTTTTGAATTTTTTTTACGACATTTTCCAAATATTTTTTTTCCGTAAAATATGCATTTTCTTCTAATTTCTTCCATTTTCGGGTTTAGTCGGGACTCCTGATGACGTTTTGAGACATCTCCTACAACTACAGCACCAGAACTGTGCTGCTGAAGCAAGTCCGTTTTTTGGAATTTTTACGACAGGGTCCCCCCTTACGACATTTTAGCAAAAAATGTTTTTCTTAAAAAATGCATTTTCTTACATTTACGGGTTTAGTCGGGACTCCTGATGACGTTTTGAGACATCTCCTACAACTACAGCACCAGAATTGTGCTGCTGAAGCAAGTCCGTTTTTTGGCATTTTTACGACAGGGTCCCCCCTTACGACATTTTAGCAAAAAATGTTTTTCTTTAAAAATGCATTTTCTTACATTTTATTACATTTACGGGTTTAGTCGGGACTCCTGATGACGTTTTGAGACATCTCCTACAACTACAGCACCAGAATTGTGCTGCTGAAGCAAGTCTGTTTTTTGAATTTTTTTTTGTAAAAAAAAAGTTTTCCCAAAAAAAGCATTTTATGCCATTTTTAGGTTTTGTAGGGACTCCTGATGACGTTTTGAGACATCTACTACAACTACAGCACCAGAATTGTGCTGCTGAAGCAAGTCCGTTTTTTGGAATTTTTACGACAGGGTCCCCCCTTACGACATTTTAGCAAAAAATGTTTTTCTTAAAAAATGCATTTTCTTACATTTTCTTACATTTACGGGTTTAGTCGGGACTCCTGATGACGTTTTGAGACATCTCCTACAACTACAGCACCAGAATTGTGCTGCTGAAGCAAGTCCGTTTTTTGGAATTTTTTTTTGTAAAAAAAAAGTTTTCCCAAAAAAAGCTTTTCATGCCATTTTTAGGTTTTGTAGGGACTCCTGATGACGTTTTGAGACATCTCCTACAACTACAGCACCAGAATTGTACTGCTGAAGCAAGTCAGTTTTTTGGCATTTTTACGACAGGGTCCCCCCTTACGACATTTTAGCAGAAAATGTTTTTCTTAAAAAATGCATTTTCTTACATTTTCTTACATTTACGGGTTTAGTCGGGACTCCTGATGACGTTTTGAGACATTTCCTACAACTACAGCACCAGAATTGTGCTGCTGAAGCAAGTCCGTTTTTTTGAATTTTTTTTACGACATTTTGCAAAATATTTTTTTTCCGTAAAATATGCATTTTCTTCTAATTTCTTCCATTTTCGGGTTTAGTCGGGACTCCTGATGACGTTTTGAGACATCTCCTACAACTACAGCACCAGAATTGTACTGCTGAAGCAAGTCCGTTTTTTGGCATTTTTACGACAGGGTCCCCCCTTACGACATTTTAGCAAAAAATGTTTTTCTTAAAAAATGCATTTTCTTACATTTTCTTACATTCACGGGTTTAGTTGGGACTCCTGATGACGTTTTGAGACATCTCCTACAACTACAGCACCAGAATTGTGCTGCTGAAGCAAGTCTGTTTTTTGAATTTTTTTTTGTAAAAAAAAAGTTTACCCAAAAAAAGCATTTTATGCCATTTTTAGGTTTTGTAGGGACTCCTGATGACGTTTTGAGACATCTACTACAACTACAGCACCAGAATTGTACTGCTGAAGGAAGTCCGTTTTTTGGCATTTTTACGACAGGGTCCCCCCTTACGACATTTTAGCAAAAAATGTTTTTCTTAAAAAATGCATTTTCTTACATTTACGGGTTTAGTCGGGACTCCTGATGACGTTTTGAGACATCTCCTACAACTACAGCACCAGAATTGTGCTGCTGAAGCAAGTCAGTTTTTTGGCATTTTTACGACAGGGTCCCCCCTTACGACATTTTAGCAAAAAATGTTTTTCTTAAAAAATGCATTTTCTTACATTTTCTTACATTTACGGGTTTAGTCGGGACTCCTGATGACGTTTTGAGACATCTCCTACAACTACAGCACCAGAATTGTGCTGCTGAAGCAAGTCTGTTTTTTGAATTTTTTTTTGTAAAAAAAAAGTTTTCCCAAAAAAGGCATTTTATGCCATTTTTAGGTTTTGTGGGGACTCCTGATGACGTTTTAAGACATCTCCTACAACTACAGCACCAGAATTGTGCTGCTGAAGCAAGTCAGTTTTTTGGCATTTTTACGACAGGGTCCCCCCTTACGACATTTTAGCAAAAAATGTTTTTCTTAAAAAATGCATTTTCTTACATTTTCTTACATTTACGGGTTTAGTCGGGACTCCTGATGACGTTTTGAGACATCTCCTACAACTACAGCACCAGAATTGTGCTGCTGAAGCAAGTCTGTTTTTTGAATTTTTTTTTGTAAAAAAAAAGTTTTCCCAAAAAAAGCATTTTATGCCATTTTTAGGTTTTGTAGGGACTCCTGATGACGTTTTGAGACATCTCCTACAACTGCAGCACCAGAATTGTACTGCTGAAGCAAGTCCGTTTTTTGGCATTTTTACGACAGGGTCCCCCCTTACGACATTTTAGCAAAAAATGTTGTTCTTAAAAAATGCATTTTCTTACATTTTCTTACATTTACGGGTTTAGTCGGGACTCCTGATGACGTTTTGAGACATCTCCTACAACTACAGCACCAGAATTGTGCTGCTGAAGCAAGTCTGTTTTTTGAAATTTTTTTTGTAAAAAAAAAGTTTTCCCAAAAAAAGCATTTTATGCCATTTTTAGGTTTTGTAGGGACTCCTGATGACGTTTTGAGACATCTCCTACAACTGCAGCACCAGAATTGTACTGCTGAAGCAAGTCCGTTTTTTGGCATTTTTACGACAGGGTCCCCCCTTACGACATTTTAGCAAAAAATGTTGTTCTTAAAAAATGCATTTTCTTACATTTTCTTACATTTACGGGTTTAGTCGGGACTCCTGATGACGTTTTGAGACATCTCCTACAACTACAGCACCAGAATTGTGCTGCTGAAGCAAGTCCGTTTTATGGAATTTTTACGACAGGGTCCCCCCTTACGACATTTTAGCAAAAAATATTTTTCTTAAAAAATGCATTTTCTTACATTTTCTTACATTTACGGGTTTAGTCGGGACTCCTGATGACGTTTTGAGACATCTCCTACAACTACAGCACCAGAATTGTGCTGCTGAAGCAAGTCCGTTTTTTGGAATTTTTTTTTGTAAAAAAAAAGTTTTCCCAAAAAAAGCATTTTATGCCATTTTTAGGTTTTGTAGGGACTCCTGGTGACGTTTTGAGACATCTCCTACAACTACAGCACCAGAATTGTACTGCTGAAGCAAGTCGGTTTTTTGGCATTTTTACGACAGGGTCCCCCCTTTTACGACATTTTAGCAAAAAATGTTTTTCGTAAAAAATGCATTTTCTTACATTTACGGGTTTAGTCGGGACTCCTGATGACGTTTTGAGACATCTCCTACAACTACAGCACCAGAATTGTGCTGCTGAAGCAAGTCAGTTTTTTGGAATTTTTACGACAGGGTCCCCCCTTACGACATTTTAGCAAAAAATGTTTTTCGTAAAAAATGCATTTTCTTACATTTTCTTACATTTACGGGTTTAGTCGGGACTCCTGATGACGTTTTGAGACATCTCCTACAACTACAGCACCAGAATTGTACTGCTGAAGCAAGTCGGTTTTTTGGCATTTTTACGACAGGGTCCCCCCTTACGACATTTTAGCAAAAAATGTTTTTCTTAGAAAATGCATTTTCTTACATTTTCTTACATTTACGGGTTTAGTCGGGACTCCTGATGACGTTTTGAGACATTTCCTACAACTACAGCACCAGAATTGTGCTGCTGAAGCAAGTCCGTTTTTTTGAATTTTTTTTACGACATTTTGCAAAATATTTTTTTTCCGTAAAATATGCATTTTCTTCTAATTTCTTCCATTTTCGGGTTTAGTCGGGACTCCTGATGACGTTTTGAGACATCTCCTACAACTACAGCACCAGAATTGTACTGCTGAAGCAAGTCCGTTTTTTGGCATTTTTACGACAGGGTCCCCCCTTACGACATTTTAGCAAAAAATGTTTTTCTTAAAAAATGCATTTTCTTACATTTTCTTACATTCACGGGTTTAGTTGGGACTCCTGATGACGTTTTGAGACATCTCCTACAACTACAGCACCAGAATTGTGCTGCTGAAGCAAGTCTGTTTTTTGAATTTTTTTTTGTAAAAAAAAAGTTTACCCAAAAAAAGCATTTTATGCCATTTTTAGGTTTTGTAGGGACTCCTGATGACGTTTTGAGACATCTACTACAACTACAGCACCAGAATTGTACTGCTGAAGGAAGTCCGTTTTTTGGCATTTTTACGACAGGGTCCCCCCTTACGACATTTTAGCAAAAAATGTTTTTCTTAAAAAATGCATTTTCTTACATTTACGGGTTTAGTCGGGACTCCTGATGACGTTTTGAGACATCTCCTACAACTACAGCACCAGAATTGTGCTGCTGAAGCAAGTCTGTTTTTTGAATTTTTTTTTGTAAAAAAAAAGTTTTCCCAAAAAAGGCATTTTATGCCATTTTTAGGTTTTGTGGGGACTCCTGATGACGTTTTAAGACATCTCCTACAACTACAGCACCAGAATTGTGCTGCTGAAGCAAGTCAGTTTTTTGGCATTTTTACGACAGGGTCCCCCCTTACGACATTTTAGCAAAAAATGTTTTTCTTAAAAAATGCATTTTCTTACATTTTCTTACATTTACGGGTTTAGTCGGGACTCCTGATGACGTTTTGAGACATCTCCTACAACTACAGCACCAGAATTGTGCTGCTGAAGCAAGTCTGTTTTTTGAATTTTTTTTTGTAAAAAAAAAGTTTTCCCAAAAAAAGCATTTTATGCCATTTTTAGGTTTTGTAGGGACTCCTGATGACGTTTTGAGACATCTCCTACAACTGCAGCACCAGAATTGTACTGCTGAAGCAAGTCAGTTTTTTGGCATTTTTACGACAGGGTCCCCCCTTACGACATTTTAGCAGAAATGTTTTTCTTAAAAAATGCATTTTCTTACATTTTCTTACATTTACGGGTTTAGTCGGGACTCCTGATGACGTTTTGAGACATTTCCTACAACTACAGCACCAGAATTGTGCTGCTGAAGCAAGTCCGTTTTTTTGAATTTTTTTTACGACATTTTGCAAAATATTTTTTTTCCGTAAAATATGCATTTTCTTCTAATTTCTTCCATTTTCGGGTTTAGTCGGGACTCCTGATGACGTTTTGAGACATCTCCTACAACTACAGCACCAGAATTGTACTGCTGAAGCAAGTCCGTTTTTTGGCATTTTTACGACAGGGTCCCCCCTTACGACATTTTAGCAAAAAATGTTTTTCTTAAAAAATGCATTTTCTTACATTTACGGGTTTAGTCGGGACTCCTGATGACGTTTTGAGACATCTCCTACAACTACAGCACCAGAATTGTGCTGCTGAAGCAAGTCTGTTTTTTGAATTTTTTTTTGTAAAAAAAAAGTTTTCCCAAAAAAGGCATTTTATGCCATTTTTAGGTTTTGTGGGGACTCCTGATGACGTTTTAAGACATCTCCTACAACTACAGCACCAGAATTGTGCTGCTGAAGCAAGTCAGTTTTTTGGCATTTTTACGACAGGGTCCCCCCTTACGACATTTTAGCAAAAAATGTTTTTCTTAAAAAATGCATTTTCTTACATTTTCTTACATTTACGGGTTTAGTCGGGACTCCTGATGACGTTTTGAGACATCTCCTACAACTACAGCACCAGAATTGTGCTGCTGAAGCAAGTCTGTTTTTTGAATTTTTTTTTGTAAAAAAAAAGTTTTCCCAAAAAAAGCATTTTATGCCATTTTTAGGTTTTGTAGGGACTCCTGATGACGTTTTGAGACATCTCCTACAACTGCAGCACCAGAATTGTACTGCTGAAGCAAGTCCGTTTTTTGGCATTTTTACGACAGGGTCCCCCCTTACGACATTTTAGCAAAAAATGTTGTTCTTAAAAAATGCATTTTCTTACATTTTCTTACATTTACGGGTTTAGTCGGGACTCCTGATGACGTTTTGAGACATCTCCTACAACTACAGCACCAGAATTGTGCTGCTGAAGCAAGTCTGTTTTTTGAAATTTTTTTTGTAAAAAAAAAGTTTTCCCAAAAAAAGAATTTTATGCCATTTTTAGGTTTTGTAGGGACTCCTGATGACGTTTTGAGACATCTCCTACAACTACAGCACCAGAATTGTACTGCTGAAGCAAGTCCGTTTTTTGGCATTTTTACGACAGGGTCCCCCCTTACGACATTTTAGCAAAAAATGTTTTTCTTAAAAAATGCATTTTCTTACATTTTCTTATATTTACGGGTTTAGTCGGGACTCCTGATGACGTTTTGAGACATCTCCTACAACTACAGCACCAGAATTGTGCTGCTGAAGCAAGTCCGTTTTATGGAATTTTTACGACAGGGTCCCCCCTTACGACATTTTAGCAAAAAATATTTTTCTTAAAAAATGCATTTTCTTACATTTTCTTACATTTACGGGTTTAGTCGGGACTCCTGATGACGTTTTGAGACATCTCCTACAACTACAGCACCAGAATTGTGCTGCTGAAGCAAGTCCGTTTTTTGGAATTTTTTTTTGTAAAAAAAAAGTTTTCCCAAAAAAAGCATTTTATGCCATTTTTAGGTTTTGTAGGGACTCCTGGTGACGTTTTGAGACATCTCCTACAACTACAGCACCAGAATTGTACTGCTGAAGCAAGTCGGTTTTTTGGCATTTTTACGACAGGGTCCCCCCTTTTACGACATTTTAGCAAAAAATGTTTTTCGTAAAAAATGCATTTTCTTACATTTACGGGTTTAGTCGGGACTCCTGATGACGTTTTGAGACATCTCCTACAACTACAGCACCAGAATTGTGCTGCTGAAGCAAGTCAGTTTTTTGGAATTTTTACGACAGGGTCCCCCCTTACGACATTTTAGCAAAAAATGTTTTTCGTAAAAAATGCATTTTCTTACATTTTCTTACATTTACGGGTTTAGTCGGGACTCCTGATGACGTTTTGAGACATCTCCTACAACTACAGCACCAGAATTGTACTGCTGAAGCAAGTCGGTTTTTTGGCATTTTTACGACAGGGTCCCCCCTTACGACATTTTAGCAAAAAATGTTTTTCTTAGAAAATGCATTTTCTTACATTTTCTTACATTTACGGGTTTAGTCGGGACTCCTGATGACGTTTTGAGACATTTCCTACAACTACAGCACCAGAATTGTGCTGCTGAAGCAAATCCGTTTTTTTGAATTTTTTTTACGACATTTTGCAAAATATTTTTTTTCCGTAAAATATGCATTTTCTTCTAATTTCTTCCATTTTCGGGTTTAGTCGGGACTCCTGATGACGTTTTGAGACATCTCCTACAACTACAGCACCAGAATTGTACTGCTGAAGCAAGTCCGTTTTTTGGCATTTTTACGACAGGGTCCCCCCTTACGACATTTTAGCAAAAAATGTTTTTCTTAAAAAATGCATTTTCTTACATTTTCTTACATTCACGGGTTTAGTTGGGACTCCTGATGACGTTTTGAGACATCTCCTACAACTACAGCACCAGAATTGTGCTGCTGAAGCAAGTCTGTTTTTTGAATTTTTTTTTGTAAAAAAAAAGTTTACCCAAAAAAAGCATTTTATGCCATTTTTAGGTTTTGTAGGGACTCCTGATGACGTTTTGAGACATCTACTACAACTACAGCACCAGAATTGTACTGCTGAAGGAAGTCCGTTTTTTGGCATTTTTACGACAGGGTCTCCCCTTACGACATTTTAGCAAAAAATGTTTTTCTTAAAAAATGCATTTTCTTACATTTACGGGTTTAGTCGGGACTCCTGATGACGTTTTGAGACATCTCCTACAACTACAGCACCAGAATTGTGCTGCTGAAGCAAGTCCGTTTTTTTGAATTTTTTTTACGACATTTTCCAAATATTTTTTTTCCGTAAAATATGCATTTTCTTCTAATTTCTTCCATTTTCGGGTTTAGTCGGGACTCCTGATGACGTTTTGAGACATCTCCTACAACTACAGCACCAGAACTGTGCTGCTGAAGCAAGTCCGTTTTTTGGAATTTTTACGACAGGGTCCCCCCTTACGACATTTTAGCAAAAAATGTTTTTCTTAAAAAATGCATTTTCTTACATTTTCTTACATTTACGGGTTTAGTCGGGACTCCTGATGACGTTTTGAGACATCTCCTACAACTACAGCACCAGAATTGTGCTGCTGAAGCAAGTCCGTTTTTTGGCATTTTTACGACAGGGTCCCCCCTTACGACATTTTAGCAAAAAATGTTTTTCTTTAAAAATGCATTTTCTTACATTTTATTACATTTACGGGTTTAGTCGGGACTCCTGATGACGTTTTGAGACATCTCCTACAACTACAGCACCAGAATTGTGCTGCTGAAGCAAGTCTGTTTTTTGAATTTTTTTTTGTAAAAAAAAAGTTTTCCCAAAAAAAGCATTTTATGCCATTTTTAGGTTTTGTAGGGACTCCTGATGACGTTTTGAGACATCTACTACAACTACAGCACCAGAATTGTGCTGCTGAAGCAAGTCCGTTTTTTGGCATTTTTACGACAGGGTCCCCCCTTACGACATTTTAGCAAAAAATGTTTTTCTTAAAAAATGCATTTTCTTACATTTTCTTACATTTACGGGTTTAGTCGGGACTCCTGATGACGTTTTGAGACATCTCCTACAACTACAGCACCAGAATTGTGCTGCTGAAGCAAGTCCGTTTTTTGGAATTTTTTTTTGTAAAAAAAAAGTTTTCCCAAAAAAAGCTTTTCATGCCATTTTTAGGTTTTGTAGGGACTCCTGATGACGTTTTGAGACATCTCCTACAACTACAGCACCAGAATTGTACTGCTGAAGCAAGTCAGTTTTTTGGCATTTTTACGACAGGGTCCCCCCTTACGACATTTTAGCAGAAAATGTTTTTCTTAAAAAATGCATTTTCTTACATTTTCTTACATTTACGGGTTTAGTCGGGACTCCTGATGACGTTTTGAGACATTTCCTACAACTACAGCACCAGAATTGTGCTGCTGAAGCAAGTCCGTTTTTTTGAATTTTTTTTACGACATTTTGCAAAATATTTTTTTTCCGTAAAATATGCATTTTCTTCTAATTTCTTCCATTTTCGGGTTTAGTCGGGACTCCTGATGACGTTTTGAGACATCTCCTACAACTACAGCACCAGAATTGTACTGCTGAAGCAAGTCCGTTTTTTGGCATTTTTACGACAGGGTCCCCCCTTACGACATTTTAGCAAAAAATGTTTTTCTTAAAAAATGCATTTTCTTACATTCACGGGTTTAGTTGGGACTCCTGATGACGTTTTGAGACATCTCCTACAACTACAGCACCAGAATTGTGCTGCTGAAGCAAGTCTGTTTTTTGAATTTTTTTTTGTAAAAAAAAAGTTTACCCAAAAAAAGCATTTTATGCCATTTTTAGGTTTTGTAGGGACTCCTGATGACGTTTTGAGACATCTACTACAACTACAGCACCAGAATTGTACTGCTGAAGGAAGTCCGTTTTTTGGCATTTTTACGACAGGGTCCCCCCTTACGACATTTTAGCAAAAAATGTTTTTCTTAAAAAATGCATTTTCTTACATTTACGGGTTTAGTCGGGACTCCTGATGACGTTTTGAGACATCTCCTACAACTACAGCACCAGAATTGTGCTGCTGAAGCAAGTCTGTTTTTTGAATTTTTTTTTGTAAAAAAAAAGTTTTCCCAAAAAAGGCATTTTATGCCATTTTTAGGTTTTGTGGGGACTCCTGATGACGTTTTAAGACATCTCCTACAACTACAGCACCAGAATTGTGCTGCTGAAGCAAGTCAGTTTTTTGGCATTTTTACGACAGGGTCCCCCCTTACGACATTTTAGCAAAAAATGTTTTTCTTAAAAAATGCATTTTCTTACATTTACGGGTTTAGTCGGGACTCCTGATGACGTTTTGAGACATCTCCTACAACTACAGCACCAGAATTGTGCTGCTGAAGCAAGTCTGTTTTTTGAATTTTTTTTTGTAAAAAAAAAGTTTTCCCAAAAAAAGCATTTTATGCCATTTTTAGGTTTTGTAGGGACTCCTGATGACGTTTTGAGACATCTCCTACAACTGCAGCACCAGAATTGTACTGCTGAAGCAAGTCCGTTTTTTGGCATTTTTACGACAGGGTCCCCCCTTACGACATTTTAGCAAAAAATGTTGTTCTTAAAAAATGCATTTTCTTACATTTTCTTACATTTACGGGTTTAGTCGGGACTCCTGATGACGTTTTGAGACATCTCCTACAACTACAGCACCAGAATTGTGCTGCTGAAGCAAGTCTGTTTTTTGAAATTTTTTTTGTAAAAAAAAAGTTTTCCCAAAAAAAGAATTTTATGCCATTTTTAGGTTTTGTAGGGACTCCTGATGACGTTTTGAGACATCTCCTACAACTACAGCACCAGAATTGTACTGCTGAAGCAAGTCCGTTTTTTGGCATTTTTACGACAGGGTCCCCCCTTACGACATTTTAGCAAAAAATGTTTTTCTTAAAAAATGCATTTTCTTACATTTTCTTATATTTACGGGTTTAGTCGGGACTCCTGATGACGTTTTGAGACATCTCCTACAACTACAGCACCAGAATTGTGCTGCTGAAGCAAGTCCGTTTTATGGAATTTTTACGACAGGGTCCCCCCTTACGACATTTTAGCAAAAAATATTTTTCTTAAAAAATGCATTTTCTTACATTTTCTTACATTTACGGGTTTAGTCGGGACTCCTGATGACGTTTTGAGACATCTCCTACAACTACAGCACCAGAATTGTGCTGCTGAAGCAAGTCCGTTTTTTGGAATTTTTTTTTGTAAAAAAAAAGTTTTCCCAAAAAAAGCATTTTATGCCATTTTTAGGTTTTGTAGGGACTCCTGGTGACGTTTTGAGACATCTCCTACAACTACAGCACCAGAATTGTACTGCTGAAGCAAGTCGGTTTTTTGGCATTTTTACGACAGGGTCCCCCCTTTTACGACATTTTAGCAAAAAATGTTTTTCGTAAAAAATGCATTTTCTTACATTTACGGGTTTAGTCGGGACTCCTGATGACGTTTTGAGACATCTCCTACAACTACAGCACCAGAATTGTGCTGCTGAAGCAAGTCAGTTTTTTGGAATTTTTACGACAGGGTCCCCCCTTACGACATTTTAGCAAAAAATGTTTTTCGTAAAAAATGCATTTTCTTACATTTTCTTACATTTACGGGTTTAGTCGGGACTCCTGATGACGTTTTGAGACATCTCCTACAACTACAGCACCAGAATTGTACTGCTGAAGCAAGTCGGTTTTTTGGCATTTTTACGACAGGGTCCCCCCTTACGACATTTTAGCAAAAAATGTTTTTCTTAGAAAATGCATTTTCTTACATTTTCTTACATTTACGGGTTTAGTCGGGACTCCTGATGACGTTTTGAGACATTTCCTACAACTACAGCACCAGAATTGTGCTGCTGAAGCAAGTCCGTTTTTTTGAATTTTTTTTACGACATTTTGCAAAATATTTTTTTTCCGTAAAATATGCATTTTCTTCTAATTTCTTCCATTTTCGGGTTTAGTCGGGACTCCTGATGACGTTTTGAGACATCTCCTACAACTACAGCACCAGAATTGTACTGCTGAAGCAAGTCCGTTTTTTGGCATTTTTACGACAGGGTCCCCCCTTACGACATTTTAGCAAAAAATGTTTTTCTTAAAAAATGCATTTTCTTACATTTTCTTACATTCACGGGTTTAGTTGGGACTCCTGATGACGTTTTGAGACATCTCCTACAACTACAGCACCAGAATTGTGCTGCTGAAGCAAGTCTGTTTTTTGAATTTTTTTTTGTAAAAAAAAAGTTTACCCAAAAAAAGCATTTTATGCCATTTTTAGGTTTTGTAGGGACTCCTGATGACGTTTTGAGACATCTACTACAACTACAGCACCAGAATTGTACTGCTGAAGGAAGTCCGTTTTTTGGCATTTTTACGACAGGGTCCCCCCTTACGACATTTTAGCAAAAAATGTTTTTCTTAAAAAATGCATTTTCTTACATTTACGGGTTTAGTCGGGACTCCTGATGACGTTTTGAGACATCTCCTACAACTACAGCACCAGAATTGTGCTGCTGAAGCAAGTCTGTTTTTTGAATTTTTTTTTGTAAAAAAAAAGTTTTCCCAAAAAAGGCATTTTATGCCATTTTTAGGTTTTGTGGGGACTCCTGATGACGTTTTAAGACATCTCCTACAACTACAGCACCAGAATTGTGCTGCTGAAGCAAGTCAGTTTTTTGGCATTTTTACGACAGGGTCCCCCCTTACGACATTTTAGCAAAAAATGTTTTTCTTAAAAAATGCATTTTCTTACATTTTCTTACATTTACGGGTTTAGTCGGGACTCCTGATGACGTTTTGAGACATCTCCTACAACTACAGCACCAGAATTGTGCTGCTGAAGCAAGTCTGTTTTTTGAATTTTTTTTTGTAAAAAAAAAGTTTTCCCAAAAAAAGCATTTTATGCCATTTTTAGGTTTTGTAGGGACTCCTGATGACGTTTTGAGACATCTCCTACAACTGCAGCACCAGAATTGTACTGCTGAAGCAAGTCAGTTTTTTGGCATTTTTACGACAGGGTCCCCCCTTACGACATTTTAGCAGAAAATGTTTTTCTTAAAAAATGCATTTTCTTACATTTTCTTACATTTACGGGTTTAGTCGGGACTCCTGATGACGTTTTGAGACATTTCCTACAACTACAGCACCAGAATTGTGCTGCTGAAGCAAGTCCGTTTTTTTGAATTTTTTTTACGACATTTTGCAAAATATTTTTTTTCCGTAAAATATGCATTTTCTTCTAATTTCTTCCATTTTCGGGTTTAGTCGGGACTCCTGATGACGTTTTGAGACATCTCCTACAACTACAGCACCAGAATTGTACTGCTGAAGCAAGTCCGTTTTTTGGCATTTTTACGACAGGGTCCCCCCTTACGACATTTTAGCAAAAAATGTTTTTCTTAAAAAATGCATTTTCTTACATTTACGGGTTTAGTCGGGACTCCTGATGACGTTTTGAGACATCTCCTACAACTACAGCACCAGAATTGTGCTGCTGAAGCAAGTCTGTTTTTTGAATTTTTTTTTGTAAAAAAAAAGTTTCCCCAAAAAAGGCATTTTATGCCATTTTTAGGTTTTGTGGGGACTCCTGATGACGTTTTAAGACATCTCCTACAACTACAGCACCAGAATTGTGCTGCTGAAGCAAGTCAGTTTTTTGGCATTTTTACGACAGGGTCCCCCCTTACGACATTTTAGCAAAAAATGTTTTTCTTAAAAAATGCATTTTCTTACATTTTCTTACATTTACGGGTTTAGTCGGGACTCCTGATGACGTTTTGAGACATCTCCTACAACTACAGCACCAGAATTGTGCTGCTGAAGCAAGTCTGTTTTTTGAATTTTTTTTTGTAAAAAAAAAGTTTTCCCAAAAAAAGCATTTTATGCCATTTTTAGGTTTTGTAGGGACTCCTGATGACGTTTTGAGACATCTCCTACAACTGCAGCACCAGAATTGTACTGCTGAAGCAAGTCCGTTTTTTGGCATTTTTACGACAGGGTCCCCCCTTACGACATTTTAGCAAAAAATGTTGTTCTTAAAAAATGCATTTTCTTACATTTTCTTACATTTACGGGTTTAGTCGGGACTCCTGATGACGTTTTGAGACATCTCCTACAACTACAGCACCAGAATTGTGCTGCTGAAGCAAGTCTGTTTTTTGAAATTTTTTTTGTAAAAAAAAAGTTTTCCCAAAAAAAGAATTTTATGCCATTTTTAGGTTTTGTAGGGACTCCTGATGACGTTTTGAGACATCTCCTACAACTACAGCACCAGAATTGTACTGCTGAAGCAAGTCCGTTTTTTGGCATTTTTACGACAGGGTCCCCCCTTACGACATTTTAGCAAAAAATGTTTTTCTTAAAAAATGCATTTTCTTACATTTTCTTATATTTACGGGTTTAGTCGGGACTCCTGATGACGTTTTGAGACATCTCCTACAACTACAGCACCAGAATTGTGCTGCTGAAGCAAGTCCGTTTTATGGAATTTTTACGACAGGGTCCCCCCTTACGACATTTTAGCAAAAAATATTTTTCTTAAAAAATGCATTTTCTTACATTTTCTTACATTTACGGGTTTAGTCGGGACTCCTGATGACGTTTTGAGACATCTCCTACAACTACAGCACCAGAATTGTGCTGCTGAAGCAAGTCCGTTTTTTGGAATTTTTTTTTGTAAAAAAAAAGTTTTCCCAAAAAAAGCATTTTATGCCATTTTTAGGTTTTGTAGGGACTCCTGGTGACGTTTTGAGACATCTCCTACAACTACAGCACCAGAATTGTACTGCTGAAGCAAGTCGGTTTTTTGGCATTTTTACGACAGGGTCCCCCCTTTTACGACATTTTAGCAAAAAATGTTTTTCGTAAAAAATGCATTTTCTTACATTTACGGGTTTAGTCGGGACTCCTGATGACGTTTTGAGACATCTCCTACAACTACAGCACCAGAATTGTGCTGCTGAAGCAAGTCAGTTTTTTGGAATTTTTACGACAGGGTCCCCCCTTACGACATTTTAGCAAAAAATGTTTTTCTTAAAAAATGCATTTTCTTACATTTTCTTACATTTACGGGTTTAGTCGGGACTCCTGATGACGTTTTGAGACATCTCCTACAACTACAGCACCAGAATTGTGCTGCTGAAGCAAGTCTGTTTTTTGAATTTTTTTTTGTAAAAAAAAAGTTTTCCCAAAAAAAGCATTTTATGCCATTTTTAGGTTTTGTAGGGACTCCTGATGACGTTTTGAGACATCTCCTACAACTACAGCACCAGAATTGTACTGCTGAAGCAAGTCCGTTTTTTGGCATTTTTACGACAGGGTCCCCCCTTACGATATTTTAGCAAAAAATGTTTTCCTTAAAAAATGCATTTTCTTACATTTTCTTACATTTACGGGTTTAGTCGGGACTCCTGATGACGTTTTGAGACATCTCCTACAACTACAGCACCAGAATTGTGCTGCTGAAGCAAGTCCGTTTTTTGGAATTTTTTTTTGTAAAAAAAAAAGTTTTCCCAAAAAAGCATTTTATGCCATTTTTAGGTTTTGTAGGGACTCCTGATGACGTTTTGAGACATCTCCTACAACTACAGCACCAGAATTGTACTGCTGAAGCAAGTCCGTTTTTTGGCATTTTTACGACAGGGTCCCCCCTTACGACATTTTAGCAAAAAATGTTTTCCTTAAAAAATGCATTTTCTTACATTTTCTTACATTTACGGGTTTAGTCGGGACTCCTGATGACGTTTTGAGACATCTCCTACAACTACAGCACCAGAATTGTGCTGCTGAAGCAAGTCCGTTTTTTGGAATTTTTTTTTGTAAAAAAAAAAGTTTTCCCAAAAAAGCATTTTATGCCATTTTTAGGTTTTGTAGGGACTCCTGATGACGTTTTGAGACATCTCCTACAACTACAGCACCAGAATTGTACTGCTGAAGCAAGTCCGTTTTTTGGCATTTTTACGACAGGGTCCCCCCCTTACGACATTTTAGCAAAAAATGTTTTTCTTAAAAAATGCATTTTCTTACATTTTCTTACATTTACGGGTTTAGTCGGGACTCCTGATGACGTTTTGAGACATCTCCTACAACTACAGCACCAGAATTGTGCTGCTGAAGCAAGTCTGTTTTTTGAATTTTTTTTTGTAAAAAAAAAGTTTACCCCAAAAAAGCATTTTATGCCATTTTTAGGTTTTGTAGGGACTCCTGATGACGTTTTGAGACATCTACTACAACTACAGCACCAGAATTGTACTGCTGAAGGAAGTCCGTTTTTTGGCATTTTTACGACAGGGTCCCTCCCCCCTTACGACATTTTAGCAAAAAATGTTTTTCTTAAAAAATGCATTTTCTTACATTTTCTTACATTTACGGGTTTAGTCGGGACTCCTGATGACGTTTTGAGACATCTCCTACAACTACAGCACCAGAATTGTGCTGCTGAAGCAAGTCTGTTTTTTGAATTTTTTTTTGTAAAAAAAAAGTTTTCCCAAAAAAGGCATTTTATGCCATTTTTAGGTTTTGTGGGGACTCCTGATGACGTTTTAAGACATCTCCTACAACTACAGCACCAGAATTGTGCTGCTGAAGCAAGTCAGTTTTTTGGCATTTTTACGACAGGGTCCCCCCTTACGACATTTTAGCAAAAAATGTTTTTCTTAAAAAATGCATTTTCTTACATTTTCTTACATTTACGGGTTTAGTCGGGACTCCTGATGACGTTTTGAGACATCTCCTACAACTACAGCACCAGAATTGTGCTGCTGAAGCAAGTCTGTTTTTTGAATTTTTTTTTGTAAAAAAAAAGTTTTCCCAAAAAAAGCATTTTATGCCATTTTTAGGTTTTGTAGGGACTCCTGATGACGTTTTGAGACATCTCCTACAACTACAGCACCAGAATTGTACTGCTGAAGCAAGTCCGTTTTTTGGCATTTTTACGACAGGGTCCCCCCTTACGACATTTTAGCAAAAAATGTTGTTCTTAAAAAATGCATTTTCTTACATTTTCTTACATTTACGGGTTTAGTCGGGACTCCTGATGACGTTTTGAGACATCTCCTACAACTACAGCACCAGAATTGTGCTGCTGAAGCAAGTCTGTTTTTTGAAATTTTTTTTGTAAAAAAAAAGTTTTCCCAAAAAAAGAATTTTATGCCATTTTTAGGTTTTGTAGGGACTCCTGATGACGTTTTGAGACATCTCCTACAACTACAGCACCAGAATTGTACTGCTGAAGCAAGTCCGTTTTTTGGCATTTTTACGACAGGGTCCCCCCTTACGACATTTTAGCAAAAAATGTTTTTCTTAAAAAATGCATTTTCTTACATTTTCTTATATTTACGGGTTTAGTCGGGACTCCTGATGACGTTTTGAGACATCTCCTACAACTACAGCACCAGAATTGTGCTGCTGAAGCAAGTCCGTTTTATGGAATTTTTACGACAGGGTCCCCCCCCTTACGACATTTTAGCAAAAAATATTTTTCTTAAAAAATGCATTTTCTTACATTTACGGGTTTAGTCGGGACTCCTGATGACGTTTTGAGACATCTCCTACAACTACAGCACCAGAATTGTGCTGCTGAAGCAAGTCCGTTTTTTGGAATTTTTTTTTGTAAAAAAAAAGTTTTCCCAAAAAAAGCATTTTATGCCATTTTTAGGTTTTGTAGGGACTCCTGATGACGTTTTGAGACATCTCCTACAACTACAGCACCAGAATTGTACTGCTGAAGCAAGTCGGTTTTCTGGCATTTTTACGACAGGGTCCCCCCTTACGACATTTTAGCAAAAAATGTTTTTCGTAAAAAATGCATTTTCTTACATTTTCTTACATTTACGGGTTTAGTTGGGACTCCTGATGACGTTTTGAGACATCTCCTACAACTACAGCACCAGAATTGTGCTGCTGAAGCAAGTCCGTTTTTTGGAATTTTTTTTTGTAAAAAAAAAAGTTTTCCCAAAAAAGCATTTTATGCCATTTTTAGGTTTTGTAGGGACTCCTGATGACGTTTTGAGACATCTCCTACAACTACAGCACCAGAATTGTACTGCTGAAGCAAGTCCGTTTTTTGGCATTTTTACGACATTTTAGCAAAAAATGTTTTTCGTAAAAAATGCATTTTCTTACATTTTCTTACATTTACGGGTTTAGTCGGGACTCCTGATGACGTTTTGAGACATCTCCTACAACTACAGCACCAGAATTGTGCTGCTGAAGCAAGTCCGTTTTTTGGAATTTTTTTTTGTAAAAAAAAAGTTTTCCCAAAAAAAGCATTTTATGCCATTTTTAGGTTTTGTAGGGACTCCTGATGACGTTTTGAGACATCTCCTACAACTACAGCACCAGAATTGTACTGCTGAAGCAAGTCAGTTTTTTGGCAATTTTACGACAGGGTCCCCCCTTACGACATTTTAGCAAAAAATGTTTTTCTTAAAAAATATATTTTCTTACATGTTCTTACATTTACGGGTTTAGTCGGGACTCCTGATGACGTTTTGAGACATCTCCTACAACTACAGCACCAGAATTGTGCTGCTGAAGCAAGTCTGTTTTTTGAATTTTTTTTTGTAAAAAAAAAGTTTTCCCAAAAAAAGCATTTTATGCCATTTTTAGGTTTTGTAGGGACTCCTGATGACATTTTGAGACATCTCCTACAACTACAGCACCAGAATTGTGCTGCTGAAGCAAGTCCGTTTTTTGGAATTTTTACGACAGGGTCCCCCCTTACGACATTTTAGCAAAAAATGTTTTTCGTAAAAAATGCATTTTCTTACATTTTCTTACATTTACGGGTTTAGTCGGGACTCCTGATGACGTTTTGAGACATCTCCTACAACTACAGCACCAGAATTGTACTGCTGAAGCAAGTCGGTTTTTTGGCATTTTTACGACAGGGTCCCCCCTTACGACATTTTAGCAAAAAATGTTTTTCTTAGAAAATGCATTTTCTTACATTTTCTTACATTTACGGGTTTAGTCGGGACTCCTGATGACGTTTTGAGACATCTCCTACAACTAGAGCACCAGAATTGTGCTGCTGAAGCAAGTCCGTTTTTTGGAATTTTTTTTTGTAAAAAATTTTTTTTCCCAAAAAAAGCATTTTATGCCATTTTTAGGTTTTGTAGGGACTCCTGATGACGTTTTGAGACATCTCCTACAACTACAGCACCAGAATTGTGCTGCTGAAGCAAGTCCGTTTTTTTGAATTTTTTTTACGACATTTTCCAAATATTTTTTTTCCGTAAAATATGCATTTTCTTCTAATTTCTTCCATTTTCGGGTTTAGTCGGGACTCCTGATGACGTTTTGAGACATCTCCTACAACTACAGCACCAGAACTGTGCTGCTGAAGCAAGTCCGTTTTTTGGAATTTTTACGACAGGGTCCCCCCTTACGACATTTTAGCAAAAAATGTTTTTCTTAAAAAATGCATTTTCTTACATTTTCTTACATTTACGGGTTTAGTCGGGACTCCTGATGACGTTTTGAGACATTTCCTACAACTACAGCACCAGAATTGTGCTGCTGAAGCAAGTCCGTTTTTTTGAATTTTTTTTACGACATTTTGCAAAATTTTTTTTTTCCGTAAAATATGCATTTTCTTCTAATTTCTTCCATTTTCGGGTTTAGTCGGGACTCCTGATGACGTTTTGAGACATCTCCTACAACTACAGCACCAGAATTGTACTGCTGAAGCAAGTCCGTTTTTTGGCATTTTTACGACAGGGTCCCCCCTTACGACATTTTAGCAAAAAATGTTTTTCTTAAAAAATGCATTTTCTTACATTTTCTTACATTCACGGGTTTAGTTGGGACTCCTGATGACGTTTTGAGACATCTCCTACAACTACAGCACCAGAATTGTGCTGCTGAAGCAAGTCTGTTTTTTGAATTTTTTTTTGTAAAAAAAAAGTTTACCCAAAAAAAGCATTTTATGCCATTTTTAGGTTTTGTAGGGACTCCTGATGACGTTTTGAGACATCTACTACAACTACAGCACCAGAATTGTACTGCTGAAGGAAGTCCGTTTTTTGGCATTTTTACGACAGGGTCCCCCCTTACGACATTTTAGCAAAAAATGTTTTTCTTAAAAAATGCATTTTCTTACATTTACGGGTTTAGTCGGGACTCCTGATGACGTTTTGAGACATCTCCTACAACTACAGCACCAGAATTGTGCTGCTGAAGCAAGTCTGTTTTTTGAATTTTTTTTTGTAAAAAAAAAGTTTTCCCAAAAAAGGCATTTTATGCCATTTTTAGGTTTTGTGGGGACTCCTGATGACGTTTTAAGACATCTCCTACAACTACAGCACCAGAATTGTGCTGCTGAAGCAAGTCAGTTTTTTGGCATTTTTACGACAGGGTCCCCCCTTACGACATTTTAGCAAAAAATGTTTTTCTTAAAAAATGCATTTTCTTACATTTTCTTACATTTACGGGTTTAGTCGGGACTCCTGATGACGTTTTGAGACATCTCCTACAACTACAGCACCAGAATTGTGCTGCTGAAGCAAGTCTGTTTTTTGAATTTTTTTTTGTAAAAAAAAAGTTTTCCCAAAAAAAGCATTTTATGCCATTTTTAGGTTTTGTAGGGACTCCTGATGACGTTTTGAGACATCTCCTACAACTGCAGCACCAGAATTGTACTGCTGAAGCAAGTCCGTTTTTTGGCATTTTTACGACAGGGTCCCCCCTTACGACATTTTAGCAAAAAATGTTGTTCTTAAAAAATGCATTTTCTTACATTTTCTTACATTTACGGGTTTAGTCGGGACTCCTGATAACGTTTTGAGACATCTCCTACAACTACAGCACCAGAATTGTGCTGCTGAAGCAAGTCTGTTTTTTGAAATTTTTTTTGTAAAAAAAAAGTTTTCCCAAAAAAAGAATTTTATGCCATTTTTAGGTTTTGTAGGGACTCCTGATGACGTTTTGAGACATCTCCTACAACTACAGCACCAGAATTGTACTGCTGAAGCAAGTCCGTTTTTTGGCATTTTTACGACGGGGTCCCCCCTTACGACATTTTAGCAAAAAATGTTTTTCTTAAAAAATGCATTTTCTTACATTTTCTTATATTTACGGGTTTAGTCGGGACTCCTGATGACGTTTTGAGACATCTCCTACAACTACAGCACCAGAATTGTGCTGCTGAAGCAAGTCCGTTTTATGGAATTTTTACGACAGGGTCCCCCCTTACGACATTTTAGCAAAAAATATTTTTCTTAAAAAATGCATTTTCTTACATTTTCTTACATTTACGGGTTTAGTCGGGACTCCTGATGACGTTTTGAGACATCTCCTACAACTACAGCACCAGAATTGTGCTGCTGAAGCAAGTCCGTTTTTTGGAAAATTTTTTTGTAAAAAAAAAGTTTTCCCAAAAAAAGCATTTTATGCCATTTTTAGGTTTTGTAGGGACTCCTGGTGACGTTTTGAGACATCTCCTACAACTACAGCACCAGAATTGTACTGCTGAAGCAAGTCGGTTTTTTGGCATTTTTACGACAGGGTCCCCCCTTTTACGACATTTTAGCAAAAAATGTTTTTCGTAAAAAATGCATTTTCTTACATTTACGGGTTTAGTCGGGACTCCTGATGACGTTTTGAGACATCTCCTACAAC
Source organism: Entelurus aequoreus (assembly GCF_033978785.1). Classification (NCBI taxonomy): domain Eukaryota; kingdom Metazoa; phylum Chordata; class Actinopteri; order Syngnathiformes; family Syngnathidae; genus Entelurus; species Entelurus aequoreus. Next base: position 13,563,163 of record NC_084734.1, read on the forward strand.
TACAGCACCAGAATTGTGCTGCTGAAGCAAGTCAGTTTTTTGGAATTTTTACGACAGGGTCCCCCCTTACGACATTTTAGCAAAAAATGTTTTTCGTAAAAAATGCATTTTCTTACATTTTCTTACATTTACGGGTTTAGTCGGGACTCCTGATGACGTTTTGAGACATCTCCTACAACTACAGCACCAGAATTGTACTGCTGAAGCAAGTCGGTTTTTTGGCATTTTTACGACAGGGTCCCCCCTTACGACATTTTAGCAAAAAATGTTTTTCTTAGAAAATGCATTTTCTTACATTTTCTTACATTTACGGGTTTAGTCGGGACTCCTGATGACGTTTTGAGACATCTCCTACAACTACAGCACCAGAATTGTGCTGCTGAAGCAAGTCCGTTTTTTGGCATTTTTACGACAGGGTCCCCCCTTACGACATTTTAGCAAAAAATGTTTTTCTTTAAAAATGCATTTTCTTACATTTTATTACATTTACGGGTTTAGTCGGGACTCCTGATGACGTTTTGAGACATCTCCTACAACTACAGCACCAGAATTGTGCTGCTGAAGCAAGTCTGTTTTTTGAATTTTTTTTTGTAAAAAAAAAGTTTTCCCAAAAAAAGCATTTTATGCCATTTTTAGGTTTTGTAGGGACTCCTGATGACGTTTTGAGACATCTACTACAACTACAGCACCAGAATTGTGCTGCTGAAGCAAGTCCGTTTTTTGGAATTTTTACGACAGGGTCCCCCCTTACGACATTTTAGCAAAAAATATTTTTCTTAAAAAATGCATTTTCTTACATTTTCTTACATTTACGGGTTTAGTCGGGACTCCTGATGACGTTTTGAGACATCTCCTACAACTACAGCACCAGAATTGTGCTGCTGAAGCAAGTCCGTTTTTTGGAAAAAAATTTTGTAAAAAAAAAGTTTTCCCAAAAAAAGCATTTTATGCCATTTTTAGGTTTTGTAGGGACTCCTGGTGACGTTTTGAGACATCTCCTACAACTACAGCACCAGAATTGTACTGCTGAAGCAAGTCGGTTTTTTGGCATTTTTACGACAGGGTCCCCCCTTTTACGACATTTTAGCAAAAAATGTTTTTCGTAAAAAATGCATTTTCTTACATTTACGGGTTTAGTCGGGACTCCTGATGACGTTTTGAGACATCTCCTACAACTACAGCACCAGAATTGTGCTGCTGAAGCAAGTCAGTTTTTTGGAATTTTTACGACAGGGTCCCCCCTTACGACATTTTAGCAAAAAATGTTTTTCGTAAAAAATGCATTTTCTTACATTTTCTTACATTTACGGGTTTAGTCGGGACTCCTGATGACGTTTTGAGACATCTCCTACAACTACAGCACCAGAATTGTACTGCTGAAGCAAGTCGGTTTTTTGGCATTTTTACGACAGGGTCCCCCCTTACGACATTTTAGCAAAAAATGTTTTTCTTAGAAAATGCATTTTCTTACATTTTCTTACATTTACGGGTTTAGTCGGGACTCCTGATGACGTTTTGAGACATCTCCTACAACTAGAGCACCAGAATTGTGCTGCTGAAGCAAGTCCGTTTTTTGGAATTTTTTTTTGTAAAAAAATTTTTTTCCCAAAAAAAGCATTTTATGCCATTTTTAGGTTTTGTAGGGACTCCTGATGACGTTTTGAGACATCTCCTATAACTACAGCACCAGAATTGTGCTGCTGAAGCAAGTCCGTTTTTTTGAATTTTTTTTACGACATTTTGCAAAATATTTTTTTTCCATAAAATATGCATTTTCTTCTAATTTCTTCCATTTTCGGGTTTAGTCGGGACTCCTGATGACGTTTTGAGACATCTCCTACAACTACAGCACCAGAACTGTGCTGCTGAAGCAAGTCCGTTTTTTGGAATTTTTACGACAGGGTCCCCCCTTACGACATTTTAGCAAAAAATGTTTTTCTTAAAAAATGCATTTTCTTACATTTTCTTACATTTACGGGTTTAGTCGGGACTCCTGATGACGTTTTGAGACATCTCCTACAACTACAGCACCAGAATTGTGCTGCTGAAGCAAGTCCGTTTTTTGGCATTTTTACGACAGGGTCCCCCCTTACGACATTTTAGCAAAAAATGTTTTTCTTTAAAAATGCATTTTCTTACATTTTATTACATTTACGGGTTTAGTCGGGACTCCTGATGACGTTTTGAGACATCTCCTACAACTACAGCACCAGAATTGTGCTGCTGAAGCAAGTCTGTTTTTTGAATTTTTTTTTGTAAAAAAAATTTTTCCCAAAAAAAGCATTTTATGCCATTTTTAGGTTTTGTAGGGACTCCTGATGACGTTTTGAGACATCTACTACAACTACAGCACCAGAATTGTGCTGCTGAAGCAAGTCCGTTTTTTGGAATTTTTACGACAGGGTCCCCCCTTACGACATTTTAGCAAAAAATGTTTTTCTTAAAAAATGCATTTTCTTACATTTTCTTACATTTACGGGTTTAGTCGGGACTCCTGATGACGTTTTGAGACATCTCCTACAACTACAGCACCAGAATTGTGCTGCTGAAGCAAGTCCGTTTTTTGGAATTTTTTTTTGTAAAAAAAAAGTTTTCCCAAAAAAAGCTTTTCATGCCATTTTTAGGTTTTGTAGGGACTCCTGATGACGTTTTGAGACATCTCCTACAACTACAGCACCAGAATTGTACTGCTGAAGCAAGTCAGTTTTTTGGCATTTTTACGACAGGGTCCCCCCTTACGACATTTTAGCAGAAAATGTTTTTCTTAAAAAATGCATTTTCTTACATTTTCTTACATTTACGGGTTTAGTCGGGACTCCTGATGACGTTTTGAGACATTTCCTACAACTACAGCACCAGAATTGTGCTGCTGAAGCAAGTCCGTTTTTTTGAATTTTTTTTACGACATTTTGCAAAATATTTTTTTTCCGTAAAATATGCATTTTCTTCTAATTTCTTCCATTTTCGGGTTTAGTCGGGACTCCTGATGACGTTTTGAGACATCTCCTACAACTACAGCACCAGAATTGTGCTGCTGAAGCAAGTCTGTTTTTTGAATTTTTTTTTGTAAAAAAAAAGTTTACCCAAAAAAAGCATTTTATGCCATTTTTAGGTTTTGTAGGGACTCCTGATGACGTTTTGAGACATCTACTACAACTACAGCACCAGAATTGTACTGCTGAAGGAAGTCCGTTTTTTGGCATTTTTACGACAGGGTCCCCCCTTACGACATTTTAGCAAAAAATGTTTTTCTTAAAAAATGCATTTTCTTACATTTACGGGTTTAGTCGGGACTCCTGATGACGTTTTGAGACATCTCCTACAACTACAGCACCAGAATTGTGCTGCTGAAGCAAGTCTGTTTTTTGAATTTTTTTTTGTAAAAAAAAAGTTTTCCCAAAAAAGGCATTTTATGCCATTTTTAGGTTTTGTGGGGACTCCTGATGACGTTTTAAGACATCTCCTACAACTACAGCACCAGAATTGTGCTGCTGAAGCAAGTCAGTTTTTTGGCATTTTTACGACAGGGTCCCCCCTTACGACATTTTAGCAAAAAATGTTTTTCTTAAAAAATGCATTTTCTTACATTTTCTTACATTTACGGGTTTAGTCGGGACTCCTGATGACGTTTTGAGACATCTCCTACAACTACAGCACCAGAATTGTGCTGCTGAAGCAAGTCTGTTTTTTGAATTTTTTTTTGTAAAAAAAAAGTTTTCCCAAAAAAAGCATTTTATGCCATTTTTAGGTTTTGTAGGGACTCCTGATGACGTTTTGAGACATCTCCTACAACTACAGCACCAGAATTGTACTGCTGAAGCAAGTCCGTTTTTTGGCATTTTTACGACAGGGTCCCCCCTTACGACATTTTAGCAAAAAATGTTGTTCTTAAAAAATGCATTTTCTTACATTTTCTTACATTTACGGGTTTAGTCGGGACTCCTGATGACGTTTTGAGACATCTCCTACAACTACAGCACCAGAATTGTGCTGCTGAAGCAAGTCTGTTTTTTGAAATTTTTTTTGTAAAAAAAAAGTTTTCCCAAAAAAAGAATTTTATGCCATTTTTAGGTTTTGTAGGGACTCCTGATGACGTTTTGAGACATCTCCTACAACTACAGCACCAGAATTGTACTGCTGAAGCAAGTCCGTTTTTTGGCATTTTTACGACAGGGTCCCCCCTTACGACATTTTAGCAAAAAATGTTTTTCTTAAAAAATGCATTTTCTTACATTTTCTTATATTTACGGGTTTAGTCGGGACTCCTGATGACGTTTTGAGACATCTCCTACAACTACAGCACCAGAATTGTGCTGCTGAAGCAAGTCCGTTTTATGGAATTTTTACGACAGGGTCCCCCCTTACGACATTTTAGCAAAAAATATTTTTCTTAAAAAATGCATTTTCTTACATTTTCTTACATTTACGGGTTTAGTCGGGACTCCTGATGACGTTTTGAGACATCTCCTACAACTACAGCACCAGAATTGTGCTGCTGAAGCAAGTCCGTTTTTTGGAATTTTTTTTTGTAAAAAAAAAGTTTTCCCAAAAAAAGCATTTCATGCCATTTTTAGATTTTGTAGGGACTCCTGATGACGTTTTGAGACATCTCCTACAACTACAGCACCAGAATTGTACTGCTGAAGCAAGTCGGTTTTTTGGCATTTTTACGACAGGGTCCCCCCTTTTACGACATTTTAGCAAAAAATGTTTTTCGTAAAAAATGCATTTTCTTACATTTTCTTACATTTACGGGTTTAGTCGGGACTCCTGATGACGTTTTGAGACATCTCCTACAACTACAGCACCAGAATTGTGCTGCTGAAGCAAGTCCGTTTTTTGGAATTTTTTTTTGTAAAAAAAAAAGTTTTCCCAAAAAAGCATTTTATGCCATTTTTAGGTTTTGTAGGGACTCCTGATGACGTTTTGAGACATCTCCTACAACTACAGCACCAGAATTGTACTGCTGAAGCAAGTCCCTTTTTTGGCATTTTTACGACATTTTAGCAAAAAATGTTTTTCGTAAAAAATGCATTTTCTTACATTTTCTTACATTTACGGGTTTAGTCGGGACTCCTGATGACGTTTTGAGACATCTCCTACAACTACAGCACCAGAATTGTGCTGCTGAAGCAAGTCCGTTTTTTGGAATTTTTTTTTGTAAAAAAAAAGTTTTCCCAAAAAAAGCATTTTATGCCATTTTTAGGTTTTGTAGGGACTCCTGATGACGTTTTGAGACATCTCCTACAACTACAGCACCAGAATTGTACTGCTGAAGCAAGTCAGTTTTTTGGCAATTTTACGACAGGGTCCCCCCTTACGACATTTTAGCAAAAAATGTTTTTCTTAAAAAATATATTTTCTTACATTTTCTTACATTTACGGGTTTAGTCGGGACTCCTGATGACGTTTTGAGACATATCCTACAACTACAGCACCAGAATTGTGCTGCTGAAGCAAGTCCGTTTTTTGGAATTTTTACGACAGGGTCCCCCCTTACGACATTTTAGCAAAAAATGTTTTTCTTAAAAAATGCATTTTCTTACATTTTCTTACATTTACGGGTTTAGTCGGGACTCCTGATGACGTTTTGAGACATCTCCTACAACTACAGCACCAGAATTGTGCTGCTGAAGCAAGTCTGTTTTTTGAATTTTTTTTTGTAAAAAAAAAGTTTTCCCAAAAAAAGCATTTTATGCCATTTTTAGGTTTTGTAGGGACTCCTGATGACATTTTGAGACATCTCCTACAACTACAGCACCAGAATTGTGCTGCTGAAGCAAGTCAGTTTTTTGGAATTTTTACGACAGGGTCCCCCCTTACGACATTTTAGCAAAAAATGTTTTTCGTAAAAAATGCATTTTCTTACATTTACGGGTTTAGTCGGGACTCCTGATGACGTTTTGAGACATCTCCTACAACTACAGCACCAGAATTGTGCTGCTGAAGCAAGTCTGTTTTTTGAATTTTTTTTTGCAAAAAAAAAGTTTTCCCAAAAAAGGCATTTTATGCCATTTTTAGGTTTTGTGGGGACTCCTGATGACGTTTTAAGACATCTCCTACAACTACAGCACCAGAATTGTGCTGCTGAAGCAAGTCAGTTTTTTGGCATTTTTACGACAGGGTCCCCCCTTACGACATTTTAGCAAAAAATGTTTTTCTTAAAAAATGCATTTTCTTACATTTTCTTACATTTACGGGTTTAGTCGGGACTCCTGATGACGTTTTGAGACATCTCCTACAACTACAGCACCAGAATTGTGCTGCTGAAGCAAGTCTGTTTTTTGAATTTTTTTTTGTAAAAAAAAAGTTTTCCCAAAAAAAGCATTTTATGCCATTTTTAGGTTTTGTAGGGACTCCTGATGACGTTTTGAGACATCTCCTACAACTGCAGCACCAGAATTGTACTGCTGAAGCAAGTCCGTTTTTTGGCATTTTTACGACAGGGTCCCCCCTTACGACATTTTAGCAAAAAATGTTGTTCTTAAAAAATGCATTTTCTTACATTTTCTTACATTTACGGGTTTAGTCGGGACTCCTGATGACGTTTTGAGACATCTCCTACAACTACAGCACCAGAATTGTGCTGCTGAAGCAAGTCTGTTTTTTGAAAATTTTTTTGTAAAAAAAAAGTTTTCCCAAAAAAAGAATTTTATGCCATTTTTAGGTTTTGTAGGGACTCCTGATGACGTTTTGAGACATCTCCTACAACTACAGCACCAGAATTGTACTGCTGAAGCAAGTCCGTTTTTTGGCATTTTTACGACGGGGTCCCCCCTTACGACATTTTAGCAAAAAATGTTTTTCTTAAAAAATGCATTTTCTTACATTTTCTTATATTTACGGGTTTAGTCGGGACTCCTGATGACGTTTTGAGACATCTCCTACAACTACAGCACCAGAATTGTGCTGCTGAAGCAAGTCCGTTTTATGGAATTTTTACGACAGGGTCCCCCCTTACGACATTTTAGCAAAAAATATTTTTCTTAAAAAATGCATTTTCTTACATTTTCTTACATTTACGGGTTTAGTCGGGACTCCTGATGACGTTTTGAGACATCTCCTACAACTACAGCACCAGAATTGTGCTGCTGAAGCAAGTCCGTTTTTTGGAAAAATTTTTTGTAAAAAAAAAGTTTTCCCAAAAAAAGCATTTTATGCCATTTTTAGGTTTTGTAGGGACTCCTGGTGACGTTTTGAGACATCTCCTACAACTACAGCACCAGAATTGTACTGCTGAAGCAAGTCGGTTTTTTGGCATTTTTACGACAGGGTCCCCCCTTTTACGACATTTTAGCAAAAAATGTTTTTCGTAAAAAATGCATTTTCTTACATTTACGGGTTTAGTCGGGACTCCTGATGACGTTTTGAGACATCTCCTACAACTACAGCACCAGAATTGTGCTGCTGAAGCAAGTCAGTTTTTTGGAATTTTTACGACAGGGTCCCCCCTTACGACATTTTAGCAAAAAATGTTTTTCGTAAAAAATGCATTTTCTTACATTTTCTTACATTTACGGGTTTAGTCGGGACTCCTGATGACGTTTTGAGACATCTCCTACAACTACAGCACCAGAATTGTACTGCTGAAGCAAGTCGGTTTTTTGGCATTTTTACGACAGGGTCCCCCCTTACGACATTTTAGCAAAAAATGTTTTTCTTAGAAAATGCATTTTCTTACATTTTCTTACATTTACGGGTTTAGTCGGGACTCCTGATGACGTTTTGAGACATCTCCTACAACTAGAGCACCAGAATTGTGCTGCTGAAGCAAGTCCGTTTTTTGGAATTTTTTTTTGTAAAAAAAATTTTTTCCCAAAAAAAGCATTTTATGCCATTTTTAGGTTTTGTAGGGACTCCTGATGACGTTTTGAGACATCTCCTATAACTACAGCACCAGAATTGTGCTGCTGAAGCAAGTCCGTTTTTTTGAATTTTTTTTACGACATTTTGCAAAATATTTTTTTTCCGTAAAATATGCATTTTCTTCTAATTTCTTCCATTTTCGGGTTTAGTCGGGACTCCTGATGACGTTTTGAGACATCTCCTACAACTACAGCACCAGAACTGTGCTGCTGAAGCAAGTCCGTTTTTTGGAATTTTTACGACAGGGTCCCCCCTTACGACATTTTAGCAAAAAATGTTTTTCTTAAAAAATGCATTTTCTTACATTTTCTTACATTTACGGGTTTAGTCGGGACTCCTGATGACGTTTTGAGACATCTCCTACAACTACAGCACCAGAATTGTGCTGCTGAAGCAAGTCCGTTTTTTTGAATTTTTTTTACGACATTTTGCAAAATATTTTTTTTCCGTAAAATATGCATTTTCTTCTAATTTCTTCCATTTTCGGGTTTAGTCGGGACTCCTGATGACGTTTTGAGACATCTCCTACAACTACAGCACCAGAACTGTGCTGCTGAAGCAAGTCCGTTTTTTGGAATTTTTACGACAGGGTCCCCCCTTACGACATTTTAGCAAAAAATGTTTTTCTTTAAAAATGCATTTTCTTACATTTTATTACATTTACGGGTTTAGTCGGGACTCCTGATGACGTTTTGAGACATCTCCTACAACTACAGCACCAGAATTGTGCTGCTGAAGCAAGTCTGTTTTTTGAATTTTTTTTTGTAAAAAAAAAGTTTTCCCAAAAAAAGCATTTTATGCCATTTTTAGGTTTTGTAGGGACTCCTGATGACGTTTTGAGACATCTACTACAACTACAGCACCAGAATTGTGCTGCTGAAGCAAGTCCGTTTTTTGGAATTTTTACGACAGGGTCCCCCCTTACGACATTTTAGCAAAAAATGTTTTTCTTAAAAAATGCATTTTCTTACATTTTCTTACATTTACGGGTTTAGTCGGGACTCCTGATGACGTTTTGAGACATCTCCTACAACTACAGCACCAGAATTGTGCTGCTGAAGCAAGTCCGTTTTTTGGAAATTTTTTTTGTAAAAAAAAAGTTTTCCCAAAAAAAGCTTTTCATGCCATTTTTAGGTTTTGTAGGGACTCCTGATGACGTTTTGAGACATCTCCTACAACTACAGCACCAGAATTGTACTGCTGAAGCAAGTCAGTTTTTTGGCATTTTTACGACAGGGTCCCCCCTTACGACATTTTAGCAAAAAATGTTTTTCGTAAAAAATGCATTTTCTTACATTTTCTTACATTTACGGGTTTAGTCGGGACTCCTGATGACGTTTTGAGACATCTCCTACAACTACAGCACCAGAATTGTACTGCTGAAGCAAGTCGGTTTTTTGGCATTTTTACGACAGGGTCCCCCCTTACGACATTTTAGCAAAAAATGTTTTTCTTAGAAAATGCATTTTCTTACATTTTCTTACATTTACGGGTTTAGTCGGGACTCCTGATGACGTTTTGAGACATCTCCTACAACTAGAGCACCAGAATTGTGCTGCTGAAGCAAGTCCGTTTTTTGGAATTTTTTTTTGTAAAAAAAAAGTTTTCCCAAAAAAAGCATTTTATGCCATTTTTAGGTTTTGTAGGGACTCCTGATGACGTTTTGAGACATCTCCTACAACTACAGCACCAGAATTGTACTGCTGAAGCAAGTCCGTTTTTTGGCATTTTTACGACAGGGTCCCCCCTTACGACATTTTAGCAAAAAATGTTTTTCTTAAAAAATGCATTGTCTTACATTTTCTTACATTTACGGGTTTAGTCGGGACTCCTGATGACGTTTTGAGACATCTCCTACAACTACAGCACCAGAATTGTGCTGCTGAAGCAAGTCCGTTTTTTTGAATTTTTTTTACGACATTTTGCAAAATATTTTTTTTCCGTAAAATATGCATTTTCTTCTAATTTCTTCCATTTTCGGGTTTAGTCGGGACTCCTGATGACGTTTTGAGACATCTCCTACAACTACAGCACCAGAACTGTGCTGCTGAAGCAAGTCCGTTTTTTGGCATTTTTACGACAGGGTCCCCCCTTACGACATTTTAGCAAAAAATGTTTTTCTTAAAAAATGCATTTTCTTACATTTTCTTACATTTACGGGTTTAGTCGGGACTCCTGATGACGTTTTGAGACATCTCCTACAACTACAGCACCAGAATTGTGCTGCTGAAGCAAGTCCGTTTTTTGGCATTTTTACGACAGGGTCCCCCCTTACGACATTTTAGCAAAAAATGTTTTTCTTAAAAAATGCATTTTCTTACATTTTCTTACATTTACGGGTTTAGTCGGGACTCCTGATGACGTTTTGAGACATCTCCTACAACTACAGCACCAGAATTGTGCTGCTGAAGCAAGTCTGTTTTTTGAATTTTTTTTTGTAAAAAAAAAGTTTTCCCAAAAAAAGCATTTTATGCCATTTTTAGGTTTTGTAGGGACTCCTGATGACGTTTTGAGACATCTACTACAACTACAGCACCAGAATTGTGCTGCTGAAGCAAGTCCGTTTTTTGGAATTTTTACGACAGGGTCCCCCCTTACGACATTTTAGCAAAAAATGTTTTTCTTAAAAAATGCATTTTCTTACATTTTCTTACATTTACGGGTTTAGTCGGGACTCTTGATGACGTTTTGAGACATCTCCTACAACTACAGCACCAGAATTGTGCTGCTGAAGCAAGTCCGTTTTTTGGAATTTTTTTTTGTAAAAAAAAAGTTTTCCCAAAAAAAGCTTTTCATGCCATTTTTAGGTTTTGTAGGGACTCCTGATGACGTTTTGAGACATCTCCTACAACTACAGCACCAGAATTGTACTGCTGAAGCAAGTCAGTTTTTTGGCATTTTTACGACATTTTAGCAGCAAATGTTTTTCTTAAAAAATGCATTTTCTTACATTTTCTTACATTTACGGGTTTAGTCGGGACTCCTGATGACGTTTTGAGACATTTCCTACAACTACAGCACCAGAATTGTGCTGCTGAAGCAAATCCGTTTTTTTGAATTTTTTTTACGACATTTTGCAAAATATTTTTTTTCCGTAAAATATGCATTTTCTTCTAATTTCTTCCATTTTCGGGTTTAGTCGGGACTCCTGATGACGTTTTGAGACATCTCCTACAACTACATTACCAGAATTGTACTGCTGAAGCAAGTCCGTTTTTTGGCATTTTTACGACAGGGTCCCCCCTTACGACATTTTAGCAAAAAATGCATTTTCTTACATTTTCTTACATTTACGGGTTTAGTCGGGACTCCTGATGACGTTTTGAGACATCTCCTACAACTACAGCACCAGAATTGTGCTGCTGAAGCAAGTCCGTTTTTTGGAATTTTTACGACAGGGTCCCCCCTTACGACATTTTAGCAAAAAATATTTTTCTTAAAAAATGCATTTTCTTACATTTTCTTACATTTACGGGTTTAGTCGGGACTCCTGATGACGTTTTGAGACATCTCCTACAACTACAGCACCAGAATTGTGCTGCTGAAGCAAGTCCGTTTTTTGGAATTTTTTTTTGTAAAAAAAAAAGTTTTCCCAAAAAAAGCATTTTATGCCATTTTTAGGTTTTGTAGGGACTCCTGATGACGTTTTGAGACATCTCCTACAACTACAGCACCAGAATTGTACTGCTGAAGCAAGTCCGTTTTTTGGCATTTTTACGACAGGGTCCCCCCTTACGACATTTTAGCAAAAAATGTTTTTCTTAAAAAATGCATTTTCTTACATTTTCTTACATTTACGGGTTTAGTCGGGACTCCTGATGACGTTTTGAGACATCTCCTACAACTACAGCACCAGAATTGTGCTGCTGAAGCAAGTCTGTTTTTTGAATTTTTTTTTTTTTAAAAAAAGTTTTCCGAAAAAAAGCATTTTATGCCATTTTTAGGTTTTGTGGGGACTCCTGATGACGTTTTAAGACATCTCCTACAACTACAGCACCAGAATTGTGCTGCTGAAGCAAGTCAGTTTTTTGGCATTTTTGCGTCAGGGTCCCCCCTTACGACATTTTAGCAAAAAATGTTTTTCTTAAAAAATGCATTTTCTTACATTTTCTTACATTTACGGGTTTAGTCGGGACTCCTGATGACGTTTTGAGACATCTCCTACAACTACAGCACCAGAATTGTGCTGCTGAAGCAAGTCTGTTTTTTGAAATTTTTTTTGTAAAAAAAAAGTTTTCCCAAAAAAAGCATTTTATGCCATTTTTAGGTTTTGTAGGGACTCCTGATGACGTTTTGAGACATCTACTACAACTACAGCACCAGAATTGTACTGCTGAAGGAAGTCCGTTTTTTGGCATTTTTACGACAGGGTCCCCCCTTACGACATTTTAGCAAAAAATGTTTTTCTTAAAAAATGCATTTTCTTACATTTTCTTACATTTACGGGTTTAGTCGGGACTCCTGATGACGTTTTGAGACATCTCCTACAACTACAGCACCAGAATTGTGCTGCTGAAGCAAGTCTGTTTTTTGAATTTTTTTTTGTAAAAAAAAAGTTTTCCCAAAAAAAGCATTTTATGCCATTTTTAGGTTTTGTGGGGACTCCTGATGACGTTTTGAGACATCTCCTACAACTACAGCACCAGAATTGTACTGCTGAAGCAAGTCCGTTTTTTGGCATTTTTACGACAGGGTCCCCCCTTACGACATTTTAGCAAAAAATGTTTTTCTTAAAAAATGCATTTTCTTACATTTACGGGTTTAGTCGGGACTCCTGATGACGTTTTGAGACATCTCCTACAACTACAGCACCAGAATTGTGCTGCTGAAGCAAGTCTGTTTTTTGAAATTTTTTTTGTAAAAAAAAAGTTTTCCCAAAAAAAGAATTTTATGCCATTTTTAGGTTTTGTAGGGACTCCTGATGACGTTTTGAGACATCTACAACTACAGCACCAGAATTGTACTGCTGAAGCAAGTCCGTTTTTTGGCATTTTTACGACAGGGTCCCCCCTTACGACATTTTAGCAAAAAATGTTTTTCTTGAAAAATGCATTTTCTTACATTTTCTTATATTTACGGGTTTAGTCGGGACTCCTGATGACGTTTTGAGACATCTCCTACAACTACAGCACCAGAATTGTGCTGCTGAAGCAAGTCGGTTTTTTGGCATTTTTACGACAGGGTCCCCCCTTACGACATTTTAGCAAAAAATGTTTTTCGTAAAAAATGCATTTTCTTACATTTTCTTACATTTACGGGTTTAGTCGGGACTCCTGATGACGTTTTGAGACATCTCCTACAACTACAGCACCAGAATTGTGCTGCTGAAGCAGGTCTGTTTTTTGAATTTTTTTTTGTAAAAAAAAAGTTTTCCCAAAAAAAGAATTTTATGCCATTTTTAGGTTTTGTGGGGACTCCTGATGACGTTTTGAGACATCTCCTACAACTACAGCACCAGAATTGTACTGCTGAAGCAAGTCCGTTTTTTGTCATTTTTACAACAGGGTCCCCCCTTACGACATTTTAGCAAAAAATGTTTTTCTTAAAAAATGCATTTTCTTACATTTTCTTACATTTACGGGTTTAGTCGGGACTCCTGATGACGTTTTGAGACATCTCCTACAAATACAGCACCAGAATTGTGCTGCTGAAGCAAGTCTGTTTTTTGAATTTTTTTTTGTAAAAAAAAAGTTTTCCCAAAAAAAGCATTTTATGCCATTTTTAGGTTTTGTAGGGACTCCTGATGACGTTTTAAGACATCTCCTACAACTACAGCACCAGAATTGTGCTGCTGAAGCAAGTCTGTTTTTTGAATTTTTTTTTGTAAAAAAAAAGTTTTCCCAAAAAAAGCATTTTATGCCATTTTTAGGTTTTGTAGGGACTCCTGATGACGTTTTGAGACATCTACTACAACTACAGCACCAGAATTGTACTGCTGAAGGAAGTCCGTTTTTTGGCATTTTTACGACAGGGTCCCTCCCCCCTTACGACATTTTAGCAAAAAATGTTTTTCTTAAAAAATGCATTTTCTTACATTTTCTTACATTTACGGGTTTAGTTGGGACTCCTGATGACGTTTTGAGACATCTCCTACAACTACAGCACCAGAATTGTGCTGCTGAAGCAAGTCTGTTTTTTGAATTTTTTTTTGTAAAAAAAAAGTTTTCCCAAAAAAAGCATTTTATGCCATTTTTAGGTTTTGTAGGGACTCCTGATGACGTTTTGAGACATCTCCTACAACTACAGCACCAGAATTGTACTGCTGAAGCAAGTCCGTTTTTTGGCATTTTTACGACAGGGTCCCCCCTTACGACATTTTAGCAAAAAATGTTTTTCTTAAAAAATGCATTTTCTTACATTTTCTTACATTTACGGGTTTAGTCGGGACTCCTGATGACGTTTTGAGACATCTCCTACAACTACAGCACCAGAATTGTGCTGCTGAAGCAAGTCCGTTTTTTGGAAATTTTTTTTGTCAAAAAAAAAGTTTTCCCAAAAAAGCATTTTATGCCATTTTTAGGTTTTGTAGGGACTCCTGATGACGTTTTGAGACATCTCCTACAACTACAGCACCAGAATTGTACTGCTGAAGCAAGTCCGTTTTTTGGCATTTTTACGACAGGGTCCCCCGTTACGACATTTTAGCAAAAAATGCATTTTCTTACATTTTCTTACATTTACGGGTTTAGTCGGGACTCCTGATGACGTTTTGAGACATCTCCTACAACTACAGCACCAGAATTGTGCTGCTGAAGCAAGTCCGTTTTTTGGAATTTTTACGACAGGGTCCCCCCTTACGACATTTTAGCAAAAAATGTTTTTCGTAAAAAATGCATTTTCTTACATTTTCTTACATTTACGGGTTTAGTCGGGACTCCTGATGACGTTTTGAGACATCTCCTACAACTACAGCACCAGAATTGTGCTGCTGAAGCAAGTCCGTTTTTTGGAATTTTTACGACAGGGTCCCCCCTTACGACATTTTAGCAAAAAATGTTTTTCGTAAAAAATGCATTTTCTTACATTTTCTTACATTTACGGGTTTAGTCGGGACTCCTGATGACGTTTTGAGACATCTCCTACAACTACAGCACCAGAATTGTGCTGCTGAAGCAAGTCCGTTTTTTGGAATTTTTTTTTGTAAAAAAAAAAGTTTTCCCAAAAAAAGCATTTTATGCCATTTTTAGGTTTTGTAGGGACTCCTGATGACGTTTTGAGACATCTCCTACAACTACAGCACCAGAATTGTACTGCTGAAGCAAGTCCGTTTTTTGGCATTTTTACGACAGGGTCCCCCCTTACGACATTTTAGCAAAAAATGTTTTTCTTAAAAAATGCATTTTCTTACATTTTCTTACATTCACGGGTTTAGTTGGGACTCCTGATGACGTTTTGAGACATCTACTACAACTACAGCACCAGAATTGTACTGCTGAAGGAAGTCCGTTTTTTGGCATTTTTACGACAGGGTCCCCCCTTACGACATTTTAGCAAAAAATTTTTTTCTTAAAAAATTCCTTTTTATTACATTTTCTTACATTTACGGGTTTAGTCGGGACTCCTGATGACGTTTTGAGACATCTCCTACAACTACAGCACCAGAATTGTGCTGCTGAAGCAAGTCTGTTTTTTGAATTTTTTTTTGTAAAAAAAAAGTTTTCCCAAAAAAAGAATTTTATGCCATTTTTAGGTTTTGTAGGGACTCCTGATGACGTTTTGAGACATCTCCTACAACTACAGCACCAGAATTGTACTGCTGAAGCAAGTCCGTTTTTTGGCATTTTTACGACAGGGTCCCCCCTTACGACATTTTAGCAAAAAATGTTTTTCTTAAAAAATGCATTTTCTTACATTTTCTTACATTTACGGGTTTAGTCGGGACTCCTGATGACGTTTTGAGACATCTCCTACAACTACAGCACCAGAATTGTGCTGCTGAAGCAAGTCCGTTTTTTGGAATTTTTTTTTGTAAAAAAAAAAGTTTTCCCAAAAAAGCATTTTATGCCATTTTTAGGTTTTGTAGGGACTCCTGATGACGTTTTGAGACATCTCCTACAACTACAGCACCAGAATTGTACTGCTGAAGCAAGTCTGTTTTTTGAATTTTTTTTTGTAAAAAAAAAGTTTACCCAAAAAAAGCATTTTATGCCATTTTTAGGTTTTGTAGGGACTCCTGATGACGTTTTGAGACATCTCCTACAACTACAGCACCAGAATTGTACTGCTGAAGCAAGTCCGTTTTTTGGCATTTTTACGACAGGGTCCCCCCTTACGACATTTTAGCAAAAAATGTTTTTCTTAAAAAATGCATTTTCTTACATTTTCTTACATTTACGGGTTTAGTCGGGACTCCTGATGACGTTTTGAGACATCTCCTACAACTACAGCACCAGAATTGTGCTGCTGAAGCAAGTCCGTTTTTTGGAATTTTTTTTTGTAAAAAAAAAAGTTTTCCCAAAAAAGCATTTTATGCCATTTTTAGGTTTTGTAGGGACTCCTGATGACGTTTTGAGACATCTCCTACAACTACAGCACCAGAATTGTACTGCTGAAGCAAGTCCGTTTTTTGGCATTTTTACGACAGGGTCCCCCCTTACGACATTTTAGCAAAAAATGTTTTTCTTAAAAAATGCATTTTCTTACATTTTCTTACATTTACGGGTTTAGTTGGGACTCCTGA
Organism: Entelurus aequoreus; assembly: GCF_033978785.1. Taxonomy (NCBI): domain Eukaryota; kingdom Metazoa; phylum Chordata; class Actinopteri; order Syngnathiformes; family Syngnathidae; genus Entelurus; species Entelurus aequoreus. The sequence continues at coordinate 13,579,709 of NC_084734.1, forward strand.
TGACGTTTTGAGACATCTCCTACAACTACAGCACCAGAATTGTGCTGCTGAAGCAAGTCTGTTTTTTGAATTTTTTTTGTAAAAAAAAAGTTTTCCCAAAAAAAGCATTTTATGCCATTTTTAGGTTTTGTAGGGACTCCTGATGACGTTTTGAGACATCTACTACAACTACAGCACCAGAATTGTACTGCTGAAGGAAGTCCGTTTTTTGGCATTTTTACGACAGGGTCCCCCCTTACGACATTTTAGCAAAAAATGTTTTTCTTAAAAAATGCATTTTCTTACATTTTCTTACATTTACGGGTTTAGTCGGGACTCCTGATGACGTTTTGAGACATCTCCTACAACTACAGCATCAGAATTGTGCTGCTGAAGCAAGTCCGTTTTTTGGAAAAAATTTTTGTAAAAAAAAAAGTTTTCCCAAAAAAGCATTTTATGCCATTTTTAGGTTTTGTAGGGACTCCTGATGACGTTTTGAGACATCTCCTACAACTACAGCACCAGAATTGTACTGCTGAAGGAAGTCCGTTTTTTGGCATTTTTACGACAGGGTCCCCCCTTACGACATTTTAGCAAAAAATGTTTTTCTTAAAAAATGCATTTTCTTACATTTTCTTACATTTACGGGTTTAGTCGGGACTCCTGATGACGTTTTGAGACATCTCCTACAACTACAGCACCAGAATTGTGCTGCTGAAGCAAGTCCGTTTTTTGGAATTTTTTTTTGTCAAAAAAAAAGTTTTCCCAAAAAAGCATTTTATGCCATTTTTAGGTTTTGTAGGGACTCCTGATGACGTTTTGAGACATCTCCTACAACTACAGCACCAGAATTGTACTGCTGAAGCAAGTCCGTTTTTTGGCATTTTTACGACAGGGTCCCCCCTTACGACATTTTAGCAAAAAATGCATTTTCTTACATTTTCTTACATTTACGGGTTTAGTCGGGACTCCTGATGACGTTTTGAGACATCTCCTACAACTACAGCACCAGAATTGTGCTGCTGAAGCAAGTCCGTTTTTTGGAATTTTTACGACAGGGTCCCCCCCTTACGACATTTTAGCAAAATATATTTTTCTTAAAAAATGCATTTTCTTACATTTACGGGTTTAGTCGGGACTCCTGATGACGTTTTGAGACATCTCCTACAACTACAGCACCAGAATTGTGCTGCTGAAGCAAGTCCGTTTTTTGGAATTTTTTTTTGTAAAAAAAAAAGTTTTCCCAAAAAAAGCATTTTATGCCATTTTTAGGTTTTGTAGGGACTCCTGATGACGTTTTGAGACATCTCCTACAACTACAGCACCAGAATTGTACTGCTGAAGCAAGTCCGTTTTTTGGCATTTTTACGACAGGGTCCCTCCCCCCTTACGACATTTTAGCAAAAAATGTTTTTCTTAAAAAATGCATTTTCTTACATTTTCTTACATTTACGGGTTTAGTCGGGACTCCTGATGACGTTTTGAGACATCTCCTACAACTACAGCACCAGAATTGTGCTGCTGAAGCAAGTCTGTTTTTTGAATTTTTTTTTGTAAAAAAAAAGTTTTCCCAAAAAAAGCATTTTATGCCATTTTTAGGTTTTGTAGGGACTCCTGATGACGTTTTGAGACATCTCCTACAACTACAGCACCAGAATTGTGCTGCTGAAGCAAGTCTGTTTTTTGAATTTTTTTTTGTAAAAAAAAAGTTTTCCCAAAAAAAGCATTTTATGCCATTTTTAGGTTTTGTAGGGACTCCTGATGACGTTTTGAGACATCTACTACAACTACAGCACCAGAATTGTGCTGCTGAAGCAAGTCAGTTTTTTGGCATTTTCACGTCAGGGTCCCCCCTTACGACATTTTAGCAAAAAATGTTTTTCTTAAAAAATGCATTTTCTTACATTTTCTTACATTTACGGGTTTAGTCGGGACTCCTGATGACGTTTTGAGACATCTCCTACAACTACAGCACCAGAATTGTGCTGCTGAAGCAAGTCTGTTTTTTGAATTTTTTTTTGTAAAAAAAAAGTTTTCCCAAAAAAAGCATTTTATGCCATTTTTAGGTTTTGTGGGGACTCCTGATGTCGTTTTAAGACATCTCCTACAACTACAGCACCAGAATTGTGCTGCTGAAGCAAGTCCGTTTTTTGGCATTTTTACGACAGGGTCCCCCCTTACGACATTTTAGCAAAAAATGTTTTTCTTAAAAAATGCATTTTCTTACATTTTCTTACATTTACGGGTTTAGTCGGGACTCCTGCTGACGTTTTGAGACATCTCCTACAACTACAGCACCAGAATTGTGCTGCTGAAGCAAGTCCGTTTTTTGGAATTTTTTTTTGTAAAAAAAAAAGTTTCCCAAAAAAAGCATTTTATGCCATTTTTAGGTTTTGTAGGGACTCCTGATGACGTTTTGAGACATCTCCTACAACTACAGCACCAGAATTGTACTGCTGAAGCAAGTCCGTTTTTTGGCATTTTTACGACAGGGTCCCCCCTTACGACATTTTAGCAAAAAATGTTTTTCTTAAAAAATGCATTTTCTTACATTTTCTTACATTTACGGGTTTAGTCGGGACTCCTGATGACGTTTTGAGACATCTCCTACAACTACAGCACCAGAATTGTACTGCTGAAGCAAGTCCGTTTTTGGGCATTTTTACGACAGGGTCCCCCCTTACGACATTTTAGCAAAAAATGTTTTTCTTAAAAAATGCATTTTCTTACATTTTCTTACATTTACGGGTTTAGTCGGGACTCCTGATGACGTTTTGAGACATCTCCTACAACTACAGCACCAGAATTGTGCTGCTGAAGCAAGTCCGTTTTTTGGAATTTTTTTTTGTAAAAAAAAAAGTTTTCCCAAAAAAGCATTTTATGCCATTTTTAGGTTTTGTAGGGACTCCTGATGACGTTTTGAGACATCTCCTACAACTACAGCACCAGAATTGTGCTGCTGAAGCAAGTCCGTTTTTTGGAATTTTTACGACAGGGTCCCCCCTTACGACATTTTAGCAAAAAATATTTTTCTTAAAAAATGCATTTTCTTACATTTTCTTACATTTACGGGTTTAGTCGGGACTCCTGATGACGTTTTGAGACATCTCCTACAACTACAGCACCAGAATTGTGCTGCTGAAGCAAGTCCGTTTTTTGGAAAAATTTTTTGTAACAAAAAAAGTTTTCCCAAAAAAAGCATTTTATGCCATTTTTAGGTTTAGTAGGGACTCCTGATGACGTTTTGAGACATCTCCTACAACTACAGCACCAGAATTGTACTGCTGAAGCAAGTCCGTTTTTTGGCATTTTTACGACAGGGTCCCCCCTTACGACATTTTAGCAAAAAATGTTTTTCTTAAAAAATGCATTTTCTTACATTTACGGGTTTAGTCGGGACTCCTGATGACGTTTTGAGACATCTCCTACAACTACAGCACCAGAATTGTGCTGCTGAAGGAAGTCCGTTTTTTGGCATTTTTACGACAGGGTCTTACGACATTTTAGCAAAAAATGTTTTTCTTAAAAAATGCATTTTTTTACATTTTCTTACATTTACAGGTTTAGTCGGGACTCCTGATGACGTTTTGAGACATCTCCTACAACTACAGCACCAGAATTGTGCTGCTGAAGCAAGTCTGTTTTTTGAATTTTTTTTTGTAAAAAAAAAGTTTTCCCAAAAAAAGCATTTTATGCCATTTTTAGGTTTTGTAGGGACTCCTGATGACGTTTTAAGACATCTCCTACAACTACAGCACCAGAATTGTGCTGCTGAAGCAAGTCAGTTTTTTGGCATTTTTACGACAGGGTCCCCCCTTACGACATTTTAGCAAAAAATGTTTTTCTTAAAAAATGCATTTTCTTACATTCACGGGTTTAGTTGGGACTCCTGATGACGTTTTGAGACATCTCCTACAACTACAGCACCAGAATTGTGCTGCTGAAGCAAGTCTGTTTTTTGAATTTTTTTTTGTAAAAAAAAAGTTTACCCAAAAAAAGCATTTTATGCCATTTTTAGGTTTTGTAGGGACTCCTGATGACGTTTTGAGACATCTCCTACAACTACAGCACCAGAATTGTACTGCTGAAGCAAGTCCGTTTTCTGGCATTTTTACGACAGGGTCCCCCCTTACGACATTTTAGCAAAAAATGTTTTTCTTAAAAAATGCATTTTCTTACATTTTCTTACATTTACGGGTTTAGTCGGGACTCCTGATGACGTTTTGAGACATCTCCTACAACTACAGCACCAGAATTGTGCTGCTGAAGCAAGTCCGTTTTTTGGAATTTTTTTTTGTAAAAAAAAAGGTTTTCCCAAAAAAAGCATTTTATGCCATTTTTAGGTTTTGTAGGGACTCCTGATGACGTTTTGAGACATCTCCTACAACTACAGCACCAGAATTGTACTGCTGAAGCAAGTCCGTTTTCTGGCATTTTTACGACAGGGTCCCCCCTTACGACATTTTAGCAAAAAATGTTTTTCGTAAAAAATGCATTTTCTTACATTTTCTTACATTTACGGGTTTAGTCGGGACTCCTGATGACGTTTTGAGACATCTCCTACAACTACAGCACCAGAATTGTGCTGCTGAAGCAAGTCCGTTTTTTGGAATTTTTTTTTGTAAAAAAAAAAGTTTTCCCAAAAAAGCATTTTATGCCATTTTTAGGTTTTGTAGGGACTCCTGATGACGTTTTGAGACATCTCCTACAACTACAGCACCAGAATTGTACTGCTGAAGCAAGTCCGTTTTTTGGCATTTTTACGACAGGGTCCCCCCTTACGACATTTTAGCAAAAAATGTTTTTCTTAAAAAATGCATTTTCTTACATTTTCTTACATTCACGGGTTTAGTTGGGACTCCTGATGACGTTTTGAGACATCTCCTACAACTACAGCACCAGAATTGTGCTGCTGAAGCAAGTCTGTTTTTTTAATTTTTTTTTGTAAAAAAAAAGTTTACCCAAAAAAAGCATTTTATGCCATTTTTAGGTTTTGTAGGGACTCCTGATGACGTTTTGAGACATCTACTACAACTACAGCACCAGAATTGTAATGCTGAACGAAGTCCGTTTTTTGGCATTTTTACGACAGGGTCCCCCCTTACGACATTTTAGCAAAAAATATTTTTCTTAAAAAATGCATTTTCTTACATTTTCTTACATTTACGGGTTTAGTCGGGACTCCTGATGACGTTTTGAGACATCTCCTACAACTACAGCACCAGAATTGTGCTGCTGAAGCAAGTCCGTTTTTTGTAATTTTTTTTTGTAAAAAAAAAGTTTTCCCAAAAAAAGCATTTTATGCCATTTTTAGGTTTTGTAGGGACTCCTGATGACGTTTTGAGACATCTCCTACAACTACAGCACCAGAATTGTACTGCTGAAGCAAGTCCGTTTTCTGGCATTTTTACGACAGGGTCCCCCCTTACGACATTTTAGCAAAAAATGTTTTTCGTAAAAAATGCATTTTCTTACATTTTCTTACATTTACGGGTTTAGTCGGGACTCCTGATGACGTTTTGAGACATCTCCTACAACTACAGCACCAGAATTGTGCTGCTGAAGCAAGTCCGTTTTTTGGAATTTTTTTTTGTAAAAAAAAAAGTTTTCCCAAAAAAGCATTTTATGCCATTTTTAGGTTTTGTAGGGACTCCTGATGACGTTTTGAGACATCTCCTACAACTACAGCACCAGAATTGTACTGCTGAAGCAAGTCCGTTTTTTGGCATTTTTACGACAGGGTCCCCCCTTACGACATTTTAGCAAAAAATGTTTTTCTTAAAAAATGCATTTTCTTACATTTTCTTACATTTACGGGTTTAGTCGGGACTCCTGATGACGTTTTGAGACATCTCCTACAACTACAGCACCAGAATTGTACTGCTGAAGCAAGTCCGTTTTTTGGCATTTTTACGACAGGGTCCCTCCCCCCTTACGACATTTTAGCAAAAAATGTTTTTCTTAAAAAATGCATTTTCTTACATTTTCTTACATTTACGGGTTTAGTCGGGACTCCTGATGACGTTTTGAGACATCTCCTACAACTACAGCACCAGAATTGTGCTGCTGAAGCAAGTCCGTTTTTTGGAATTTTTTTTTGTAAAAAAAAAAGTTTTCCCAAAAAAGCATTTTATGCCATTTTTAGGTTTTGTAGGGACTCCTGATGACGTTTTGAGACATCTCCTACAACTACAGCACCAGAATTGTACTGCTGAAGCAAGTCCGTTTTTTGGCATTTTTACGACAGGGTCCCCCCTTACGACATTTTAGCAAAAAATGTTTTTCTTAAAAAATGCATTTTCTTACATTTTCTTACATTTACGGGTTTAGTCGGGACTCCTGATGACGTTTTGAGACATCTCCTACAACTACAGCACCAGAATTGTGCTGCTGAAGCAAGTCCGTTTTTTGGAATTTTTTTTTGTAAAAAAAAAAGTTTTCCCAAAAAAAGCATTTTATGCCATTTTTAGGTTTTGTAGGGACTCCTGATGACGTTTTGAGACATCTCCTACAACTACAGCACCAGAATTGTACTGCTGAAGCAAGTCCGTTTTCTGGCATTTTTACGACAGGGTCCCCCCTTACGACATTTTAGCAAAAAATGTTTTTCGTAAAAAATGCATTTTCTTACATTTTCTTACATTTACCGGTTTAGTCGGGACTCCTGATGACGTTTTGAGACATCTCCTACATCTACAGCACCAGAATTGTGCTGCTGAAGCAAGTCCGTTTTTTGGAATTTTTTTTTGTAAAAAAAAAAGTTTTCCCAAAAAAGCATTTTATGCCATTTTTAGGTTTTGTAGGGACTCCTGATGACGTTTTGAGACATCTCCTACAACTACAGCACCAGAATTGTACTGCTGAAGCAAGTCCGTTTTTTGGCATTTTTACGACAGCCCCTTACGACATTTTAGCAAAAAATGTTTTTCTTAAAAAATGCATTTTCTTACATTTTCTTACATTTACGGGTTTAGTTGGGACTCCTGATGACGTTTTGAGACATCTCCTACAACTACAGCACCAGAATTGTGCTGCTGAAGCAAGTCTGTTTTTTGAATTTTTTTTTGTAAAAAAAAAGTTTTCCCAAAAAAAGCATTTTATGCCATTTTTAGGTTTTGTAGGGACTCCTGATGACGTTTTAAGACATCTCCTACAACTACAGCACCAGAATTGTGCTGCTGAAGCAAGTCTGTTTTTTGAAATTTTTTTTGTAAAAAAAAAAGTTTTCCCAAAAAAAGCATTTTATGCCATTTTTAGGTTTTGTAGGGACTCCTGATGACGTTTTGAGACATCTACTACAACTACAGCACCAGAATTGTACTGCTGAAGCAAGTCCGTTTTTTGGCATTTTTACGACAGGGTCCCCCCTTACGACATTTTAGCAAAAAATGTTTTTCTTAAAAAATGCATTTTCTTACATTTTCTTACATTTACGGGTTTAGTCGGGACTCCTGATGACGTTTTGAGACATCTCCTACAACTACAGCACCAGAATTGTACTGCTGAAGCAAGTCCGTTTTTTGGCATTTTTACGACAGGGTCCCTCCCCCCTTACGACATTTTAGCAAAAAATGTTTTTCTTAAAAAATGCATTTTCTTACATTTTCTTACATTTACGGGTTTAGTCGGGACTCCTGATGACGTTTTGAGACATCTCCTACAACTACAGCACCAGAATTGTGCTGCTGAAGCAAGTCCGTTTTTTGGAATTTTTTTTTGTAAAAAAAAAAGTTTTCCCAAAAAAGCATTTTATGCCATTTTTAGGTTTTGTAGGGACTCCTGATGACGTTTTGAGACATCTCCTACAACTACAGCACCAGAATTGTACTGCTGAAGCAAGTCCGTTTTTTGGCATTTTTACGACAGGGTCCCCCCTTACGACATTTTAGCAAAAAATGTTTTTCTTAAAAAATGCATTTTCTTACATTTTCTTACATTTACGGGTTTAGTCGGGACTCCTGATGACGTTTTGAGACATCTCCTACAACTACAGCACCAGAATTGTGCTGCTGAAGCAAGTCCGTTTTTTGGAATTTTTTTTTGTAAAAAAAAAGGTTTTCCCAAAAAAAGCATTTTATGCCATTTTTAGGTTTTGTAGGGACTCCTGATGACGTTTTGAGACATCTCCTACAACTACAGCACCAGAATTGTACTGCTGAAGCAAGTCCGTTTTCTGGCATTTTTACGACAGGGTCCCCCCTTACGACATTTTAGCAAAAAATGTTTTTCGTAAAAAATGCATTTTCTTACATTTTCTTACATTTACGGGTTTAGTCGGGACTCCTGATGACGTTTTGAGACATCTCCTACAACTACAGCACCAGAATTGTGCTGCTGAAGCAAGTCCGTTTTTTGGAATTTTTTTTTGTAAAAAAAAAAGTTTTCCCAAAAAAGCATTTTATGCCATTTTTAGGTTTTGTAGGGACTCCTGATGACGTTTTGAGACATCTCCTACAACTACAGCACCAGAATTGTACTGCTGAAGCAAGTCCGTTTTTTGGCATTTTTACGACAGCCCCTTACGACATTTTAGCAAAAAATGTTTTTCTTAAAAAATGCATTTTCTTACATTTTCTTACATTTACGGGTTTAGTTGGGACTCCTGATGACGTTTTGAGACATCTCCTACAACTACAGCACCAGAATTGTGCTGCTGAAGCAAGTCTGTTTTTTGAATTTTTTTTTGTAAAAAAAAAGTTTTCCCAAAAAAAGCATTTTATGCCATTTTTAGGTTTTGTAGGGACTCCTGATGACGTTTTAAGACATCTCCTACAACTACAGCACCAGAATTGTGCTGCTGAAGCAAGTCTGTTTTTTGAAATTTTTTTTGTAAAAAAAAAAGTTTTCCCAAAAAAAGCATTTTATGCCATTTTTAGGTTTTGTAGGGACTCCTGATGACGTTTTGAGACATCTACTACAACTACAGCACCAGAATTGTACTGCTGAAGGAAGTCCGTTTTTTGGCATTTTTACGACAGGGTCCCCCCTTACGACATTTTAGCAAAAAATGTTTTTCTTAAAAAATGCATTTTCTTACATTTTCTTACATTCACGGGTTTAGTTGGGACTCCTGATGACGTTTTGAGACATCTCCTACAACTACAGCACCAGAATTGTGCTGCTGAAGCAAGTCTGTTTTTTGAATTTTTTTTTGTAAAAATAAAGTTTCCCAAAAAAAGCATTTTATGCCATTTTTAGGTTTTGTAGGGACTCCTGATGACGTTTTAAGACATCTCCTACAACTACAGCACCAAAATTGTACTGCTGAAGCAAGTCTGTTTTTTGAATTTTTTTTTGTAAAAAAAAAAGTTTTCCCAAAAAAAGCATTTTATGCCATTTTTAGGTTTTGTAGGGACTCCTGATGACGTTTTGAGACATCTCCTACAACTACAGCACCAGAATTGTACTGCTGAAGCAAGTCCGTTTTCTGGCATTTTTACGACAGGGTCCCCCCTTACGACATTTTAGCAAAAAATGTTTTTCGTAAAAAATGCATTTTCTTACATTTTCTTACATTTACGGGTTTAGTCGGGACTCCTGATGACGTTTTGAGACATCTCCTACAACTACAGCACCAGAATTGTGCTGCTGAAGCAAGTCCGTTTTTTGGAATTTTTTTTTGTAAAAAAAAAAGTTTTCCCAAAAAAGCATTTTATGCCATTTTTAGGTTTTGTAGGGACTCCTGATGACGTTTTGAGACATCTCCATAACTACAGCACCAGAATTGTACTGCTGAAGCAAGTCCGTTTTTTGGCATTTTTACGACAGGGTCCCCCCTTACGACATTTTAGCAAAAAATGTTTTTCTTAAAAAATGCATTTTCTTACATTTTCTTACATTTACGGGTTTAGTCGGGACTCCTGATGACGTTTTGAGACATCTCCTACAACTACAGCACCAGAATTGTACTGCTGAAGCAAGTCCGTTTTTTGGCATTTTTACGACAGGGTCCCTCCCCCCTTACGACATTTTAGCAAAAAATGTTTTTCTTAAAAAATGCATTTTCTTACATTTTCTTACATTTACGGGTTTAGTCGGGACTCCTGATGACGTTTTGAGACATCTCCTACAACTACAGCACCAGAATTGTGCTGCTGAAGCAAGTCCGTTTTTTGGAATTTTTTTTTGTAAAAAAAAAAGTTTTCCCAAAAAAGCATTTTATGCCATTTTTAGGTTTTGTAGGGACTCCTGATGACGTTTTGAGACATCTCCTACAACTACAGCACCAGAATTGTACTGCTGAAGCAAGTCCGTTTTTTGGCATTTTTACGACAGGGTCCCCCCTTACGACATTTTAGCAAAAAATGTTTTTCTTAAAAAATGCATTTTCTTACATTTTCTAACATTTACGGGTTTAGTCGGGACTCCTGATGACGTTTTGAGACATCTCCTACAACTACAGCACCAGAATTGTGCTGCTGAAGCAAGTCCGTTTTTTGGAAAAATTTTTTGTAAAAAAAAAAGTTTTCCCAAAAAAAGCATTTTATGCCATTTTTAGGTTTTGTAGGGACTCCTGATGACGTTTTGAGACATCTCCTACAACTACAGCACCAGAATTGTACTGCTGAAGCAAGTCCGTTTTCTGGCATTTTTACGACAGGGTCCCCCCTTACGACATTTTAGCAAAAAATGTTTTTCGTAAAAAATGCATTTTCTTACATTTTCTTACATTTACGGGTTTAGTCGGGACTCCTGATGACGTTTTGAGACATCTCCTACAACTACAGCACCAGAATTGTGCTGCTGAAGCAAGTCCGTTTTTTGGAATTTTTTTTTGTAAAAAAAAAAGTTTTCCCAAAAAAGCATTTTATGCCATTTTTAGGTTTTGTAGGGACTCCTGATGACGTTTTGAGACATCTCCTACAACTACAGCACCAGAATTGTACTGCTGAAGCAAGTCCGTTTTTTGGCATTTTTACGACAGCCCCTTACGACATTTTAGCAAAAAATGTTTTTCTTAAAAAATGCATTTTCTTACATTTTCTTACATTTACGGGTTTAGTCGGGACTCCTGATGACGTTTTGAGACATCTCCTACAACTACAGCACCAGAATTGTGCTGCTGAAGCAAGTCTGTTTTTTGAATTTTTTTTTGTAAAAAAAAAGTTTTCCCAAAAAAAGCATTTTATGCCATTTTTAGGTTTTGTAGGGACTCCTGATGACGTTTTGAGACATCTCCTACAACTACAGCACCAAAATTGTACTGCTGAAGCAAGTCCGTTTTTTGGTATTTTTACGACAGGGTCCCCCCTTACGACATTTTAGCAAAAAATGTTTTTCTTAAAAAATGCATTTTCTTACATTTTCTTACATTTACGGGTTTAGTCGGGACTCCTGATGACGTTTTGAGACATCTCCTACAACTACAGCACCAGAATTGTGCTGCTGAAGCAAGTCCGTTTTTTGGAATTTTTTTTTGTAAAAAAAAAAGTTTTCCCAAAAAAGCATTTTATGCCATTTTTAGGTTTTGTAGGGACTCCTGATGACGTTTTGAGACATCTCCTACAACTACAGCACCAGAATTGTACTGCTGAAGCAAGTCCGTTTTTTGGCATTTTTACGACAGGGTCCCCCCTTACGACATTATAGCAAAAAATGTTTTTCTTAAAAAATGCATTTTCTTACATTTTCTTACATTTACGGGTTTATTTGGGACTCCTGATGACGTTTTGAGACATCTCCTACAACTACAGCACCAGAATTGTGCTGCTGAAGCAAGTCCGTTTTTTGGAATTTTTTTTTGTAAAAAAAAAAGTTTTCCCAAAAAAAGCATTTTATGCCATTTTTAGGTTTTGTAGGGACTCCTGATGACGTTTTAAGACATCTCCTACAACTACAGCACCAGAATTGTGCTGCTGAAGCAAGTCCGTTTTTTGGCATTTTTACGACAGGGTCCCCCCTTACGACATTTTAGCAAAAAATGTTTTTCTTAAAAAATGCATTTTCTTACATTTTCTTACATTCACGGGTTTAGTTGGGACTCCTGATGACGTTTTGAGACATCTCCTACAACTACAGCACCAGAATTGTGCTGCTGAAGCAAGTCTGTTTTTTGAATTTTTTTTTGTAAAAAAAAAAGTTTTCCCAAAAAAAGCATTTTATGCCATTTTTAGGTTTTGTAGGGACTCCTGATGACGTTTTGAGACATCTCCTACAACTACAGCACCAGAATTGTACTGCTGAAGCAAGTCCGTTTTTTGGCATTTTTACGACAGGGTCCCCCCTTACGACATTTTAGCAAAAAATGTTTTTCTTAAAAAATGCATTTTCTTACATTTTCTTACATTTACGGGTTTAGTCGGGACTCCTGATGACGTTTTGAGACATCTCCTACAACTACAGCACCAGAATTGTGCTGCTGAAGCAAGTCTGTTTTTTGAATTTTTTTTTGTAAAAATAAAGTTTTCCCAAAAAAAGCATTTTATGCCATTTTTAGGTTTTGTAGGGACTCCTGATGACGTTTTGAGACATCTCCTACAACTACAGCACCAGAATTGTACTGCTGAAGCAAGTCCGTTTTTTGGCATTTTTACGACAGGGTCCCCCCTTACGACATTTTAGCAAAAAATGTTTTTCTTAAAAAATGCATTTTCTTACATTTTCTTACATTTACGGGTTTAGTCGGGACTCCTGATGACGTTTTGAGACATCTCCTACAACTACAGCACCAGAATTGTGCTGCTGAAGCAAGTCTGTTTTTTGAATTTTTTTTTGTAAAAATAAAGTTTCCCAAAAAAAGCATTTTATGCCATTTTTAGGTTTTGTAGGGACTCCTGATGACGTTTTAAGACATCTCCTACAACTACAGCACCAAAATTGTACTGCTGAAGCAAGTCCGTTTTTTGGCATTTTTACGACAGGGTCCCCCCTTACGACATTTTAGCAAAAAATGTTTTTCTTAAAAAATGCATTTTCTTACATTTTCTTACATTTACGGGTTTAGTCGGGACTCCTGATGACGTTTTGAGACATCTCCTACAACTACAGCACCAGAATTGTGCTGCTGAAGCAAGTCCGTTTTTTGGAATTTTTTTTTGTAAAAAAAAAAGTTTTCCCAAAAAAGCATTTTATGCCATTTTTAGGTTTTGTAGGGACTCCTGATGACGTTTTGAGACATCTCCTACAACTACAGCACCAGAATTGTACTGCTGAAGCAAGTCCGTTTTTTGGCATTTTTACGACAGGGTCCCCCCTTACGACATTATAGCAAAAAATGTTTTTCTTAAAAAATGCATTTTCTTACATTTTCTTACATTTACGGGTTTATTTGGGACTCCTGATGACGTTTTGAGACATCTCCTACAACTACAGCACCAGAATTGTGCTGCTGAAGCAAGTCCGTTTTTTGGAATTTTTTTTTGTAAAAAAAAAAGTTTTCCCAAAAAAAGCATTTTATGCCATTTTTAGGTTTTGTAGGGACTCCTGATGACGTTTTAAGACATCTCCTACAACTACAGCACCAGAATTGTGCTGCTGAAGCAAGTCCGTTTTTTGGCATTTTTACGACAGGGTCCCCCCTTACGACATTTTAGCAAAAAATGTTTTTCTTAAAAAATGCATTTTCTTACATTTTCTTACATTCACGGGTTTAGTTGGGACTCCTGATGACGTTTTGAGACATCTCCTACAACTACAGCACCAGAATTGTGCTGCTGAAGCAAGTCTGTTTTTTGAATTTTTTTTTGTAAAAAAAAAAGTTTTCCCAAAAAAAGCATTTTATGCCATTTTTAGGTTTTGTAGGGACTCCTGATGACGTTTTGAGACATCTCCTACAACTACAGCACCAGAATTGTACTGCTGAAGCAAGTCCGTTTTTTGGCATTTTTACGACAGGGTCCCCCCTTACGACATTTTAGCAAAAAATGTTTTTCTTAAAAAATGCATTTTCTTACATTTTCTTACATTTACGGGTTTAGTCGGGACTCCTGATGACGTTTTGAGACATCTCCTACAACTACAGCACCAGAATTGTGCTGCTGAAGCAAGTCTGTTTTTTGAATTTTTTTTTGTAAAAATAAAGTTTTCCCAAAAAAAGCATTTTATGCCATTTTTAGGTTTTGTAGGGACTCCTGATGACGTTTTGAGACATCTCCTACAACTACAGCACCAGAATTGTACTGCTGAAGCAAGTCCGTTTTTTGGCATTTTTACGACAGGGTCCCCCCTTACGACATTTTAGCAAAAAATGTTTTTCTTAAAAAATGCATTTTCTTACATTTTCTTACATTTACGGGTTTAGTCGGGACTCCTGATGACGTTTTGAGACATCTCCTACAACTACAGCACCAGAATTGTGCTGCTGAAGCAAGTCTGTTTTTTGAATTTTTTTTTGTAAAAATAAAGTTTCCCAAAAAAAGCATTTTATGCCATTTTTAGGTTTTGTAGGGACTCCTGATGACGTTTTAAGACATCTCCTACAACTACAGCACCAAAATTGTACTGCTGAAGCAAGTCCGTTTTTTGGCATTTTTACGACAGGGTCCCCCCTTACGACATTTTAGCAAAAAATGTTTTTCTTAAAAAATGCATTTTCTTACATTTTCTTACATTTACGGGTTTAGTCGGGACTCCTGATGACGTTTTGAGACATCTCCTACAACTACAGCACCAGAATTGTGCTGCTGAAGCAAGTCTGTTTTTTGAATTTTTTTTTGTAAAAATAAAGTTTCCCAAAAAAAGCATTTTATGCCATTTTTAGGTTTTGTAGGGACTCCTGATGACGTTTTAAGACATCTCCTACAACTACAGCACCAAAATTGTACTGCTGAAGCAAGTCTGTTTTTTGAATTTTTTTTTGTAAAAAAAAAAGTTTTCCCAAAAAAAGCATTTTATGCCATTTTTAGGTTTTGTAGGGACTCCTGATGACGTTTTAAGACATCTCCTACAACTACAGCACCAGAATTGTACTGCTGAAGCAAGTCCGTTTTCTGGCATTTTTACGACAGGGTCCCCCCTTACGACATTTTAGCAAAAAATGTTTTTCTTAAAAAATGCATTTTCTTACATTTTCTTACATTTACGGGTTTAGTCGGGACTCCTGATGACGTTTTGAGACATCTCCTACAACTACAGCACCAGAATTGTGCTGCTGAAGCAAGTCCGTTTTTTGGAATTTTTTTTTGTAAAAAAAAAAGTTTTCCCAAAAAAGCATTTTATGCCATTTTTAGGTTTTGTAGGGACTCCTGATGACGTTTTGAGACATCTCCTATAACTACAGCACCAGAATTGTACTGCTGAAGCAAGTCCGTTTTTTGGCATTTTTACGACAGGGTCCCCCCTTACGACATTTTAGCAAAAAATGTTTTTCTTAAAAAATGCATTTTCTTACATTTTCTTACATTTACGGGTTTAGTCGGGACTCCTGATGACGTTTTGAGACATCTCCTACAACTACAGCACCAGAATTGTACTGCTGAAGCAAGTCCGTTTTTTGGCATTTTTACGACAGGGTCCCTCCCCCCTTACGACATTTTAGCAAAAAATGTTTTTCTTAAAAAATGCATTTTCTTACATTTTCTTACATTTACGGGTTTAGTCGGGACTCCTGATGACGTTTTGAGACATCTCCTACAACTACAGCACCAGAATTGTGCTGCTGAAGCAAGTCCGTTTTTTGGAATTTTTTTTTGTAAAAAAAAAAGTTTTCCCAAAAAAGCATTTTATGCCATTTTTAGGTTTTGTAGGGACTCCTGATGACGTTTTGAGACATCTCCTACAACTACAGCACCAGAATTGTACTGCTGAAGCAAGTCCGTTTTTTGGCATTTTTACGACAGGGTCCCCCCTTACGACATTTTAGCAAAAAATGTTTTTCTTAAAAAATGCATTTTCTTACATTTTCTAACATTTACGGGTTTAGTCGGGACTCCTGATGACGTTTTGAGACATCTCCTACAACTACAGCACCAGAATTGTGCTGCTGAAGCAAGTCCGTTTTTTGGAATTTTTTTTTGTAAAAAAAAAAGTTTTCCCAAAAAAAGCATTTTATGCCATTTTTAGGTTTTGTAGGGACTCCTGATGACGTTTTGAGACATCTCCTACAACTACAGCACCAGAATTGTACTGCTGAAGCAAGTCCGTTTTCTGGCATTTTTACGACAGGGTCCCCCCTTACGACATTTTAGCAAAAAATGTTTTTCGTAAAAAATGCATTTTCTTACATTTTCTTACATTTACGGGTTTAGTCGGGACTCCTGATGACGTTTTGAGACATCTCCTACAACTACAGCACCAGAATTGTGCTGCTGAAGCAAGTCCATTTTTTGGAATTTTTTTTTGTAAAAAAAAAAGTTTTCCCAAAAAAGCATTTTATGCCATTTTTAGGTTTTGTAGGGACTCCTGATGACGTTTTGAGACATCTCCTACAACTACAGCACCAGAATTGTACTGCTGAAGCAAGTCCGTTTTTTGGCATTTTTACGACAGCCCCTTACGACATTTTAGCAAAAAATGTTTTTCTTAAAAAATGCATTTTCTTACATTTTCTTACATTTACGGGTTTAGTCGGGACTCCTGATGACGTTTTGAGACATCTCCTACAACTACAGCACCAGAATTGTGCTGCTGAAGCAAGTCTGTTTTTTGAATTTTTTTTTGTAAAAAAAAAGTTTTCCCAAAAAAAGCATTTTATGCCATTTTTAGGTTTTGTAGGGACTCCTGATGACGTTTTGAGACATCTCCTACAACTACAGCACCAGAATTGTACTGCTGAAGCAAGTCCGTTTTTTGGCATTTTTACGACAGGGTCCCCCCTTACGACATTTTAGCAAAAAATGTTTTTCTTAAAAAATGCATTTTCTTACATTTTCTTACATTTACGGGTTTAGTCGGGACTCCTGATGACGTTTTGAGACATCTCCTACAACTACAGCACCAGAATTGTGCTGCTGAAGCAAGTCCGTTTTTTGGAATTTTTTTTTGTAAAAAAAAAAGTTTTCCCAAAAAAGCATTTTATGCCATTTTTAGGTTTTGTAGGGACTCCTGATGACGTTTTGAGACATCTCCTACAACTACAGCACCAGAATTGTACTGCTGAAGCAAGTCCGTTTTTTGGCATTTTTACGACAGGGTCCCCCCTTACGACATTTTAGCAAAAAATGTTTTTCTTAAAAAATGCATTTTCTTACATTTTCTTACATTTACGGGTTTATTTGGGACTCCTGATGACGTTTTGAGACATCTCCTACAACTACAGCACCAGAATTGTGCTGCTGAAGCAAGTCCGTTTTTTGGAATTTTTTTTTGTAAAAAAAAAAGTTTTCCCAAAAAAAGCATTTTATGCCATTTTTAGGTTTTGTAGGGACTCCTGATGACGTTTTAAGACATCTCCTACAACTACAGCACCAGAATTGTGCTGCTGAAGCAAGTCCGTTTTTTGGCATTTTTACGACAGGGTCCCCCCTTACGACATTTTAGCAAAAAATGTTTTTCTTAAAAAATGCATTTTCTTACATTTTCTTACATTCACGGGTTTAGTTGGGACTCCTGATGACGTTTTGAGACATCTCCTACAACTACAGCACCAGAATTGTGCTGCTGAAGCAAGTCTGTTTTTTGAATTTTTTTTTGTAAAAAAAAAAGTTTTCCCAAAAAAAGCATTTTATGCCATTTTTAGGTTTTGTAGGGACTCCTGATGACGTTTTGAGACATCTCCTACAACTACAGCACCAGAATTGTACTGCTGAAGCAAGTCCGTTTTTTGGCATTTTTACGACAGGGTCCCCCCTTACGACATTTTAGCAAAAAATGTTTTTCTTAAAAAATGCATTTTCTTACATTTTCTTACATTTACGGGTTTAGTCGGGACTCCTGATGACGTTTTGAGACATCTCCTACAACTACAGCACCAGAATTGTGCTGCTGAAGCAAGTCCGTTTTTTGGAATTTTTTTTTGTAAAAAAAAAAGTTTTCCCAAAAAAGCATTTTATGCCATTTTTAGGTTTTGTAGGGACTCCTGATGACGTTTTGAGACATCTCCTACAACTACAGCACCAGAATTGTACTGCTGAAGCAAGTCCGTTTTTTGGCATTTTTACGACAGGGTCCCCCCTTACGACATTTTAGCAAAAAATATTTTTCTTAAAAAATGCATTTTCTTACATTTTCTTACATTTACGGGTTTAGTCGGGACTCCTGATGACGTTTTGAGACATCTCCTACAACTACAGCACCAGAATTGTGCTGCTGAAGCAAGTCTGTTTTTTGAATTTTTTTTTGTAAAAATAAAGTTTCCCAAAAAAAGCATTTTATGCCATTTTTAGGTTTTGTAGGGACTCCTGATGACGTTTTAAGACATCTCCTACAACTACAGCACCAGAATTGTGCTGCTGAAGCAAGTCAGTTTTTTGAATTTTTTTTTGTAAAAAAAAAAGTTTTCCCAAAAAAAGCATTTTATGCCATTTTTAGGTTTTGTAGGGACTCCTGATGACGTTTTGAGACATCTCCTACAACTACAGCACCAGAATTGTACTGCTGAAGCAAGTCCGTTTTCTGGCATTTTTACGACAGGGTCCCCCCTTACGACATTTTAGCAAAAAATGTTTTTCGTAAAAAATGCATTTTCTTACATTTTCTTACATTTACGGGTTTAGTCGGGACTCCTGATGACGTTTTGAGACATCTCCTACAACTACAGCACCAGAATTGTGCTGCTGAAGCAAGTCCGTTTTTTGCAATTTTTTTTTGTAAAAAAAAGTTTTCCCAAAAAAGCATTTTATGCCATTTTTAGGTTTTGTAGGGACTCCTGATGACGTTTTGAGACATCTCCTATAACTACAGCACCAGAATTGTACTGCTGAAGCAAGTCCGTTTTTTGGCATTTTTACGACAGGGTCCCCCCTTACGACATTTTAGCAAAAAATGTTTTTCTTAAAAAATGCATTTTCTTACATTTTCTTACATTTACGGGTTTAGTCGGGACTCCTGATGACGTTTTGAGACATCTCCTACAACTACAGCACCAGAATTGTACTGCTGAAGCAAGTCCGTTTTTTGGCATTTTTACGACAGGGTCCCTCCCCCCTTACGACATTTTAGCAAAAAATGTTTTTCTTAAAAAATGCATTTTCTTGCATTTTCTTACATTTTCTTACATTTACGGGTTTAGTCGGGACTCCTGATGACGTTTTGAGACATCTCCTACAACTACAGCACCAGAATTGTGCTGCTGAAGCAAGTCCGTTTTTTGGAATTTTTTTTTGTAAAAAAAAAAGTTTTCCCAAAAAAGCATTTTATGCCATTTTTAGGTTTTGTAGGGACTCCTGATGACGTTTTGAGACATCTCCTACAACTACAGCACCAGAATTGTACTGCTGAAGCAAGTCCGTTTTTTGGCATTTTTACGACAGGGTCCCCCCTTACGACATTTTAGCAAAAAATGTTTTTCTTAAAAAATGCATTTTCTTACATTTTCTAACATTTACGGGTTTAGTCGGGACTCCTGATGACGTTTTGAGACATCTCCTACAACTACAGCACCAGAATTGTGCTGCTGAAGCAAGTCCGTTTTTTGGAATTTTTTTTTGTAAAAAAAAAAGTTTTCTCAAAAAAGCATTTTATGCCATTTTTAGGTTTTGTAGGGACTCCTGATGACGTTTTGAGACATCTCCTACAACTACAGCACCAGAATTGTACTGCTGAAGCAAGTCCGTTTTTTGGCATTTTTACGACAGCCCCTTACGACATTTTAGCAAAAAATGTTTTTCGTAAAAAATGCATTTTCTTACATTTTCTTACATTTACGGGTTTAGTCGGGACTCCTGATGACGTTTTGAGACATCTCCTACAACTACAGCACCAGAATTGTGCTGCTGAAGCAAGTCCGTTTTTTGGAATTTTTTTTTGTAAAAAAAAAAGTTTTCCCAAAAAAGCATTTTATGCCATTTTTAGGTTTTGTAGGGACTCCTGATGACGTTTTGAGACATCTCCTACAACTACAGCACCAGAATTGTACTGCTGAAGCAAGTCCGTTTTTTGGCATTTTTACGACAGGGTCCCCCCTTACGACATTTTAGCAAAAAATGTTTTTCTTAAAAAATGCATTTTCTTACATTTTCTAACATTTACGGGTTTAGTCGGGACTCCTGATGACGTTTTGAGACATCTCCTACAACTACAGCACCAGAATTGTGCTGCTGAAGCAAGTCCGTTTTTTGGAATTTTTTTTTGTAAAAAAAAAAGTTTTCCCAAAAAAAAGCATTTTATGCCATTTTTAGGTTTTGTAGGGACTCCTGATGACGTTTTGAGACATCTCCTACAACTACAGCACCAGAATTGTACTGCTGAAGCAAGTCCGTTTTCTGGCATTTTTACGACAGGGTCCCCCCTTACGACATTTTAGCAAAAAATGTTTTTCGTAAAAAATGCATTTTCTTACATTTTCTTACATTCACGGGTTTAGTTGGGACTCCTGATGACGTTTTGAGACATCTCCTACAACTACAGCACCAGAATTGTGCTGCTGAAGCAAGTCCGTTTTTTGGAAAAAAAATTTGTAAAAAAAAAAGTTTTCCCAAAAAAGCATTTTATGCCATTTTTAGGTTTTGTAGGGACTCCTGATGACGTTTTGAGACATCTCCTACAACTACAGCACCAGAATTGTACTGCTGAAGCAAGTCCGTTTTTTGGCATTTTTACGACAGGGTCCCCCCTTACGACATTTTAGCAAAAAATGTTTTTCTTAAAAAATGCATTTTCTTACATTTTCTTACATTTACGGGTTTATTTGGGACTCCTGATGACGTTTTGAGACATCTCCTACAACTACAGCACCAGAATTGTGCTGCTGAAGCAAGTCCGTTTTTTGGAATTTTTTTTTGTAAAAAAAAAAGTTTTCCCAAAAAAGCATTTTATGCCATTTTTAGTTTTTGTAGGGACTCCTGATGACGTTTTGAGACATCTCCTACAACTACAGCACCAGAATTGTACTGCTGAAGCAAGTCCGTTTTCTGGCATTTTTACGACAGGGTCCCCCCTTACGACATTTTAGCAAAAAATGTTTTTCGTAAAAAATGCATTTTCTTACATTTTCTTACATTTACGGGTTTAGTCGGGACTCCTGATGACGTTTTGAGACATCTCCTAAAACTACAGCACCAGAATTGTACTGCTGAAGCAAGTCCGTTTTCTGGCATTTTTACGACAGGGTCCCCCCTTACGACATTTTAGCAAAAAATGTTTTTCGTAAAAAATGCATTTTCTTACATTTTCTTACATTTACGGGTTTAGTCGGGACTCCTGATGACGTTTTGAGACATCTCCTAAAACTACAGCACCAGAATTGTGCTGCTGAAGCAAGTCTGTTTTTTGAATTTTTTTTTGTAAAAAAAAAGTTTTCCCAAAAAAAGCATTTTATGCCATTTTTAGGTTTTGTAGGGACTCCTGATGACGTTTTGAGACATCTCCTACAACTACAGCACCAGAATTGTACTGCTGAAGGAAGTCCGTTTTTTGGCATTTTTACGACAGGGTCCCCCCTTACGACATTTTAGCAAAAAATGTTTTTCTTAAAAAATGCATTTTCTTACATTTTCTTACATTTACGGGTTTAGTCGGGACTCCTGATGACGTTTTGAGACATCTCCTACAACTACAGCACCAGAATTGTGCTGCTGAAGCAAGTCTGTTTTTTGAATTTTTTTTTGTAAAAAAAAAGTTTTCCCAAAAAAAGCATTTTATGCCATTTTTAGGTTTTGTAGGGACTCCTGATGACGTTTTAAGACATCTCCTACAACTACAGCACCAGAATTGTGCTGCTGAAGCAAGTCCGTTTTTTGGCATTTTTACGACAGGGTCCCCCCTTACGACATTTTAGCAAAAAATGTTTTTCTTAAAAAATGCATTTTCTTACATTTTCTTACATTCACGGGTTTAGTTGGGACTCCTGATGACGTTTTGAGACATCTCCTACAACTACAGCACCAGAATTGTGCTGCTGAAGCAAGTCCGTTTTTTGGAATTTTTTTTTGTAAAAAAATTTTTTTTCCCAAAAAAAGCATTTTATGCCATTTTTAGGTTTTGTAGGGACTCCTGATGACGTTTTGAGACATCTCCTACAACTACAGCACCAGAATTGTACTGCTGAAGCAAGTCCGTTTTTTGGCATTTTTACGACAGGGTCCCCCCTAACGACATTTTAGCAAAAAATGTTTTTCGTAAAAAATGCATTTTCTTACATTTTCTTACATTTACGGGTTTAGTCGGGACTCCTGATGACGTTTTGAGACATCTCCTACAACTACAGCACCAGAATTGTGCTGCTGAAGCAAGTCTGTTTTTTGAATTTTTTTTTGTAAAAAAAAAGTTTTCCCAAAAAAAGCATTTCATGCCATTTTTAGGTTTTGTAGGGACTCCTGATGACGTTTTAAGACATCTCCTACAACTACAGCACCAGAATTGTGCTGCTGAAGCAAGTCCGTTTTTTGGCATTTTTACGACAGGGTCCCCCCTTACGACATTTTAGCAAAAAATGTTTTTCTTAAAAAATGCATTTTCTTACATTTTCTTACATTCGCGGGTTTAGTTGGGACTCCTGATGACGTTTTGAGACATCTCCTACAACTACAGCACCAGAATTGTGCTGCTGAAGCAAGTCTGTTTTTTGAATTTTTTTTTGTAAAAAAAAAGTTTACCGAAAAAATTATTTTATGCCATTTTTAGGTTTTGTAGGGACTCCTGATGACGTTTTGAGACATCTACTACAACTACAGCACCAGAATTGTACTGCTGAAGGAAGTCCGTTTTTTGGCATTTTTACGACAGGGTCCCCCCTTACGACATTTTAGCAAAAAATGTTTTTCTTAAAAAATGCATTTTCTTACATTTTCTTACATTTACGGGTTTAGTCGGGACTCCTGATGACGTTTTGAGACATCTCCTACAACTACAGCACCAGAATTGTGCTGCTGAAGCAAGTCCGTTTTTTGGAAATTTTTTTTGTAAAAAAAAAAGTTTTCCCAAAAAAGCATTTTATGCCATTTTTAGGTTTTGTAGGGACTCCTGATGACGTTTTGAGACATCTCCTACAACTACAGCACCAGAATTGTACTGCTGAAGCAAGTCCGTTTTTTGGCATTTTTACGACAGGGTCCCCCCTTACGACATTTTAGCAAAAAATGTTTTTCTTAAAAAATGCATTTTCTTACATTTTCTTACATTTACGGGTTTATTTGGGACTCCTGATGACGTTTTGAGACATCTCCTACAACTACAGCACCAGAATTGTGCTGCTGAAGCAAGTCCGTTTTTTGGAATTTTTTTTTGTAAAAAAAAAAGTTTTCCCAAAAAAAGCATTTTATGCCATTTTTAGGTTTTGTAGGGACTCCTGATGACGTTTTGAGACATCTCCTACAACTACAGCACCAGAATTGTACTGCTGAAGCAAGTCCGTTTTCTGGCATTTTTACGACAGGGTCCCCCCTTACGACATTTTAGCAAAAAATGTTTTTCGTAAAAAATGCATTTTCTTACATTTTCTTACATTTACGGGTTTAGTCGGGACTCCTGATGACGTTTTGAGACATCTCCTACAACTACAGCACCAGAATTGTGCTGCTGAAGCAAGTCCGTTTTTTGGAATTTTTTTTTGTAAAAAAAAAAGTTTTCCCAAAAAAGCATTTTATGCCATTTTTAGGTTTTGTAGGGACTCCTGATGACGTTTTGAGACATCTCCTAAAACTACAGCACCAGAATTGTACTGCTGAAGCAAGTCCGTTTTCTGGCATTTTTACGACAGGGTCCCCCCTTACGACATTTTAGCAAAAAATGTTTTTCTTAAAAAATGCATTTTCTTACATTTTCTTACATTTACGGGTTTAGTCGGGACTCCTGATGACGTTTTGAGACATCTCCTACAACTACAGCACCAGAATTGTGTTGCTGAAGCAAGTTTGTTTTTTGAATTTTTTTTTGTAAAAAAAAAGTTTTCCCAAAAAAAGCATTTTATGCCATTTTTAGGTTTTGTAGGGACTCCTGATGACGTTTTGAGACATCTCCTACAACTACAGCACCAGAATTGTACTGCTGAAGGAAGTCCGTTTTTTGGCATTTTTACGACAGGGTCCCCCCTTACGACATTTTAGCAAAAAATGTTTTTCTTAAAAAATGCATTTTCTTACATTTTCTTACATTTACGGGTTTAGTCGGGACTCCTGATGACGTTTTGAGACATCTCCTACAACTACAGCACCAGAATTGTGCTGCTGAAGCAAGTCTGTTTTTTGAATTTTTTTTTGTAAAAAAAAAGTTTTCCCAAAAAAAGCATTTTATGCCATTTTTAGGTTTTGTAGGGACTCCTGATGACGTTTTAAGACATCTCCTACAACTACAGAACCAGAATTGTGCTGCTGAAGCAAGTCCGTTTTTTGGCATTTTTACGACAGGGTCCCCCCTTACGACATTTTAGCAAAAAATGTTTTTCTTAAAAAATGCATTTTCTTACATTTTCTTACATTCACGGGTTTAGTTGGGACTCCTGATGACGTTTTGAGACATCTCCTACAACTACAGCACCAGAATTGTGCTGCTGAAGCAAGTCTGTTTTTTGAATTTTTTTTTGTAAAAAAAAAGTTTACCCAAAAAAAGCATTTTATGCCATTTTTAGGTTTTGTAGGGACTCCTGATGACGTTTTGAGACATCTACTACAACTACAGCACCAGAATTGTACTGCTGAAGCAAGTCCGTTTTTTGTCATTTTTACGACAGGGTCCCCCCTAACGACATTTTAGCAAAAAATGTTTTTCGTAAAAAATGCATTTTCTTACATTTTCTTACATTTACGGGTTTAGTCGGGACTCCTGATGACGTTTTGAGACATCTCCTACAACTACAGCACCAGAATTGTGCTGCTGAAGCAAGTCTGTTTTTTGAATTTTTTTTTGTAAAAAAAAAGTTTACCCAAAAAAAGCATTTTATGCCATTTTTAGGTTTTGTAGGGACTCCTGATGACGTTTTGAGACATCTACTACAACTACAGCACCAAAATTGTACTGCTGAAGCAAGTCCGTTTTTTGGCATTTTTACGACAGGGTCCCCCCTAACGACATTTTAGCAAAAAATGTTTTTCGTAAAAAATGCATTTTCTTACATTTTCTTACATTTACGGGTTTAGTCGGGACTCCTGATGACGTTTTGAGACATCTCCTACAACTACAGCACCAGAATTGTGCTGCTGAAGCAAGTCTGTTTTTTGAATTTTTTTTTGTAAAAAAAAAGTTTTCCCAAAAAAAGCATTTCATGCCATTTTTAGGTTTTGTAGGGACTCCTGATGACGTTTTAAGACATCTCCTACAACTACAGCACCAGAATTGTGCTGCTGAAGCAAGTCCGTTTTTTGGCATTTTTACGACAGGGTCCCCCCTTACGACATTTTAGCAAAAAATGTTTTTCTTAAAAAATGCATTTTCTTACATTTTCTTACATTCACGGGTTTAGTTGGGACTCCTGATGACGTTTTGAGACATCTCCTACAACTACAGCACCAGAATTGTGCTGCTGAAGCAAGTCTGTTTTTTGAATTTTTTTTTGTAAAAAAAAAGTTTACCCAAAAAATTATTTTATGCCATTTTTAGGTTTTGTAGGGACTCCTGATGACGTTTTGAGACATCTACTACAACTACAGCACCAGAATTGTACTGCTGAAGGAAGTCCGTTTTTTGGCATTTTTACGACAGGGTCCCCCCTTACGACATTTTAGCAAAAAATGTTTTTCTTAAAAAATGCATTTTCTTACATTTTCTTACATTTACGGGTTTAGTCGGGACTCCTGATGACGTTTTGAGACATCTCCTACAACTACAGCACCAGAATTGTGCTGCTGAAGCAAGTCCGTTTTTTGGAATTTTTTTTGTAAAAAAAAAAGTTTTCCCAAAAAAAGCATTTTATGCCATTTTTAGGTTTTGTAGGGACTCCTGATGACGTTTTGAGACATCTCCTACAACTACAGCACCAGAATTGTACTGCTGAAGCAAGTCCGTTTTTTGGCATTTTCACGACAGGGTCCCCCCTTACGACATTTTAGCAAAAAATGTTTTTCGTAAAAAATGCATTTTCTTACATTTTCTTACATTTACGGGTTTAGTCGGGACTCCTGATGACGTTTTGAGACATCTCCTACAACTACAGCACCAGAATTGTGCTGCTGAAGCAAGTCCGTTTTTTGGAATTTTTTTTTGGGAAAAATTTTTTTTTCCCAAAAAAGCATTTCATGCCATTTTTAGGTTTTGTAGGGACTCCTGATGACGTTTTGAGACATCTCCTACAACTACAGCACCAGAATTGTACTGCTGAAGCAAGTCCGTTTTTTGGCATTTTTACGACAGGGTCCCCCCTTACGACATTTTAGCAAAAAATGTTTTTCTTAAAAAATGCATTTTCTTACATTTTCTTACATTTACGGGTTTAGTTGGGACTCCTGATGACGTTTTGAGACATCTCCTACAACTACAGCACCAGAATTGTGCTGCTGAAGCAAGTCTGTTTTTTGAATTTTTTTTTGTAAAAAAAAAGTTTTCCCAAAAAAAGCATTTTATGCCATTTTTAGGTTTTGTAGGGACTCCTGATGACGTTTTAAGACATCTCCTACAACTACAGCACCAGAATTGTGCTGCTGAAGCAAGTCTGTTTTTTGAATTTTTTTTTGTAAAAAAAAAGTTTTCCCAAAAAAAGCATTTTATGCCATTTTTAGGTTTTGTAGGGACTCCTGATGACGTTTTGAGACATCTCCTACAACTACAGCACCAGAATTGTACTGCTGAAGGAAGTCCGTTTTTTGGCATTTTTACGACAGGGTCCCCCCTTACGACATTTTAGCAAAAAATGTTTTTCTTAAAAAATGCATTTTCTTACATTTTCTTACATTCACGGGTTTAGTTGGGACTCCTGATGACGTTTTGAGACATCTCCTACAACTACAGCACCAGAATTGTGCTGCTGAAGCAAGTCCGTTTTTTGGAATTTTTTTTTGTAAAAAAAAAGTTTTCCCAAAAAAAGCATTTTATGCCATTTTTAGGTTTTGTAGGGACTCCTGATGACGTTTTGAGACATCTCCTACAACTACAGCACCAGAATTGTACTGCTGAAGCAAGTCCGTTTTTTGGCATTTTTACGACAGGGTCCCCCCTTACGACATTTTAGCAAAAAATGTTTTTCGTAAAAAATGCATTTTCTTACATTTTCTTACATTTACGGGTTTAGTCGGGACTCCTGATGACGTTTTGAGACATCTCCTACAACTACAGCACCAGAATTGTGCTGCTGAAGCAAGTCCGTTTTTTTGATTTTTTTTTACGACATTTTGCAAAATATTTTTTTTCCGTAAAATATGCATTTTCTTCTAATTTCTTCCATTTTCGGGTTTGGTCGGGACTCCTGATGACGTTTTGAGACATCTCCTACAACTACAGCACCAGAATTGTGCTGCTGAAGCAAGTCCGTTTTTTGGAATTTTTACGACAGGGTCCCCCCTTACGACATTTTAGCAAAAAATGTTTTTCGTAAAAAATGCATTTTCTTACATTTTCTTACATTTACGGGTTTAGTCGGGACTCCTGATGACGTTTTGAGACATCTCCTACAACTACAGCACCAGAATTGTGCTGCTGAAGCAAGTCCGTTTTTTGGAATTTTTACGACAGGGTCCCCCCTTACGACATTTTAGCAAAAAATGTTTTTCTTAAAAAATGCATTTTCTTACATTTACGGGTTTAGTCGGGACTCCTGATGACGTTTTGAGACATCTCCTAAAACTACAGCACCAGAATTGTGCTGCTGAAGCAAGTCCGTTTTTTGGAATTTTTACGACAGGGTCCCCCCTTACGACATTTTAGCAAAAAATGTTTTTCGTAAAAAATGCATTTTCTTACATTTTCTTACATTTACGGGTTTAGTCGGGACTCCTGATGACGTTTTGAGACATCTCCTACAACTACAGCACCAGAATTGTGCTGCTGAAGCAAGTCTGTTTTTTGAATTTTTTTTTGTAAAAAAAAAGTTTTCCCAAAAAAAGCATTTTATGCCATTTTTAGGTTTTGTAGGGACTCCTGATGACGTTTTGAGACATCTACTACAACTACAGCACCAGAATTGTACTGCTGAAGCAAGTCCGTTTTTTGGCATTTTTACGACAGGGTCCCCCCTTACGACATTTTAGCAAAAAATGTTTTTCTTAAAAAATGCATTTTCTTACATTTTCTTACATTTACGGGTTTAGTCGGGACTCCTGATGACGTTTTGAGACATCTCCTACAACTACAGCACCAGAATTGTGCTGCTGAAGCAAGTCTGTTTTTTGAATTTTTTTTTGTAAAAAAAAAGTTTTCCCAAAAAAAGCATTTTATGCCATTTTTAGGTTTTGTAGGGACTCCTGATGACGTTTTGAGACATCTACTACAACTACAGCACCAGAATTGTACTGCTGAAGCAAGTCCGTTTTTTGGCATTTTTACGACAGGGTCCCCCCTTACGACATTTTAGCAAAAAATGTTTTTCTTAAAAAATGCATTTTCTTACATTTTCTTACATTTACGGGTTTAGTCGGGACTCCTGATGACGTTTTGAGACATCTCCTACAACTACAGCACCAGAATTGTACTGCTGAAGCAAGTCTGTTTTTTGAATTTTTTTTTGTAAAAAAAAAGTTTTCCCAAAAAAAGCATTTTATGCCATTTTTAGGTTTTGTAGGGACTCCTGATGACGTTTTGAGACATCTCCTACAACTACAGCACCAGAATTGTACTGCTGAAGCAAGTCCTTTTTTTGGCATTTTTACGACAGGGTACCCCCTTACGACATTTTAGCAAAAAATGTTTTTCTTAAAAAATGCATTTTCTTACATTTTCTTACATTTACGGGTTTAGTCGGGACTCCTGATGACGTTTTGAGACATCTCCTACAACTACAGCACCAGAATTGTGCTGCTGAAGCAAGTCCGTTTTTTGGAATTTTTTTTTGTAAAAAAAAAGTTTTCCCAAAAAAAGCATTTTATGCCATTTTTAGGTTTTGTAGGGACTCCTGATGACGTTTTGAGACATCTCCTACAACTACAGCACCAGAATTGTACTGCTGAAGCAAGTCCGTATTTTGGCATTTTTACGACAGGGTCCCCCCTTACGACATTTTAGCAAAAAATGTTTTTCTTAAAAAATGCATTTTCTTACATTTTCTTACATTTACGGGTTTAGTCGGGACTCCTGATGACATTTTGAGACATCTCCTACAACTACAGCACCAGAATTGTGCTGCTGAAGCAAGTCCGTTTTTTGGAATTTTTACGACAGGGTCCCCCCTTACGACATTTTAGCAAAAAATGTTTTTCTTAAAAAATGCATTTTCTTACATTTTCTTACATTTACGGGTTTAGTCGGGACTCCTGATGACGTTTTGAGACATCTCCTACAACTACAGCACCAGAATTGTGCTGCTGAAGCAAGTCTGTTTTTTGAAATTTTTTTTGTAAAAAAAAAGTTTTCCCAAAAAAAGAATTTTATGCCATTTTTAGGTTTTGTAGGGACTCCTGATGACGTTTTGAGACATCTCCTACAACTACAGCACCAGAATTGTACTGCTGAAGCAAGTCCGTTTTTTGGCATTTTTACGACAGGGCCCTTACGACATTTTAGCAAAAAATGTTTTTCGTAAAAAATGCATTTTCTTACATTTTCTTATATTTACGGGTTTAGTCGGGACTCCTGATGACGTTTTGAGACATCTCCTACAACTACAGCACCAGAATTGTGCTGCTGAAGCAAGTCCGTTTTTTGGAATTTTTTTTTGTAAAAAAAAAGTTTTCCCAAAAAAAGCATTTTATGCCATTTTTAGGTTTTGTAGGGACTCCTGATGACGTTTTGAGACATCTCCTACAACTACAGCACCAGAATTGTACTGCTGAAGCAAGTCCGTTTTTTGGCATTTTTACGACAGGGTCCCCCCTTACGACATTTTAGCAAAAAATGTTTTTCGTAAAAAATGCATTTTCTTACATTTTCTTACATTTACGGGTTTAGTCGGGACTCCTGATGACGTTTTGAGACATCTCCTACAACTACAGCAGCAGAATTGTGCTGCTGAAGGAAGTCTGTTTTTTGAAATTTTTTTTGTAAAAAAAAAGTTTTCCCAAAAAAAGCATTTTATGCCATTTTTAGGTTTTGTAGGGACTCCTGATCACGTTTTAAGACATCTCCTACAACTACAGCACCAGAATTGTGCTGCTGAAGCAAGTCAGTTTTTTGGAATTTTTACGACAGGGTCCCCCCTTACGACATTTTAGCAAAAAATGTTTTTCTTAAAAAATGCATTTTCTTACATTTTCTTACATTTACGGGTTTAGTCGGGACTCCTGATGACGTTTTGAGACATCTCCTACAACTACAGCACCAGAATTGTGCTGCTGAAGCAAGTCCGTTTTTTGGAATTTTTACGACAGGGTCCCCCCTTACGACATTTTAGCAAAAAATGTTTTTCTTAAAAAATGCATTTTCTTACATTTTCTTACATTTACGGGTTTAGTCGGGACTCCTGATGACGTTTTGAGACATCTCCTAAAACTACAGCACCAGAATTGTGCTGCTGAAGCAAGTCCGTTTTTTGGAATTTTTACGACAGGGTCCCCCCTTACGACATTTTAGCAAAAAATGTTTTTCGTAAAAAATGCATTTTCTTACATTTTCTTACATTTACGGGTTTAGTCGGGACTCCTGATGACGTTTTGAGACATCTCCTACAACTACAGCACCAGAATTGTGCTGCTGAAGCAAGTCTGTTTTTTGAATTTTTTTTTGTAAAAAAAAAGTTTTCCCAAAAAAAGCATTTTATGCCATTTTTAGGTTTTGTAGGGACTCCTGATGACGTTTTGAGACATCTACTACAACTACAGCACCAGAATTGTACTGCTGAAGCAAGTCCGTTTTTTGGCATTTTTACGACAGGGTCCCCCCTTACGACATTTTAGCAAAAAATGTTTTTCTTAAAAAATGCATTTTCTTACATTTTCTTACATTTACGGGTTTAGTCGGGACTCCTGATGACGTTTTGAGACATCTCCTACAACTACAGCACCAGAATTGTGCTGCTGAAGCAAGTCTGTTTTTTGAATTTTTTTTTGTAAAAAAAAAGTTTTCCCAAAAAAAGCATTTTATGCCATTTTTAGGTTTTGTAGGGACTCCTGATGACGTTTTGAGACATCTCCTACAACTACAGCACCAGAATTGTACTGCTGAAGCAAGTCCTTTTTTTGGCATTTTTACGACAGGGTACCCCCTTACGACATTTTAGCAAAAAATGTTTTTCGTAAAAAATGCATTTTCTTACATTTTCTTACATTTACGGGTTTAGTCGGGACTCCTGATGACGTTTTGAGACATCTCCTACAACTACAGCACCAGAATTGTGCTGCTGAAGCAAGTCTGTTTTTTGAATTTTTTTTTGTAAAAAAAAAGTTTTCCCAAAAAAAGCATTTTATGCCATTTTTAGGTTTTGTAGGGACTCCTGATGACGTTTTGAGACATCTACTACAACTACAGCACCAGAATTGTACTGCTGAAGCAAGTCGTTTTTTTGGCATTTTTACGACAGGGTCCCCCCTTACGACATTTTAGCAAAAAATGTTTTTCTTAAAAAATGCATTTTCTTACATTTTCTTACATTTACGGGTTTAGTCGGGACTCCTGATGACGTTTTGAGACATCTCCTACAACTACAGCACCAGAATTGTGCTGCTGAAGCAAGTCCGTTTTTTGGAATTTTTTTTTGTAAAAAAAAAGTTTTCCCAAAAAAAGCATTTTATGCTATTTTTAGGTTTTGTAGGGACTCCTGATGACGTTTTGAGACATCTCCTACAACTACAGCACCAGAATTGTACTGCTGAAGCAAGTCCGTATTTTGGCATTTTTACGACAGGGTCCCCCCTTACGACATTTTAGCAAAAAATGTTTTTCTTAAAAAATGCATTTTCTTACATTTTCTTACATTTACGGGTTTAGTCGGGACTCCTGATGACGTTTTGAGACATCTCCTACAACTACAGCACCAGAATTGTGCTGCTGAAGCAAGTCTGTTTTTTGAAAATTTTTTTGTAAAAAAAAAGTTTTCCCAAAAAAAGCATTTCATGCCATTTTTAGGTTTTGTAGGGACTCCTGATGACGTTTTGAGACATCTACTACAACTACAGCACCAGAATTGTACTGCTGAAGCAAGTCGGTTTTTTGGCATTTTTACGACATTTTAGCAAAACATGTTTTTCTTAAAAAATGCATTTTCTTACATTTTCTTACATTTACGGGTTTAGTCGGGACTCCTGATGACGTTTTGAGACATCTCCTACAACTACAGCACCAGAATTGTGCTGCTGAAGCAAGTCCGTTTTTTGGAATTTTTTTTTGTAAAAAAAAAGTTTTCCCAAAAAAAGCATTTTATGCCATTTTTAGGTTTTGTAGGGACTCCTAATGACGTTTTGAGACATCTCCTACAACTACAGCACCAGAATTGTACTGCTGAAGCAAGTCCGTATTTTGGCATTTTTACGACAGGGTCCCCCCTTACGACATTTTAGCAAAAAATGTTTTTCTTAAAAAATGCATTTTCTTACATTTTCTTACATTTACGGGTTTAGTCGGGACTCCTGATGACGTTTTGAGACATCTCCTACAACTACAGCACCAGAATTGTGCTGCTGAAGCAAGTCTGTTTTTTGAATTTTTTTTTGTAAAAAAAAAGTTTTCCCAAAAAAAGCATTTCATGCCATTTTTAGGTTTTTTAGGGACTCCTGATGACGTTTTGAGACATCTACTACAACTACAGCACCAGAATTGTACTGCTGAAGCAAGTCGGTTTTTTGGCATTTTTACGACATTTTAGCAAAACATGTTTTTCTTAAAAAATGCATTTTCTTACATTTTCTTACATTTACGGGTTTAGTCGGGACTCCTGATGACGTTTTGAGACATCTCCTACAACTACAGCACCAGAATTGTGCTGCTGAAGCAAGTCCGTTTTTTGGAATTTTTTTTTGTAAAAAAAAAGTTTTCCCAAAAAAAGCATTTTATGCCATTTTTAGGTTTTGTAGGGACTCCTAATGACGTTTTGAGACATCTCCTACAACTACAGCACCAGAATTGTACTGCTGAAGCAAGTCCGTATTTTGGCATTTTTACGACAGGGTCCCCCCTTACGACATTTTAGCAAAAAATGTTTTTCTTAAAAAATGCATTTTCTTACATTTTCTTACATTTACGGGTTTAGTCGGGACTCCTGATGACGTTTTGAGACATCTCCTACAACTACAGCACCAGAATTGTGCTGCTGAAGCAAGTCTGTTTTTTGAATTTTTTTTTGTAAAAAAAAAGTTTTCCCAAAAAAAGAATTTTATGCCATTTTTAGGTTTTGTAGGGACTCCTGATGACGTTTTGAGACATCTCCTACAACTACAGCACCAGAATTGTACTGCTGAAGCAAGTCCGTTTTTTGGCATTTTTACGACAGGGTCCCCCCTTACGACATTTTAGCAAAAAATGTTTTTCGTAAAAAATGCATTTTCTTACATTTTCTTACATTTACGGGTTTAGTCGGGACTCCTGATGACGTTTTGAGACATCTCCTACAACTACAGCACCAGAATTGTGCTGCTGAAGCAAGTCAGTTTTTTGGAATTTTTTTTTGTAAAAAAAAAGTTTTCCCAAAAAAAGCATTTTATGCCATTTTTAGGTTTTGTAGGGACTCCTGATGACGTTTTGAGACATCTCCTACAACTACAGCACCAGAATTGTACTGCTGAAGCAAGTCCGTTTTTTGGCATTTTTACGACAGGGTCCCCCCTTACGACATTTTAGCAAAAAATGTTTTTCGTAAAAAATGCATTTTCTTACATTTTCTTACATTTACGGGTTTAGTCGGGACTCCTGATGACGTTTTGAGACATCTCCTACAACTACAGCACCAGAATTGTGCTGCTGAAGCAAGTCCGTTTTTTTGATTTTTTTTTACGACATTTTGCAAAATATTTTTTTTCCGTAAAATATGCATTTTCTTCTAATTTCTTCCATTTTCGGGTTTGGTCGGGACTCCTGATGACGTTTTGAGACATCTCCTACAACTACAGCACCAGAATTGTGCTGCTGAAGCAAGTCCGTTTTTTGGAATTTTTACGACAGGGTCCCCCCTTACGACATTTTAGCAAAAAATGTTTTTCTTAAAAAATGCATTTTCTTACATTTTCTTACATTTACGGGTTTAGTCGGGACTCCTGATGACGTTTTGAGACATCTCCTACAACTACAGCACCAGAATTGTGCTGCTGAAGCAAGTCTGTTTTTTGAAAAATTTTTTGTAAAAAAAAAGTTTTCCCAAAAAAAGCATTTTATGCCATTTTTAGGTTTTGTAGGGACTCCTGATGACGTTTTAAGACATCTCCTACAACTACAGCACCAGAATTGTGCTGCTGAAGCAAGTCCGTTTTTTGGAATTTTTACGACATTTTAGCAAAAAATGTTTTTCTTAAAAAATGCATTTTCTTACATTTTCTTACATTTACGGGTTTAGTCGGGACTCCTGATGACGTTTTGAGACATCTCCTACAACTACAGCACCAGAATTGTGCTGCTGAAGCAAGTCTGTTTTTTGAAAAAATTTTTGTAAAAAAAAAGTTTTCCCAAAAAAAGCATTTTATGCCATTTTTAGGTTTTGTAGGGACTCCTGATGACGTTTTGAGACATCTCCTACAACTACAGCACCAGAATTGTACTGCTGAAGCAAGTCCGTATTTTGGCATTTTTACGACAGGGTCCCCCCTTACGACATTTTAGCAAAAAATGTTTTTCTTAAAAAATGCATTTTCTTACATTTTCTTACATTTACGGGTTTAGTCGGGACTCCTGATGACGTTTTGAGACATCTCCTACAACTACAGCACCAGAATTGTGCTGCTGAAGCAAGTCTGTTTTTTGAAATTTTTTTTGTAAAAAAAAAGTTTTCCCAAAAAAAGCATTTCATGCCATTTTTAGGTTTTGTAGGGACTCCTGATGACGTTTTGAGACATCTACTACAACTACAGCACCAGAATTGTACTGCTGAAGCAAGTCGGTTTTTTGGCATTTTTACGACATTTTAGCAAAACATGTTTTTCTTAAAAAATGCATTTTCTTACATTTTCTTACATTTACGGGTTTAGTCGGGACTCCTGATGACGTTTTGAGACATCTCCTACAACTACAGCACCAGAATTGTGCTGCTGAAGCAAGTCCGTTTTTTGGAAATTTTTTTTGTAAAAAAAAAGTTTTCCCAAAAAAAGCATTTTATGCCATTTTTAGGTTTTGTAGGGACTCCTAATGACGTTTTGAGACATCTCCTACAACTACAGCACCAGAATTGTACTGCTGAAGCAAGTCCGTATTTTGGCATTTTTACGACAGGGTCCCCCCTTACGACATTTTAGCAAAAAATGTTTTTCTTAAAAAATGCATTTTCTTACATTTTCTTACATTTACGGGTTTAGTCGGGACTCCTGATGACGTTTTGAGACATCTCCTACAACTACAGCACCAGAATTGTGCTGCTGAAGCAAGTCTGTTTTTTGAATTTTTTTTTGTAAAAAAAAAGTTTTCCCAAAAAAAGCATTTCATGCCATTTTTAGGTTTTTTAGGGACTCCTGATGACGTTTTGAGACATCTACTACAACTACAGCACCAGAATTGTACTGCTGAAGCAAGTCGGTTTTTTGGCATTTTTACGACATTTTAGCAAAACATGTTTTTCTTAAAAAATGCATTTTCTTACATTTTCTTACATTTACGGGTTTAGTCGGGACTCCTGATGACGTTTTGAGACATCTCCTACAACTACAGCACCAGAATTGTGCTGCTGAAGCAAGTCCGTTTTTTGGAATTTTTTTTTGTAAAAAAAAAGTTTTCCCAAAAAAAGCATTTTATGCCATTTTTAGGTTTTGTAGGGACTCCTAATGACGTTTTGAGACATCTCCTACAACTACAGCACCAGAATTGTACTGCTGAAGCAAGTCCGTATTTTGGCATTTTTACGACAGGGTCCCCCCTTACGACATTTTAGCAAAAAATGTTTTTCTTAAAAAATGCATTTTCTTACATTTTCTTACATTTACGGGTTTAGTCGGGACTCCTGATGACGTTTTGAGACATCTCCTACAACTACAGCACCAGAATTGTGCTGCTGAAGCAAGTCTGTTTTTTGAATTTTTTTTTGTAAAAAAAAAGTTTTCCCAAAAAAAGAATTTTATGCCATTTTTAGGTTTTGTAGGGACTCCTGATGACGTTTTGAGACATCTCCTACAACTACAGCACCAGAATTGTACTGCTGAAGCAAGTCCGTTTTTTGGCATTTTTACGACAGGGTCCCCCCTTACGACATTTTAGCAAAAAATGTTTTTCGTAAAAAATGCATTTTCTTACATTTTCTTACATTTACGGGTTTAGTCGGGACTCCTGATGACGTTTTGAGACATCTCCTACAACTACAGCACCAGAATTGTGCTGCTGAAGCAAGTCAGTTTTTTGGAATTTTTTTTTGTAAAAAAAAAGTTTTCCCAAAAAAAGCATTTTATGCCATTTTTAGGTTTTGTAGGGACTCCTGATGACGTTTTGAGACATCTCCTACAACTACAGCACCAGAATTGTACTGCTGAAGCAAGTCCGTTTTTTGGCATTTTTACGACAGGGTCCCCCCTTACGACATTTTAGCAAAAAATGTTTTTCGTAAAAAATGCATTTTCTTACATTTTCTTACATTTACGGGTTTAGTCGGGACTCCTGATGACGTTTTGAGACATCTCCTACAACTACAGCACCAGAATTGTGCTGCTGAAGCAAGTCCGTTTTTTTGATTTTTTTTTACGACATTTTGCAAAATATTTTTTTTCCGTAAAATATGCATTTTCTTCTAATTTCTTCCATTTTCGGGTTTGGTCGGGACTCCTGATGACGTTTTGAGACATCTCCTACAACTACAGCACCAGAATTGTGCTGCTGAAGCAAGTCCGTTTTTTGGAATTTTTACGACAGGGTCCCCCCTTACGACATTTTAGCAAAAAATGTTTTTCTTAAAAAATGCATTTTCTTACATTTTCTTACATTTACGGGTTTAGTCGGGACTCCTGATGACGTTTTGAGACATCTCCTACAACTACAGCACCAGAATTGTGCTGCTGAAGCAAGTCTGTTTTTTGAAAAATTTTTTGTAAAAAAAAAGTTTTCCCAAAAAAAGCATTTTATGCCATTTTTAGGTTTTGTAGGGACTCCTGATGACGTTTTAAGACATCTCCTACAACTACAGCACCAGAATTGTGCTGCTGAAGCAAGTCCGTTTTTTGGAATTTTTACGACAGGGTCCCCCCTTACGACATTTTAGCAAAAAATGTTTTTCTTAAAAAATGCATTTTCTTACATTTTCTTACATTTACGGGTTTAGTCGGGACTCCTGATGACGTTTTGAGACATCTCCTACAACTACAGCACCAGAATTGTGCTGCTGAAGCAAGTCTGTTTTTTGAAAAAATTTTTGTAAAAAAAAAGTTTTCCCAAAAAAAGCATTTTATGCCATTTTTAGGTTTTGTAGGGACTCCTGATGACGTTTTAAGACATCTCCTACAACTACAGCACCAGAATTGTGCTGCTGAAGCAAGTCAGTTTTTTGGAATTTTTACGACAGGGTCCCCCCTTACGACATTTTAGCAAAAAATGTTTTTCTTAAAAAATGCATTTTCTTACATTTTCTTACATTTACGGGTTTAGTCGGGACTCCTGATGACGTTTTGAGACATCTCCTACAACTACAGCAGCAGAATTGTGCTGCTGAAGGAAGTCTGTTTTTTGAATTTTTTTTTGTAAAAAAAAAGTTTTCCCAAAAAAAGCATTTTATGCCATTTTTAGGTTTTGTAGGGACTCCTGATGACGTTTTGAGACATCTCCTACAACTACAGCACCAGAATTGTGCTGCTGAAGCAAGTCAGTTTTTTGGCATTTTTACGACAGGGTCCCCCCTTACGACATTTTAGCAAAAAATGTTTTTCGTAAAAAATGCATTTTCTTACATTTTCTTACATTTACGGGTTTAATCGGGACTCCTGATGACGTTTTGAGACATCTCCTACAACTACAGCACCAGAATTGTGCTGCTGAAGC
Organism: Entelurus aequoreus; assembly: GCF_033978785.1. Taxonomy (NCBI): domain Eukaryota; kingdom Metazoa; phylum Chordata; class Actinopteri; order Syngnathiformes; family Syngnathidae; genus Entelurus; species Entelurus aequoreus. The sequence continues at coordinate 13,617,821 of NC_084734.1, forward strand.
AAGTCCGTTTTTTGGAATTTTTACGACAGGGTCCCCCCTTACGACATTTTAGCAAAAAATGTTTTTCGTAAAAAATGCATTTTCTTACATTTTCTTACATTTACGGGTTTAGTCGGGACTCCTGATGACGTTTTGAGACATCTCCTACAACTACAGCACCAGAATTGTGCTGCTGAAGCAAGTCTGTTTTTTGAATTTTTTTTTGTAAAAAAAAAGTTTTCCCAAAAAAAGCATTTTATGCCATTTTTAGGTTTTGTAGGGACTCCTGATGACGTTTTGAGACATCTACTACAACTACAGCACCAGAATTGTACTGCTGAAGCAAGTCCGTTTTTTGGCATTTTTACGACAGGGTCCCCCCTCACGACATTTTAGCAAAAAATGTTTTTCTTAAAAAATGCATTTTCTTACATTTTCTTACATTTACGGGTTTAGTCGGGACTCCTGATGACGTTTTGAGACATCTCCTACAACTACAGCACCAGAATTGTGCTGCTGAAGCAAGTCTGTTTTTTGAATTTTTTTTTGTAAAAAAAAAGTTTTCCCAAAAAAAGCATTTTATGCCATTTTTAGGTTTTGTAGGGACTCCTGATGACGTTTTGAGACATCTCCTACAACTACAGCACCAGAATTGTACTGCTGAAGCAAGTCCTTTTTTTGGCATTTTTACGACAGGGTACCCCCTTACGACATTTTAGCAAAAAATGTTTTTCTTAAAAAATGCATTTTCTTACATTTTCTTACATTTACGGGTTTAGTCGGGACTCCTGATGACGTTTTGAGACATCTCCTACAACTACAGCACCAGAATTGTGCTGCTGAAGCAAGTCCGTTTTTTGGAATTTTTTTTTGTAAAAAAAAAGTTTTCCCAAAAAAAGCATTTTATGCCATTTTTATGTTTTGTAGGGACTCCTGATGACGTTTTGAGACATCTCCTACAACTACAGCACCAGAATTGTACTGCTGAAGCAAGTCCGTATTTTGGCATTTTTACGACAGGGTCCCCCCTTACGACATTTTAGCAAAAAATGTTTTTCTTAAAAAATGCATTTTCTTACATTTTCTTACATTTACGGGTTTAGTCGGGACTCCTGATGACGTTTTGAGACATCTCCTACAACTACAGCACCAGAATTGTGCTGCTGAAGCAAGTCTGTTTTTTGAAAAATTTTTTGTAAAAAAAAAGTTTTCCCAAAAAAAGCATTTCATGCCATTTTTAGGTTTTGTAGGGACTCCTGATGACGTTTTGAGACATCTACTACAACTACAGCACCAGAATTGTACTGCTGAAGCAAGTCGGTTTTTTGGCATTTTTACGACATTTTAGCAAAACATGTTTTTCTTAAAAAATGCATTTTCTTACATTTTCTTACATTTACGGGTTTAGTCGGGACTCCTGATGACGTTTTGAGACATCTCCTACAACTACAGCACCAGAATTGTGCTGCTGAAGCAAGTCCGTTTTTTGGAATTTTTTTTTGTAAAAAAAAAGTTTTCCCAAAAAAAGCATTTTATGCCATTTTTAGGTTTTGTAGGGACTCCTGATGACGTTTTGAGACATCTCCTACAACTACAGCACCAGAATTGTACTGCTGAAGCAAGTCCGTATTTTGGCATTTTTACGACAGGGTCCCCCCTTACGACATTTTAGCAAAAAATGTTTTTCTTAAAAAATGCATTTTCTTACATTTTCTTACATTTACGGGTTTAGTCGGGACTCCTGATGACGTTTTGAGACATCTCCTACAACTACAGCACCAGAATTGTGCTGCTGAAGCAAGTCTGTTTTTTGAATTTTTTTTTGTAAAAAAAAAGTTTTCCCAAAAAAAGAATTTTATGCCATTTTTAGGTTTTGTAGGGACTCCTGATGACGTTTTGAGACATCTCCTACAACTACAGCACCAGAATTGTACTGCTGAAGCAAGTCCGTTTTTTGGCATTTTTACGACAGGGTCCCCCCTTACAACATTTTAGCAAAAAATGTTTTTCGTAAAAAATGCATTTTCTTACATTTTCTTACATTTACGGGTTTAGTCGGGACTCCTGATGACGTTTTGAGACATCTCCTACAACTACAGCACCAGAATTGTGCTGCTGAAGCAAGTCCGTTTTTTGGAATTTTTTTTTGTAAAAAAAAAGTTTTCCCAAAAAAAGCATTTTATGCCATTTTTAGGTTTTGTAGGGACTCCTGATGACGTTTTGAGACATCTCCTACAACTACAGCACCAGAATTGTACTGCTGAAGCAAGTCCGTTTTTTGGCATTTTTACGACAGGGTCCCCCCTTACGACATTTTAGCAAAAAATGTTTTTCGTAAAAAATGCATTTTCTTACATTTTCTTACATTTACGGGTTTAGTCGGGACTCCTGATGACGTTTTGAGACATCTCCTACAACTACAGCACCAGAATTGTGCTGCTGAAGCAAGTCCGTTTTTTTGATTTTTTTTTACGACATTTTGCAAAATATTTTTTTTCCGTAAAATATGCATTTTCTTCTAATTTCTTCCATTTTCGGGTTTGGTCGGGACTCCTGATGACGTTTTGAGACATCTCCTACAACTACAGCACCAGAATTGTGCTGCTGAAGCAAGTCCGTTTTTTGGAATTTTTACGACAGGGTCCCCCCTTACGACATTTTAGCAAAAAATGTTTTTCGTAAAAAATGCATTTTCTTACATTTTCTTACATTTACGGGTTTAGTCGGGACTCCTGATGACGTTTTGAGACATCTCCTACAACTACAGCACCAGAATTGTGCTGCTGAAGCAAGTCCGTTTTTTGGAATTTTTACGACAGGGTCCCCCCTTACGACATTTTAGCAAAAAATGTTTTCCTTAAAAAATGCATTTTCTTACATTTTCTTACATTTACGGGTTTAGTCGGGACTCCTGATGACGTTTTGAGACATCTCCTAAAACTACAGCACCAGAATTGTGCTGCTGAAGCAAGTCCGTTTTTTGGAATTTTTACGACAGGGTCCCCCCTTACGACATTTTAGCAAAAAATGTTTTTCGTAAAAAATGCATTTTCTTACATTTTCTTACATTTACGGGTTTAGTCGGGACTCCTGATGACGTTTTGAGACATCTCCTACAACTACAGCACCAGAATTGTGCTGCTGAAGCAAGTCTGTTTTTTGAATTTTTTTTTGTAAAAAAAAAGTTTTCCCAAAAAAAGCATTTTATGCCATTTTTAGGTTTTGTAGGGACTCCTGATGACGTTTTGAGACATCTACTACAACTACAGCACCAGAATTGTACTGCTGAAGCAAGTCCGTTTTTTGGCATTTTTACGACAGGGTCCCCCCTTACGACATTTTAGCAAAAAATGTTTTTCTTAAAAAATGCATTTTCTTACATTTTCTTACATTTACGGGTTTAGTCGGGACTCCTGATGACGTTTTGAGACATCTCCTACAACTACAGCACCAGAATTGTGCTGCTGAAGCAAGTCTGTTTTTTGAATTTTTTTTTGTAAAAAAAAAGTTTTCCCAAAAAAAGCATTTTATGCCATTTTTAGGTTTTGTAGGGACTCCTGATGACGTTTTGAGACATCTCCTACAACTACAGCACCAGAATTGTACTGCTGAAGCAAGTCCTTTTTTTGGCATTTTTACGACAGGGTACCCCCTTACGACATTTTAGCAAAAAATGTTTTTCGTAAAAAATGCATTTTCTTACATTTTCTTACATTTACGGGTTTAGTCGGGACTCCTGATGACGTTTTGAGACATCTCCTACAACTACAGCACCAGAATTGTGCTGCTGAAGCAAGTCCGTTTTTTGGAATTTTTTTTTGTAAAAAAAAAGTTTTCCCAAAAAAAGCATTTTATGCCATTTTTAGGTTTTGTAGGGACTCCTGATGACGTTTTGAGACATCTCCTACAACTACAGCACCAGAATTGTACTGCTGAAGCAAGTCCGTTTTTTGGCATTTTTACGACAGGGTCCCCCCTTACGACATTTTAGCAAAAAATGTTTTTCTTAAAAAATGCATTTTCTTACATTTTCTTACATTTACGGGTTTAGTCGGGACTCCTGATGACGTTTTGAGACATCTCCTACAACTACAGCACCAGAATTGTGCTGCTGAAGCAAGTCCGTTTTTTGGAATTTTTACGACAGGGTCCCCCCTTACGACATTTTAGCAAAAAATGTTTTTCTTAAAAAATGCATTTTCTTACATTTTCTTACATTTACGGGTTTAGTCGGGACTCCTGATGACGTTTTGAGACATCTCCTAAAACTACAGCACCAGAATTGTGCTGCTGAAGCAAGTCTGTTTTTTGAATTTTTTTTTGTAAAAAAAAAGTTTTCCCAAAAAAAGCATTTTATGCCATTTTTAGGTTTTGTAGGGACTCCTGATGACGTTTTGAGACATCTCCTACAACTACAGCACCAGAATTGTACTGCTGAAGCAAGTCCTTTTTTTGGCATTTTTACGACCCCCTTACGACATTTTAGCAAAAAATGTTTTTCGTAAAAAATGCATTTTCTTACATTTTCTTACATTTACGGGTTTAGTCGGGACTCCTGATGACGTTTTGAGACATCTCCTACAACTACAGCACCAGAATTGTGCTGCTGAAGCAAGTCCGCTTTTTGGAATTTTTTTTTGTAAAAAAAAAGTTTTCCCAAAAAAAGCATTTTATGCCATTTTTAGGTTTTGTAGGGACTCCTGATGACGTTTTGAGACGTCTCCTACAACTACAGCACCAGAAATGTGCTGCTGAAGCAAGTCCGTTTTTTGGAATTTTTACGACAGGGTCCCCCCTTACGACATTTTAGCAAAAAATGTTTTTCTTAAAAAATGCATTTTCTTACATTTTCTTACATTTACGGGTTTAGTCGGGACTCCTGATGACGTTTTGAGACATCTCCTACAACTACAGCACCAGAATTGTGCTGCTGAAGCAAGTCCGTTTTTTGGAATTTTTTTTTGTAAAAAAAAAGTTTTCCCAAAAAAAGCATTTTATGCCATTTTTAGGTTTTGTAGGGACTCCTGATGACGTTTTGAGACATCTCCTACAACTACAGCACCAGAATTGTACTGCTGAAGCAAGTCCGTATTTTGGCATTTTTACGACAGGGTCCCCCCTTACGACATTTTAGCAAAAAATGTTTTTCTTAAAAAATGCATTTTCTTACATTTTCTTACATTTACGGGTTTAGTCGGGACTCCTGATGACGTTTTGAGACATCTCCTACAACTACAGCACCAGAATTGTGCTGCTGAAGCAAGTCTGTTTTTTGAAATTTTTTTTGTAAAAAAAAAGTTTTCCCAAAAAAAGCATTTCATGCCATTTTTAGGTTTTGTAGGGACTCCTGATGACGTTTTGAGACATCTACTACAACTACAGCACCAGAATTGTACTGCTGAAGCAAGTCGGTTTTTTGGCATTTTTACGACATTTTAGCAAAACATGTTTTTCTTAAAAAATGCATTTTCTTACATTTTCTTACATTTACGGGTTTAGTCGGGACTCCTGATGACGTTTTGAGACATCTCCTACAACTACAGCACCAGAATTGTGCTGCTGAAGCAAGTCCGTTTTTTGGAATTTTTTTTTGTAAAAAAAAAGTTTTCCCAAAAAAAGCATTTTATGCCATTTTTAGGTTTTGTAGGGACTCCTAATGACGTTTTGAGACATCTCCTACAACTACAGCACCAGAATTGTACTGCTGAAGCAAGTCCGTATTTTGGCATTTTTACGACAGGGTCCCCCCTTACGACATTTTAGCAAAAAATGTTTTTCTTAAAAAATGCATTTTCTTACATTTTCTTACATTTACGGGTTTAGTCGGGACTCCTGATGACGTTTTGAGACATCTCCTACAACTACAGCACCAGAATTGTGCTGCTGAAGCAAGTCTGTTTTTTGAATTTTTTTTTGTAAAAAAAAAGTTTTCCCAAAAAAAGAATTTTATGCCATTTTTAGGTTTTGTAGGGACTCCTGATGACGTTTTGAGACATCTCCTACAACTACAGCACCAGAATTGTACTGCTGAAGCAAGTCCGTTTTTTGGCATTTTTACGACAGGGTCCCCCCTTACGACATTTTAGCAAAAAATGTTTTTCTTAAAAAATGCATTTTCTTACATTTTCTTACATTTACGGGTTTATTCGGGACTCCTGATGACGTTTTGAGACATCTCCTACAACTACAGCACCAGAATTGTGCTGCTGAAGCAAGTCTGTTTTTTGAATTTTTTTTTGTAAAAAAAAAGTTTTCCCAAAAAAAGCATTTTATGCCATTTTTAGGTTTTGTAGGGACTCCTGATGACGTTTTGAGACATCTCCTACAACTACAGCACCAGAACTGTACTGCTGAAGCAAGTCCGTATTTTGGCATTTTTACGACAGGGTCCCCCCTTACGACATTTTAGCAAAAAATGTTTTTCTTAAAAAATGCATTTTCTTACATTTTCTTACATTTACGGGTTTAGTCGGGACTCCTGATGACGTTTTGAGACATCTCCTACAACTACAGCACCAGAATTGTGCTGCTGAAGCAAGTCTGTTTTTTGAAATTTTTTTTGTAAAAAAAAAGTTTTCCCAAAAAAAGCATTTCATGCCATTTTTAGGTTTTGTAGGGACTCCTGATGACGTTTTGAGACATCTACTACAACTACAGCACCAGAATTGTACTGCTGAAGCAAGTCGGTTTTTTGGCATTTTTACGACATTTTAGCAAAACATGTTTTTCTTAAAAAATGCATTTTCTTACATTTTCTTACATTTACGGGTTTAGTCGGGACTCCTGATGACGTTTTGAGACATCTCCTACAACTACAGCACCAGAATTGTGCTGCTGAAGCAAGTCCGTTTTTTGGAATTTTTTTTTGTAAAAAAAAAGTTTTCCCAAAAAAAGCATTTTATGCCATTTTTAGGTTTTGTAGGGACTCCTAATGACGTTTTGAGACATCTCCTACAACTACAGCACCAGAATTGTACTGCTGAAGCAAGTCCGTATTTTGGCATTTTTACGACAGGGTCCCCCCTTACGACATTTTAGCAAAAAATGTTTTTCTTAAAAAATGCATTTTCTTACATTTTCTTACATTTACGGGTTTAGTCGGGACTCCTGATGACGTTTTGAGACATCTCCTACAACTACAGCACCAGAATTGTGCTGCTGAAGCAAGTCTGTTTTTTGAATTTTTTTTTGTAAAAAAAAAGTTTTCCCAAAAAAAGAATTTTATGCCATTTTTAGGTTTTGTAGGGACTCCTGATGACGTTTTGAGACATCTCCTACAACTACAGCACCAGAATTGTACTGCTGAAGCAAGTCCGTTTTTTGGCATTTTTACGACAGGGTCCCCCCTTACGACATTTTAGCAAAAAATGTTTTTCGTAAAAAATGCATTTTCTTACATTTTCTTACATTTACGGGTTTAGTCGGGACTCCTGATGACGTTTTGAGACATCTCCTACAACTACAGCACCAGAATTGTGCTGCTGAAGCAAGTCAGTTTTTTGGAATTTTTTTTTGTAAAAAAAAAGTTTTCCCAAAAAAAGCATTTTATGCCATTTTTAGGTTTTGTAGGGACTCCTGATGACGTTTTGAGACATCTCCTACAACTACAGCACCAGAATTGTACTGCTGAAGCAAGTCCGTTTTTTGGCATTTTTACGACAGGGTCCCCCCTTACGACATTTTAGCAAAAAATGTTTTTCGTAAAAAATGCATTTTCTTACATTTTCTTACATTTACGGGTTTAGTCGGGACTCCTGATGACGTTTTGAGACATCTCCTACAACTACAGCACCAGAATTGTGCTGCTGAAGCAAGTCCGTTTTTTTGATTTTTTTTTACGACATTTTGCAAAATATTTTTTTTCCGTAAAATATGCATTTTCTTCTAATTTCTTCCATTTTCGGGTTTGGTCGGGACTCCTGATGACGTTTTGAGACATCTCCTACAACTACAGCACCAGAATTGTGCTGCTGAAGCAAGTCCGTTTTTTGGAATTTTTACGACAGGGTCCCCCCTTACGACATTTTAGCAAAAAATGTTTTTCTTAAAAAATGCATTTTCTTACATTTTCTTACATTTACGGGTTTAGTCGGGACTCCTGATGACGTTTTGAGACATCTCCTACAACTACAGCACCAGAATTGTGCTGCTGAAGCAAGTCTGTTTTTTGAAAAAATTTTTGTAAAAAAAAAGTTTTCCCAAAAAAAAGCATTTTATGCCATTTTTAGGTTTTGTAGGGACTCCTGATGACGTTTTAAGACATCTCCTACAACTACAGCACCAGAATTGTGCTGCTGAAGCAAGTCAGTTTTTTGGAATTTTTACGACAGGGTCCCCCCTTACGACATTTTAGCAAAAAATGTTTTTCTTAAAAAATGCATTTTCTTACATTTTCTTACATTTACGGGTTTAGTCGGGACTCCTGATGACGTTTTGAGACATCTCCTACAACTACAGCAGCAGAATTGTGCTGCTGAAGGAAGTCTGTTTTTTGAATTTTTTTTTGTAAAAAAAAAGTTTTCCCAAAAAAAGCATTTTATGCCATTTTTAGGTTTTGTAGGGACTCCTGATGACGTTTTGAGACATCTCCTACAACTACAGCACCAGAATTGTGCTGCTGAAGCAAGTCAGTTTTTTGGAATTTTTACGACAGGGTCCCCCCTTACGACATTTTAGCAAAAAATGTTTTTCGTAAAAAATGCATTTTCTTACATTTTCTTACATTTACGGGTTTAGTCGGGACTCCTGATGACGTTTTGAGACATCTCCTAAAACTACAGCACCAGAATTGTGCTGCTGAAGCAAGTCCGTTTTTTGGAATTTTTACGACAGGGTCCCCCCTTACGACATTTTAGCAAAAAATGTTTTTCGTAAAAAATGCATTTTCTTACATTTTCTTACATTTACGGGTTTAGTCGGGACTCCTGATGACGTTTTGAGACATCTCCTACAACTACAGCACCAGAATTGTGCTGCTGAAGCAAGTCTGTTTTTTGAATTTTTTTTTGTAAAAAAAAAGTTTTCCCAAAAAAAGCATTTTATGCCATTTTTAGGTTTTGTAGGGACTCCTGATGACGTTTTGAGACATCTCCTACAACTACAGCACCAGAATTGTACTGCTGAAGCAAGTCCTTTTTTTGGCATTTTTACGACATTTTAGCAAAAAATGTTTTTCTTAAAAAATGCATTTTCTTACATTTTCTTACATTTACGGGTTTAGTCGGGACTCCTGATGACGTTTTGAGACATCTCCTACAACTACAGCACCAGAATTGTGCTGCTGAAGCAAGTCCGTTTTTTGGAAATTTTTTTTGTAAAAAAAAAGTTTTCCCAAAAAAAGCATTTTATGCCATTTTTATGTTTTGTAGGGACTCCTGATGACGTTTTGAGACATCTCCTACAACTACAGCACCAGAATTGTACTGCTGAAGCAAGTCCGTATTTTGGCATTTTTACGACAGGGTCCCCCCTTACGACATTTTAGCAAAAAATGTTTTTCTTAAAAAATGCATTTTCTTACATTTTCTTACATTTACGGGTTTAGTCGGGACTCCTGATGACGTTTTGAGACATCTCCTACAACTACAGCACCAGAATTGTGCTGCTGAAGCAAGTCTGTTTTTTGAAAAATTTTTTGTAAAAAAAAAGTTTTCCCAAAAAAAGCATTTCATGCCATTTTTAGGTTTTGTAGGGACTCCTGATGACGTTTTGAGACATCTACTACAACTACAGCACCAGAATTGTACTGCTGAAGCAAGTCGGTTTTTTGGCATTTTTACGACATTTTAGCAAAACATGTTTTTCTTAAAAAATGCATTTTCTTACATTTTCTTACATTTACGGGTTTAGTCGGGACTCCTGATGACGTTTTGAGACATCTCCTACAACTACAGCACCAGAATTGTGCTGCTGAAGCAAGTCCGTTTTTTGGAATTTTTTTTTGTAAAAAAAAAGTTTTCCCAAAAAAAGCATTTTATGCCATTTTTAGGTTTTGTAGGGACTCCTGATGACGTTTTGAGACATCTCCTACAACTACAGCACCAGAATTGTACTGCTGAAGCAAGTCCGTATTTTGGCATTTTTACGACAGGGTCCCCCCTTACGACATTTTAGCAAAAAATGTTTTTCTTAAAAAATGCATTTTCTTACATTTTCTTACATTTACGGGTTTAGTCGGGACTCCTGATGACGTTTTGAGACATCTCCTACAACTACAGCACCAGAATTGTGCTGCTGAAGCAAGTCTGTTTTTTGAATTTTTTTTTGTAAAAAAAAAGTTTTCCCAAAAAAAGACTTTTATGCCATTTTTAGGTTTTGTAGGGACTCCTGATGACGTTTTGAGACATCTCCTACAACTACAGCACCAGAATTGTACTGCTGAAGCAAGTCCGTTTTTTGGCATTTTTACGACAGGGTCCCCCCTTACGACATTTTAGCAAAAAATGTTTTTCGTAAAAAATGCATTTTCTTACATTTTCTTATATTTACGGGTTTAGTCGGGACTCCTGATGACGTTTTGAGACATCTCCTACAACTACAGCACCAGAATTGTGCTGCTGAAGCAAGTCCGTTTTTTGGAATTTTTTTTTGTAAAAAAAAAGTTTTCCCAAAAAAAGCATTTTATGCCATTTTTAGGTTTTGTAGGGACTCCTGATGACGTTTTGAGACATCTCCTACAACTACAGCACCAGAATTGTACTGCTGAAGCAAGTCCGTTTTTTGGCATTTTTACGACAGGGTCCCCCCTTACGACATTTTAGCAAAAAATGTTTTTCGTAAAAAATGCATTTTCTTACATTTTCTTACATTTACGGGTTTAGTCGGGACTCCTGATGACGTTTTGAGACATCTCCTACAACTACAGCAGCAGAATTGTGCTGCTGAAGGAAGTCTGTTTTTTGAAATTTTTTTTGTAAAAAAAAAGTTTTCCCAAAAAAAGCATTTTATGCCATTTTTAGGTTTTGTAGGGACTCCTGATCACGTTTTAAGACATCTCCTACAACTACAGCACCAGAATTGTGCTGCTGAAGCAAGTCAGTTTTTTGGAATTTTTACGACAGGGTCCCCCCTTACGACATTTTAGCAAAAAATGTTTTTCTTAAAAAATGCATTTTCTTACATTTTCTTACATTTACGGGTTTAGTCGGGACTCCTGATGACGTTTTGAGACATCTCCTACAACTACAGCACCAGAATTGTGCTGCTGAAGCAAGTCCGTTTTTTGGAATTTTTACGACAGGGTCCCCCCTTACGACATTTTAGCAAAAAATGTTTTTCTTAAAAAATGCATTTTCTTACATTTTCTTACATTTACGGGTTTAGTCGGGACTCCTGATGACGTTTTGAGACATCTCCTACAACTACAGCACCAGAATTGTGCTGCTGAAGCAAGTCTGTTTTTTGAATTTTTTTTTGTAAAAAAAAAGTTTTCCCAAAAAAAGCATTTTATGCCATTTTTAGGTTTTGTAGGGACTCCTGATGACGTTTTGAGACATCTCCTACAACTACAGCACCAGAATTGTACTGCTGAAGCAAGTCCTTTTTTTGGCATTTTTACGACAGGGTACCCCCTTACGACATTTTAGCAAAAAATGTTTTTCGTAAAAAATGCATTTTCTTACATTTTCTTACATTTACGGGTTTAGTCGGGACTCCTGATGACGTTTTGAGACATCTCCTACAACTACAGCACCAGAATTGTGCTGCTGAAGCAAGTCCGCTTTTTGGAATTTTTTTTTGTAAAAAAAAAGTTTTCCCAAAAAAAGCATTTTATGCCATTTTTAGGTTTTGTAGGGACTCCTGATGACGTTTTGAGACGTCTCCTACAACTACAGCACCAGAAATGTGCTGCTGAAGCAAGTCCGTTTTTTGGAATTTTTACGACAGGGTCCCCCCTTACGACATTTTAGCAAAAAATGTTTTTCGTAAAAAATGCATTTTTTTACATTTTCTTACATTTACGGGTTTAGTCGGGACTCCTGATGACGTTTTGAGACATCTCCTACAACTACAGCACCAGAATTGTGCTGCTGAAGCAAGTCCGTTTTTTGGAATTTTTTTTTGTAAAAAAAAAGTTTTCCCAAAAAAAGCATTTTATGCCATTTTTAGGTTTTGTAGGGACTCCTGATGACGTTTTGAGACATCTCCTACAACTACAGCACCAGAATTGTACTGCTGAAGCAAGTCCGTTTTTTGGCATTTTTACGACAGGGTCCCCCCTTACGACATTTTAGCAAAAAATGTTTTTCTTAAAAAATGCATTTTCTTACATTTTCTTACATTTACGGGTTTAGTCGGGACTCCTGATGACGTTTTGAGACATCTCCTACAACTACAGCACCAGAATTGTGCTGCTGAAGCAAGTCTGTTTTTTGAATTTTTTTTTGTAAAAAAAAAGTTTTCCCAAAAAAAGCATTTCATGCCATTTTTAGGTTTTGTAGGGACTCCTGATGACGTTTTGAGACATCTACTACAACTACAGCACCAGAATTGTACTGCTGAAGCAAGTCGGTTTTTTGGCATTTTTACGACATTTTAGCAAAACATGTTTTTCTTAAAAAATGCATTTTCTTACATTTTCTTACATTTACGGGTTTAGTCGGGACTCCTGATGACGTTTTGAGACATCTCCTACAACTACAGCACCAGAATTGTGCTGCTGAAGCAAGTCCGTTTTTTGGAATTTTTTTTTGTAAAAAAAAAGTTTTCCCAAAAAAAGCATTTTATGCCATTTTTAGGTTTTGTAGGGACTCCTGATGACGTTTTGAGACATCTCCTACAACTACAGCACCAGAATTGTACTGCTGAAGCAAGTCCGTTTTTTGGCATTTTTACGACAGGGTCCCCCCTTACGACATTTTAGCAAAAAATGTTTTTCTTAAAAAATGCATTTTCTTACATTTTCTTACATTTACGGGTTTAGTCGGGACTCCTGATGACGTTTTGAGACATCTCCTACAACTACAGCACCAGAATTGTGCTGCTGAAGCAAGTCTGTTTTTTGAAATTTTTTTTGTAAAAAAAAAGTTTTCCCAAAAAAAGCATTTCATGCCATTTTTAGGTTTTGTAGGGACTCCTGATGACGTTTTGAGACATCTACTACAACTACAGCACCAGAATTGTACTGCTGAAGCAAGTCGGTTTTTTGGCATTTTTACGACATTTTAGCAAAACATGTTTTTCTTAAAAAATGCATTTTCTTACATTTTCTTACATTTACGGGTTTAGTCGGGACTCCTGATGACGTTTTGAGACATCTCCTACAACTACAGCACCAGAATTGTGCTGCTGAAGCAAGTCCGTTTTTTGGAATTTTTTTTTGTAAAAAAAAAGTTTTCCCAAAAAAAGCATTTTATGCCATTTTTAGGTTTTGTAGGGACTCCTAATGACGTTTTGAGACATCTCCTACAACTACAGCACCAGAATTGTACTGCTGAAGCAAGTCCGTATTTTGGCATTTTTACGACAGGGTCCCCCCTTACGACATTTTAGCAAAAAATGTTTTTCTTAAAAAATGCATTTTCTTACATTTTCTTACATTTACGGGTTTAGTCGGGACTCCTGATGACGTTTTGAGACATCTCCTACAACTACAGCACCAGAATTGTGCTGCTGAAGCAAGTCTGTTTTTTGAATTTTTTTTTGTAAAAAAAAAGTTTTCCCAAAAAAAGAATTTTATGCCATTTTTAGGTTTTGTAGGGACTCCTGATGACGTTTTGAGACATCTCCTACAACTACAGCACCAGAATTGTACTGCTGAAGCAAGTCCGTTTTTTGGCATTTTTACGACAGGGTCCCCCCTTACGACATTTTAGCAAAAAATGTTTTTCGTAAAAAATGCATTTTCTTACATTTTCTTACATTTACGGGTTTAGTCGGGACTCCTGATGACGTTTTGAGACATCTCCTACAACTACAGCACCAGAATTGTGCTGCTGAAGCAAGTCAGTTTTTTGGAATTTTTTTTTGTAAAAAAAAAGTTTTCCCAAAAAAAGCATTTTATGCCATTTTTAGGTTTTGTAGGGACTCCTGATGACGTTTTGAGACATCTCCTACAACTACAGCACCAGAATTGTACTGCTGAAGCAAGTCCGTTTTTTGGCATTTTTACGACAGGGTCCCCCCTTACGACATTTTAGCAAAAAATGTTTTTCGTAAAAAATGCATTTTCTTACATTTTCTTACATTTACGGGTTTAGTCGGGACTCCTGATGACGTTTTGAGACATCTCCTACAACTACAGCACCAGAATTGTGCTGCTGAAGCAAGTCCGTTTTTTTGATTTTTTTTTACGACATTTTGCAAAATATTTTTTTTCCGTAAAATATGCATTTTCTTCTAATTTCTTCCATTTTCGGGTTTGGTCGGGACTCCTGATGACGTTTTGAGACATCTCCTACAACTACAGCACCAGAATTGTGCTGCTGAAGCAAGTCCGTTTTTTGGAATTTTTACGACAGGGTCCCCCCTTACGACATTTTAGCAAAAAATGTTTTTCTTAAAAAATGCATTTTCTTACATTTTCTTACATTTACGGGTTTAGTCGGGACTCCTGATGACGTTTTGAGACATCTCCTACAACTACAGCACCAGAATTGTGCTGCTGAAGCAAGTCTGTTTTTTGAAAAATTTTTTGTAAAAAAAAAGTTTTCCCAAAAAAAGCATTTTATGCCATTTTTAGGTTTTGTAGGGACTCCTGATGACGTTTTAAGACATCTCCTACAACTACAGCACCAGAATTGTGCTGCTGAAGCAAGTCAGTTTTTTGGAATTTTTACGACAGGGTCCCCCCTTACGACATTTTAGCAAAAAATGTTTTTCTTAAAAAATGCATTTTCTTACATTTTCTTACATTTACGGGTTTAGTCGGGACTCCTGATGACGTTTTGAGACATCTCCTACAACTACAGCACCAGAATTGTGCTGCTGAAGCAAGTCTGTTTTTTGAAAAAATTTTTGTAAAAAAAAAGTTTTCCCAAAAAAAGCATTTTATGCCATTTTTAGGTTTTGTAGGGACTCCTGATGACGTTTTAAGACATCTCCTACAACTACAGCACCAGAATTGTGCTGCTGAAGCAAGTCAGTTTTTTGGAATTTTTACGACAGGGTCCCCCCTTACGACATTTTAGCAAAAAATGTTTTTCTTAAAAAATGCATTTTCTTACATTTTCTTACATTTACGGGTTTAGTCGGGACTCCTGATGACGTTTTGAGACATCTCCTACAACTACAGCAGCAGAATTGTGCTGCTGAAGGAAGTCTGTTTTTTGAATTTTTTTTTGTAAAAAAAAAGTTTTCCCAAAAAAAGCATTTTATGCCATTTTTAGGTTTTGTAGGGACTCCTGATGACGTTTTGAGACATCTCCTACAACTACAGCACCAGAATTGTGCTGCTGAAGCAAGTCAGTTTTTTGGCATTTTTACGACAGGGTCCCCCCTTACGACATTTTAGCAAAAAATGTTTTTCGTAAAAAATGCATTTTCTTACATTTTCTTACATTTACGGGTTTAATCGGGACTCCTGATGACGTTTTGAGACATCTCCTACAACTACAGCACCAGAATTGTGCTGCTGAAGCAAGTCCGTTTTTTGGAATTTTTACGACAGGGTCCCCCCTTACGACATTTTAGCAAAAAATGTTTTTCTTAAAAAATGCATTTTCTTACATTTTCTTACATTTACGGGTTTAGTCGGGACTCCTGATGACGTTTTGAGACATCTCCTAAAACTACAGCACCAGAATTGTGCTGCTGAAGCAAGTCCGTTTTTTGGAATTTTTACGACAGGGTCCCCCCTTACGACATTTTAGCAAAAAATGTTTTTCGTAAAAAATCTATTTTCTTACATTTTCTTACATTTACGGGTTTAGTCGGGACTCCTGATGACGTTTTGAGACATCTCCTACAACTACAGCACCAGAATTGTGCTGCTGAAGCAAGTCTGTTTTTTGAATTTTTTTTTGTAAAAAAAAAGTTTTCCCAAAAAAAGCATTTTATGCCATTTTTAGGTTTTGTAGGGACTCCTGATGACGTTTTGAGACATCTACTACAACTACAGCACCAGAATTGTACTGCTGAAGCAAGTCCGTTTTTTGGCATTTTTACGACAGGGTCCCCCCTCACGACATTTTAGCAAAAAATGTTTTTCTTAAAAAATGCATTTTCTTACATTTTCTTACATTTACGGGTTTAGTCGGGACTCCTGATGACGTTTTGAGACATCTCCTACAACTACAGCACCAGAATTGTGCTGCTGAAGCAAGTCTGTTTTTTGAATTTTTTTTTGTAAAAAAAAAGTTTTCCCAAAAAAAGCATTTTATGCCATTTTTAGGTTTTGTAGGGACTCCTGATGACGTTTTGAGACATCTCCTACAACTACAGCACCAGAATTGTACTGCTGAAGCAAGTCCGTATTTTGGCATTTTTACGACAGGGTCCCCCCTTACGACATTTTAGCAAAAAATGTTTTTCTTAAAAAATGCATTTTCTTACATTTTCTTACATTTACGGGTTTAGTCGGGACTCCTGATGACGTTTTGAGACATCTCCTACAACTACAGCACCAGAATTGTGCTGCTGAAGCAAGTCTGTTTTTTGAAAAATTTTTTGTAAAAAAAAAGTTTTCCCAAAAAAAGCATTTCATGCCATTTTTAGGTTTTGTAGGGACTCCTGATGACGTTTTGAGACATCTACTACAACTACAGCACCAGAATTGTACTGCTGAAGCAAGTCGGTTTTTTGGCATTTTTACGACATTTTAGCAAAACATGTTTTTCTTAAAAAATGCATTTTCTTACATTTTCTTACATTTACGGGTTTAGTCGGGACTCCTGATGACGTTTTGAGACATCTCCTACAACTACAGCACCAGAATTGTGCTGCTGAAGCAAGTCCGTTTTTTGGAATTTTTTTTTGTAAAAAAAAAGTTTTCCCAAAAAAAGCATTTTATGCCATTTTTAGGTTTTGTAGGGACTCCTGATGACGTTTTGAGACATCTCCTACAACTACAGCACCAGAATTGTACTGCTGAAGCAAGTCCGTATTTTGGCATTTTTACGACAGGGTCCCCCCTTACGACATTTTAGCAAAAAATGTTTTTCTTAAAAAATGCATTTTCTTACATTTTCTTACATTTACGGGTTTAGTCGGGACTCCTGATGACGTTTTGAGACATCTCCTACAACTACAGCACCAGAATTGTGCTGCTGAAGCAAGTCTGTTTTTTGAATTTTTTTTTGTAAAAAAAAAGTTTTCCCAAAAAAAGAATTTTATGCCATTTTTAGGTTTTGTAGGGACTCCTGATGACGTTTTGAGACATCTCCTACAACTACAGCACCAGAATTGTACTGCTGAAGCAAGTCCGTTTTTTGGCATTTTTACGACAGGGTCCCCCCTTACGACATTTTAGCAAAAATTGTTTTTCGTAAAAAATGCATTTTCTTACATTTTCTTACATTTACGGGTTTAGTCGGGACTCCTGATGACGTTTTGAGACATCTCCTACAACTACAGCACCAGAATTGTGCTGCTGAAGCAAGTCCGTTTTTTGGAATTTTTTTTTGTAAAAAAAAAGTTCTCCCAAAAAAAGCATTTTATGCCATTTTTAGGTTTTGTAGGGACTCCTGATGACGTTTTGAGACATCTCCTACAACTACAGCACCAGAATTGTACTGCTGAAGCAAGTCCGTTTTTTGGCATTTTTACGACAGGGTCCCCCCTTACGACATTTTAGCAAAAAATGTTTTTCGTAAAAAATGCATTTTCTTACATTTTCTTACATTTACGGGTTTAGTCGGGACTCCTGATGACGTTTTGAGACATCTCCTACAACTACAGCACCAGAATTGTGCTGCTGAAGCAAGTCCGTTTTTTTGATTTTTTTTTACGACATTTTGCAAAATATTTTTTTTCCGTAAAATATGCATTTTCTTCTAATTTCTTCCATTTTCGGGTTTGGTCGGGACTCCTGATGACGTTTTGAGACATCTCCTACAACTACAGCACCAGAATTGTGCTGCTGAAGCAAGTCCGTTTTTTGGAATTTTTACGACAGGGTCCCCCCTTACGACATTTTAGCAAAAAATGTTTTTCGTAAAAAATGCATTTTCTTACATTTTCTTACATTTACGGGTTTAGTCGGGACTCCTGATGACGTTTTGAGACATCTCCTACAACTACAGCACCAGAATTGTGCTGCTGAAGCAAGTCCGTTTTTTGGAATTTTTACGACAGGGTCCCCCCTTACGACATTTTAGCAAAAAATGTTTTTCTTAAAAAATGCATTTTCTTACATTTTCTTACATTTACGGGTTTAGTCGGGACTCCTGATGACGTTTTGAGACATCTCCTAAAACTACAGCACCAGAATTGTGCTGCTGAAGCAAGTCCGTTTTTTGGAATTTTTACGACAGGGTCCCCCCTTACGACATTTTAGCAAAAAATGTTTTTCGTAAAAAATGCATTTTCTTACATTTTCTTACATTTACGGGTTTAGTCGGGACTCCTGATGACGTTTTGAGACATCTCCTACAACTACAGCACCAGAATTGTGCTGCTGAAGCAAGTCTGTTTTTTGAATTTTTTTTTGTAAAAAAAAAGTTTTCCCAAAAAAAGCATTTTATGCCATTTTTAGGTTTTGTAGGGACTCCTGATGACGTTTTGAGACATCTACTACAACTACAGCACCAGAATTGTACTGCTGAAGCAAGTCCGTTTTTTGGCATTTTTACGACAGGGTCCCCCCTTACGACATTTTAGCAAAAAATGTTTTTCTTAAAAAATGCATTTTCTTACATTTTCTTACATTTACGGGTTTAGTCGGGACTCCTGATGACGTTTTGAGACATCTCCTACAACTACAGCACCAGAATTGTGCTGCTGAAGCAAGTCTGTTTTTTGAATTTTTTTTTGTAAAAAAAAAGTTTTCCCAAAAAAAGCATTTTATGCCATTTTTAGGTTTTGTAGGGACTCCTGATGACGTTTTGAGACATCTCCTACAACTACAGCACCAGAATTGTACTGCTGAAGCAAGTCCTTTTTTTGGCATTTTTACGACAGGGTACCACCCCCTTACGACATTTTAGCAAAAAATGTTTTTCGTAAAAAATGCATTTTCTTACATTTTCTTACATTTACGGGTTTAGTCGGGACTCCTGATGACGTTTTGAGACATCTCCTACAACTACAGCACCAGAATTGTGCTGCTGAAGCAAGTCCGCTTTTTGGAATTTTTTTTTGTAAAAAAAAAGTTTTCCCAAAAAAAGCATTTTATGCCATTTTTAGGTTTTGTAGGGACTCCTGATGACGTTTTGAGACATCTACTACAACTACAGCACCAGAATTGTACTACTGAAGCAAGTCCGTTTTTTGGCATTTTTACGACAGGGTCCCCCCTTACGACATTTTAGCAAAAAATGTTTTTCTTAAAAAATGCATTTTCTTACATTTTCTTACATTTACGGGTTTAGTCGGGACTCCTGATGACGTTTTGAGACATCTCCTACAACTACAGCACCAGAATTGTGCTGCTGAAGCAAGTCTGTTTTTTGAATTTTTTTTTGTAAAAAAAAAGTTTTCCCAAAAAAAGCATTTTATGCCATTTTTAGGTTTTGTAGGGACTCCTGATGACGTTTTGAGACATCTCCTACAACTACAGCACCAGAATTGTACTGCTGAAGCAAGTCCTTTTTTTGGCATTTTTACGACAGGGTACCCCCTTACGACATTTTAGCAAAAAATGTTTTTCTTAAAAAATGCATTTTCTTACATTTTCTTACATTTACGGGTTTAGTCGGGACTCCTGATGACGTTTTGAGACATCTCCTACAACTACAGCACCAGAATTGTGCTGCTGAAGCAAGTCCGTTTTTTGGAAAAAATTTTTGTAAAAAAAAAGTTTTCCCAAAAAAAGCATTTTATGCCATTTTTAGGTTTTGTAGGGACTCCTGATGACGTTTTGAGACATCTCCTACAACTACAGCACCAGAATTGTACTGCTGAAGCAAGTCCGTATTTTGGCATTTTTACGACAGGGTCCCCCCTTACGACATTTTAGCAAAAAATGTTTTTCTTAAAAAATGCATTTTCTTACATTTTCTTACATTTACGGGTTTAGTCGGGACTCCTGATGACGTTTTGAGACATCTCCTACAACTACAGCACCAGAATTGTGCTGCTGAAGCAAGTCCGTTTTTTGGAATTTTTTTTTGTAAAAAAAAAGTTTTCCCAAAAAAAGCATTTTATGCCATTTTTAGGTTTTGTAGGGACTCCTGATGACGTTTTGAGACATCTCCTACAACTACAGCACCAGAATTGTACTGCTGAAGCAAGTCCGTATTTGGCATTTTTACGACAGGGTCCCCCCTTACGACATTTTAGCAAAAAATGTTTTTCTTAAAAAATGCATTTTCTTACATTTACGGGTTTAGTCGGGACTCCTGATGACGTTTTGAGACATCTCCTACAACTACAGCACCAGAATTGTGCTGCTGAAGCAAGTCCGTTTTTTGGAATTTTTTTTTGTAAAAAAAAAGTTTTCCCAAAAAAAGCATTTTATGCCATTTTTAGGTTTTGTAGGGACTCCTAATGACGTTTTGAGACATCTCCTACAACTACAGCACCAGAATTGTACTGCTGAAGCAAGTCCGTATTTTGGCATTTTTACGACAGGGTCCCCCCTTACGACATTTTAGCAAAAAATGTTTTTCTTAAAAAATGCATTTTCTTACATTTTCTTACATTTACGGGTTTAGTCGGGACTCCTGATGACGTTTTGAGACATCTCCTACAACTACAGCACCAGAATTGGGCTGCTGAAGCAAGTCTGTTTTTTGAATTTTTTTTTGTAAAAAAAAAGTTTTCCCAAAAAAAGAATTTTATGCCATTTTTAGGTTTTGTAGGGACTCCTGATGACGTTTTGAGACATCTCCTACAACTACAGCACCAGAATTGTACTGCTGAAGCAAGTCCGTTTTTTGGCATTTTTACGACAGGGTCCCCCCTTACGACATTTTAGCAAAAAATGTTTTTCGTAAAAAATGCATTTTCTTACATTTTCTTACATTTACGGGTTTAGTCGGGACTCCTGATGACGTTTTGAGACATCTCCTACAACTACAGCACCAGAATTGTGCTGCTGAAGCAAGTCCGTTTTTTTGATTTTTTTTTACGACATTTTGCAAAATATTTTTTTTCCGTAAAATATGCATTTTCTTCTAATTTCTTCCATTTTCGGGTTTGGTCGGGACTCCTGATGACGTTTTGAGACACCTCCTACAACTACAGCACCAGAATTGTACTGCTGAAGCAAGTCCGTATTTTGGCATTTTTACGACAGGGTCCCCCCTTACGACATTTTAGCAAAAA
Source organism: Entelurus aequoreus (assembly GCF_033978785.1). NCBI lineage: Eukaryota > Metazoa > Chordata > Actinopteri > Syngnathiformes > Syngnathidae > Entelurus > Entelurus aequoreus. The sequence continues at coordinate 13,639,163 of NC_084734.1, forward strand.
ATGTTTTTCTTAAAAAATGCATTTTCTTACATTTTCTTACATTTACGGGTTTAGTCGGGACTCCTGATGACGTTTTGAGACATCTCCTACAACTACAGCACCAGAATTGGGCTGCTGAAGCAAGTCTGTTTTTTGAATTTTTTTTTGTAAAAAAAAAGTTTTCCCAAAAAAAGAATTTTATGCCATTTTTAGGTTTTGTAGGGACTCCTGATGACGTTTTGAGACATCTCCTACAACTACAGCACCAGAATTGTACTGCTGAAGCAAGTCCGTTTTTTGGCATTTTTACGACAGGGTCCCCCCTTACGACATTTTAGCAAAAAATGTTTTTCGTAAAAAATGCATTTTCTTACATTTTCTTACATTTACGGGTTTAGTCGGGACTCCTGATGACGTTTTGAGACATCTCCTACAACTACAGCACCAGAATTGTGCTGCTGAAGCAAGTCCGTTTTTTTGATTTTTTTTTACGACATTTTGCAAAATATTTTTTTTCCGTAAAATATGCATTTTCTTCTAATTTCTTCCATTTTCGGGTTTGGTCGGGACTCCTGATGACGTTTTGAGACATCTCCTACAACTACAGCACCAGAATTGTGCTGCTGAAGCAAGTCCGTTTTTTGGAATTTTTACGACAGGGTCCCCCCTTACGACATTTTAGCAAAAAATGTTTTTCTTAAAAAATGCATTTTCTTACATTTTCTTACATTTACGGGTTTAGTCGGGACTCCTGATGACGTTTTGAGACATCTCCTACAACTACAGCACCAGAATTGTGCTGCTGAAGCAAGTCTGTTTTTTGAAAAAATTTTTGTAAAAAAAAAGTTTTCCCAAAAAAAGCATTTTATGCCATTTTTAGGTTTTGTAGGGACTCCTGATGACGTTTTAAGACACCTCCTACAACTACAGCACCAGAATTGTGCTGCTGAAGCAAGTCAGTTTTTTGGAATTTTTACGACAGGGTCCCCCCTTACGACATTTTAGCAAAAAATGTTTTTCTTAAAAAATGCATTTTCTTACATTTTCTTACATTTACGGGTTTAGTCGGGACTCCTGATGACGTTTTGAGACATCTCCTACAACTACAGCACCAGAATTGTGCTGCTGAAGGAAGTCTGTTTTTTGAATTTTTTTTTGTAAAAAAAAAGTTTTCCCAAAAAAAGCATTTTATGCCATTTTTAGGTTTTGTAGGGACTCCTGATGACGTTTTGAGACATCTCCTACAACTACAGCACCAGAATTGTGCTGCTGAAGCAAGTCAGTTTTTTGGCATTTTTACGACAGGGTCCCCCCTTACGACATTTTAGCAAAAAATGTTTTTCGTAAAAAATGCATTTTCTTACATTTTCTTACATTTACGGGTTTAATCGGGACTCCTGATGACGTTTTGAGACATCTCCTACAACTACAGCACCAGAATTGTGCTGCTGAAGCAAGTCCGTTTTTTGGAATTTTTACGACAGGGTCCCCCCTTACGACATTTTAGCAAAAAATGTTTTTCTTAAAAAATGCATTTTCTTACATTTTCTTACATTTACGGGTTTAGTCGGGACTCCTGATGACGTTTTGAGACATCTCCTAAAACTACAGCACCAGAATTGTGCTGCTGAAGCAAGTCCGTTTTTTGGAATTTTTACGACAGGGTCCCCCCTTACGACATTTTAGCAAAAAATGTTTTTCGTAAAAAATGCATTTTCTTACATTTTCTTACATTTACGGGTTTAGTCGGGACTCCTGATGACGTTTTGAGACATCTCCTACAACTACAGCACCAGAATTGTGCTGCTGAAGCAAGTCTGTTTTTTGAATTTTTTTTTGTAAAAAAAAAGTTTTCCCAAAAAAAGCATTTTATGCCATTTTTAGGTTTTGTAGGGACTCCTGATGACGTTTTGAGACATCTCCTACAACTACAGCACCAGAATTGTACTGCTGAAGCAAGTCCTTTTTTTGGCATTTTTACGACAGGGTACCCCCTTACGACATTTTAGCAAAAAATGTTTTTCTTAAAAAATGCATTTTCTTACATTTTCTTACATTTACGGGTTTAGTCGGGACTCCTGATGACGTTTTGAGACATCTCCTACAACTACAGCACCAGAATTGTGCTGCTGAAGCAAGTCCGTTTTTTGGAAATTTTTTTTGTAAAAAAAAAGTTTTCCCAAAAAAAGCATTTTATGCCATTTTTAGGTTTTGTAGGGACTCCTGATGACGTTTTGAGACGTCTCCTACAACTACAGCACCAGAAATGTGCTGCTGAAGCAAGTCCGTTTTTTGGAATTTTTACGACAGGGTCCCCCCTTACGACATTTTAGCAAAAAATGTTTTTCGTAAAAAATGCATTTTTTTACATATTCTTACATTTACGGGTTTAGTCGGGACTCCTGATGACGTTTTGAGACATCTCCTACAACTACAGCACCAGAATTGTGCTGCTGAAGCAAGTCCGTTTTTTGGAATTTTTTTTTGTAAAAAAAAAGTTTTCCCAAAAAAAGCATTTTATGCCATTTTTAGGTTTTGTAGGGACTCCTGATGACGTTTTGAGACATCTCCTACAACTACAGCACCAGAATTGTACTGCTGAAGCAAGTCCGTTTTTTGGCATTTTTACGACAGGGTCCCCCCTTACGACATTTTAGCAAAAAATGTTTTTCTTAAAAAATGCATTTTCTTACATTTTCTTACATTTACGGGTTTAGTCGGGACTCCTGATGACGTTTTGAGACATCTCCTACAACTACAGCACCAGAATTGTGCTGCTGAAGCAAGTCTGTTTTTTGAATTTTTTTTTGTAAAAAAAAAGTTTTCCCAAAAAAAGCATTTTATGCCATTTTTAGGTTTTGTAGGGACTCCTGATGACGTTTTGAGACATCTACTACAACTACAGCACCAGAATTGTACTGCTGAAGCAAGTCGTTTTTTTGGCATTTTTACGACAGGGTCCCCCCTTACGACATTTTAGCAAAAAATGTTTTTCTTAAAAAATGCATTTTCTTACATTTTCTTACATTTACGGGTTTAGTCGGGACTCCTGATGACGTTTTGAGACATCTCCTACAACTACAGCACCAGAATTGTGCTGCTGAAGCAAGTCCGTTTTTTGGAATTTTTTTTTGTAAAAAAAAAGTTTTCCCAAAAAAAGCATTTTATGCCATTTTTAGGTTTTGTAGGGACTCCTGATGACGTTTTGAGACATCTCCTACAACTACAGCACCAGAATTGTACTGCTGAAGCAAGTCCGTATTTTGGCATTTTTACGACAGGGTCCCCCCTTACGACATTTTAGCAAAAAATGTTTTTCTTAAAAAATGCATTTTCTTACATTTTCTTACATTTACGGGTTTAGTCGGGACTCCTGATGACGTTTTGAGACATCTCCTACAACTACAGCACCAGAATTGTGCTGCTGAAGCAAGTCCGTTTTTTGGAATTTTTTTTTGTAAAAAAAAAGTTTTCCCAAAAAAAGCATTTTATGCCATTTTTAGGTTTTGTAGGGACTCCTAATGACGTTTTGAGACATCTCCTACAACTACAGCACCAGAATTGTACTGCTGAAGCAAGTCCGTATTTTGGCATTTTTACGACAGGGTCCCCCCTTACGACATTTTAGCAAAAAATGTTTTTCTTAAAAAATGCATTTTCTTACATTTTCTTACATTTACGGGTTTAGTCGGGACTCCTGATGACGTTTTGAGACATCTCCTACAACTACAGCACCAGAATTGTGCTGCTGAAGCAAGTCTGTTTTTTGAATTTTTTTTTGTAAAAAAAAAGTTTTCCCAAAAAAAGCATTTTATGCCATTTTTAGGTTTTGTAGGGACTCCTGATGACGTTTTGAGACATCTCCTACAACTACAGCACCAGAATTGTACTGCTGAAGCAAGTCCGTTTTTTGGCATTTTTACGACAGGGTCCCCCCTTACGACATTTTAGCACAAAATGTTTTTCGTAAAAAATGCATTTTCTTACATTTACGGGTTTAGTCGGGACTCCTGATGACGTTTTGAGACATCTCCTACAACTACAGCACCAGAATTGTGCTGCTGAAGCAAGTCCGTTTTTTTGATTTTTTTTTACGACATTTTGCAAAATATTTTTTTTCCGTAAAATATGCATTTTCTTCTAATTTCTTCCATTTTCGGGTTTGGTCGGGACTCCTGATGACGTTTTGAGACATCTCCTACAACTACAGCACCAGAATTGTGCTGCTGAAGCAAGTCCGTTTTTTGGAATTTTTACGACAGGGTCCCCCCTTACGACATTTTAGCAAAAAATGTTTTTCTTAAAAAATGCATTTTCTTACATTTTCTTACATTTACGGGTTTAGTCGGGACTCCTGATGACGTTTTGAGACATCTCCTACAACTACAGCACCAGAATTGTGCTGCTGAAGCAAGTCTGTTTTTTGAAAAAATTTTTGTAAAAAAAAAGTTTTCCCAAAAAAAGCATTTTATGCCATTTTTAGGTTTTGTAGGGACTCCTGATGACGTTTTAAGACATCTCCTACAACTACAGCACCAAAATTGTGCTGCTGAAGCAAGTCAGTTTTTTGGAATTTTTACGACAGGGTCCCCCCTTACGACATTTTAGCAAAAAATGTTTTTCTTAAAAAATGCATTTTCTTACATTTTCTTACATTTACGGGTTTAGTCGGGACTCCTGATGACGTTTTGAGACATCTCCTACAACTACAGCAGCAGAATTGTGCTGCTGAAGGAAGTCTGTTTTTTGAATTTTTTTTTGTAAAAAAAAAGTTTTCCCAAAAAAAGCATTTTATGCCATTTTTAGGTTTTGTAGGGACTCCTGATGACGTTTTGAGACATCTCCTACAACTACAGCACCAGAATTGTGCTGCTGAAGCAAGTCAGTTTTTTGGCATTTTTACGACAGGGTCCCCCCTTACGACATTTTAGCAAAAAATGTTTTTCGTAAAAAATGCATTTTCTTACATTTTCTTACATTTACGGGTTTAATCGGGACTCCTGATGACGTTTTGAGACATCTCCTACAACTACAGCACCAGAATTGTGCTGCTGAAGCAAGTCCGTTTTTTGGAATTTTTACGACAGGGTCCCCCCTTACGACATTTTAGCAAAAAATGTTTTTCGTAAAAAATGCATTTTCTTACATTTTCTTACATTTACGGGTTTAGTCGGGACTCCTGATGACGTTTTGAGACATCTCCTACAACTACAGCACCAGAATTGTGCTGCTGAAGCAAGTCTGTTTTTTGAATTTTTTTTTGTAAAAAAAAAGTTTTCCCAAAAAAAGCATTTTATGCCATTTTTAGGTTTTGTAGGGACTCCTGATGACGTTTTGAGACATCTACTACAACTACAGCACCAGAATTGTACTGCTGAAGCAAGTCCGTTTTTTGGCATTTTTACGACAGGGTCCCCCCTTACGACATTTTAGCAAAAAATGTTTTTCTTAAAAAATGCATTTTCTTACATTTTCTTACATTTACGGGTTTAGTCGGGACTCCTGATGACGTTTTGAGACATCTCCTACAACTACAGCACCAGAATTGTGCTGCTGAAGCAAGTCTGTTTTTTGAATTTTTTTTTGTAAAAAAAAAGTTTTCCCAAAAAAAGCATTTTATGCCATTTTTAGGTTTTGTAGGGACTCCTGATGACGTTTTGAGACATCTCCTACAACTACAGCACCAGAATTGTACTGCTGAAGCAAGTCCTTTTTTTGGCATTTTTACGACAGGGTACCCCCTTACGACATTTTAGCAAAAAATGTTTTTCTTAAAAAATGCATTTTCTTACATTTTCTTACATTAACGGGTTTAGTCGGGACTCCTGATGACGTTTTGAGACATCTCCTACAACTACAGCACCAGAATTGTGCTGCTGAAGCAAGTCCGTTTTTTGGAATTTTTTTTTGTAAAAAAAAAGTTTTCCCAAAAAAAGCATTTTATGCCATTTTTAGGTTTTGTAGGGACTCCTGATGACGTTTTGAGACATCTCCTACAACTACAGCACCAGAATTGTACTGCTGAAGCAAGTCCGTATTTTGGCATTTTTACGACAGGGTCCCCCCTTACGACATTTTAGCAAAAAATGTTTTTCTTAAAAAATGCATTTTCTTACATTTTCTTACATTTACGGGTTTAGTCGGGACTCCTGATGACGTTTTGAGACATCTCCTACAACTACAGCACCAGAATTGTGCTGCTGAAGCAAGTCCGTTTTTTGGAATTTTTTTTTGTAAAAAAAAAGTTTTCCCAAAAAAAGCATTTTATGCCATTTTTAGGTTTTGTAGGGACTCCTGATGACGTTTTGAGACATCTACTACAACTACAGCACCAGAATTGTACTGCTGAAGCAAGTCGTTTTTTTGGCATTTTTACGACATTTTAGCAAAACATGTTTTTCTTAAAAAATGCATTTTCTTACATTTTCTTACATTTACGGGTTTAGTCGGGACTCCTGATGACGTTTTGAGACATCCCCTACAACTACAGCACCAGAATTGTGCTGCTGAAGCAAGTCCGTTTTTTGGAATTTTTTTTTGTAAAAAAAAAGTTTTCCCAAAAAAAGCATTTTATGCCATTTTTAGGTTTTGTAGGGACTCCTAATGACGTTTTGAGACATCTCCTACAACTACAGCACCAGAATTGTACTGCTGAAGCAAGTCCGTATTTTGGCATTTTTACGACAGGGTCCCCCCTTACGACATTTTAGCAAAAAATGTTTTTCTTAAAAAATGCATTTTCTTACATTTTCTTACATTTACGGGTTTAGTCGGGACTCCTGATGACGTTTTGAGACATCTCCTACAACTACAGCACCAGAATTGTGCTGCTGAAGCAAGTCTGTTTTTTGAATTTTTTTTTGTAAAAAAAAAGTTTTCCCAAAAAAAGAATTTTATGCCATTTTTAGGTTTTGTAGGGACTCCTGATGACGTTTTGAGACATCTCCTACAACTACAGCACCAGAATTGTACTGCTGAAGCAAGTCCGTTTTTTGGCATTTTTACGACAGGGTCCCCCCTTACGACATTTTAGCAAAAAATGTTTTTCGTAAAAAATGCATTTTCTTACATTTTCTTACATTTACGGGTTTAGTCGGGACTCCTGATGACGTTTTGAGACATCTCCTACAACTACAGCACCAGAATTGTGCTGCTGAAGCAAGTCCGTTTTTTGGAATTTTTTTTTGTAAAAAAAAAGTTTTCCCAAAAAAAGCATTTTATGCCATTTTTAGGTTTTGTAGGGACTCCTGATGACGTTTTGAGACATCTCCTACAACTACAGCACCAGAATTGTACTGCTGAAGCAAGTCCGTTTTTTGGCATTTTTACGACAGGGTCCCCCCTTACGACATTTTAGCAAAAAATGTTTTTCGTAAAAAATGCATTTTCTTACATTTTCTTACATTTACGGGTTTAGTCGGGACTCCTGATGACGTTTTGAGACATCTCCTACAACTACAGCACCAGAATTGTGCTGCTGAAGCAAGTCCGTTTTTTTGATTTTTTTTTACGACATTTTGCAAAATATTTTTTTTCCGTAAAATATGCATTTTCTTCTAATTTCTTCCATTTTCGGGTTTGGTCGGGACTCCTGATGACGTTTTGAGACATCTCCTACAACTACAGCACCAGAATTGTGCTGCTGAAGCAAGTCCGTTTTTTGGAATTTTTACGACAGGGTCCCCCCTTACGACATTTTAGCAAAAAATGTTTTTCTTAAAAAATGCATTTTCTTACATTTTCTTACATTTACGGGTTTAGTCGGGACTCCTGATGACGTTTTGAGACATCTCCTACAACTACAGCACCAGAATTGTGCTGCTGAAGCAAGTCTGTTTTTTGAAAAAATTTTTGTAAAAAAAAAGTTTTCCCAAAAAAAGCATTTTATGCCATTTTTAGGTTTTGTAGGGACTCCTGATGACGTTTTAAGACACCTCCTACAACTACAGCACCAGAATTGTGCTGCTGAAGCAAGTCAGTTTTTTGGAATTTTTACGACAGGGTCCCCCCTTACGACATTTTAGCAAAAAATGTTTTTCTTAAAAAATGCATTTTCTTACATTTTCTTACATTTACGGGTTTAGTCGGGACTCCTGATGACGTTTTGAGACATCTCCTACAACTACAGCAGCAGAATTGTGCTGCTGAAGGAAGTCTGTTTTTTGAATTTTTTTTTGTAAAAAAAAAGTTTTCCCAAAAAAAGCATTTTATGCCATTTTTAGGTTTTGTAGGGACTCCTGATGACGTTTTGAGACATCTCCTACAACTACAGCACCAGAATTGTGCTGCTGAAGCAAGTCAGTTTTTTGGCATTTTTACGACAGGGTCCCCCCTTACGACATTTTAGCAAAAAATGTTTTTCGTAAAAAATGCATTTTCTTACATTTTCTTACATTTACGGGTTTAATCGGGACTCCTGATGACGTTTTGAGACATCTCCTACAACTACAGCACCAGAATTGTGCTGCTGAAGCAAGTCCGTTTTTTGGAATTTTTACGACAGGGTCCCCCCTTACGACATTTTAGCAAAAAATGTTTTTCTTAAAAAATGCATTTTCTTACATTTTCTTACATTTACGGGTTTAGTCGGGACTCCTGATGACGTTTTGAGACATCTCCTAAAACTACAGCACCAGAATTGTGCTGCTGAAGCAAGTCCGTTTTTTGGAATTTTTACGACAGGGTCCCCCCTTACGACATTTTAGCAAAAAATGTTTTTCGTAAAAAATGCATTTTCTTACATTTTCTTACATTTACGGGTTTAGTCGGGACTCCTGATGACGTTTTGAGACATCTCCTACAACTACAGCACCAGAATTGTGCTGCTGAAGCAAGTCTGTTTTTTGAATTTTTTTTTGTAAAAAAAAAGTTTTCCCAAAAAAAGCATTTTATGCCATTTTTAGGTTTTGTAGGGACTCCTGATGACGTTTTGAGACATCTCCTACAACTACAGCACCAGAATTGTACTGCTGAAGCAAGTCCTTTTTTTGGCATTTTTACGACAGGGTACCCCCTTACGACATTTTAGCAAAAAATGTTTTTCTTAAAAAATGCATTTTCTTACATTTTCTTACATTTACGGGTTTAGTCGGGACTCCTGATGACGTTTTGAGACATCTCCTACAACTACAGCACCAGAATTGTGCTGCTGAAGCAAGTCCGTTTTTTGGAATTTTTTTTTGTAAAAAAAAAGTTTTCCCAAAAAAAGCATTTTATGCCATTTTTAGGTTTTGTAGGGACTCCTGATGACGTTTTGAGACGTCTCCTACAACTACAGCACCAGAAATGTGCTGCTGAAGCAAGTCCGTTTTTTGGAATTTTTACGACAGGGTCCCCCCTTACGACATTTTAGCAAAAAATGTGTTTCGTAAAAAATGCATTTTTTTACATTTTCTTACATTTACGGGTTTAGTCGGGACTCCTGATGACGTTTTGAGACATCTCCTACAACTACAGCACCAGAATTGTGCTGCTGAAGCAAGTCCGTTTTTTGGAATTTTTTTTTGTAAAAAAAAAGTTTTCCCAAAAAAAGCATTTTATGCCATTTTTAGGTTTTGTAGGGACTCCTGATGACGTTTTGAGACATCTCCTACAACTACAGCACCAGAATTGTACTGCTGAAGCAAGTCCGTTTTTTGGCATTTTTACGACAGGGTCCCCCCTTACGACATTTTAGCAAAAAATGTTTTTCTTAAAAAATGCATTTTCTTACATTTTCTTACATTTACGGGTTTAGTCGGGACTCCTGATGACGTTTTGAGACATCTCCTACAACTACAGCACCAGAATTGTGCTGCTGAAGCAAGTCTGTTTTTTGAATTTTTTTTTGTAAAAAAAAAGTTTTCCCAAAAAAAGCATTTTATGCCATTTTTAGGTTTTGTAGGGACTCCTGATGACGTTTTGAGACATCTACTACAACTACAGCACCAGAATTGTACTGCTGAAGCAAGTCGTTTTTTTGGCATTTTTACGACAGGGTCCCCCCTTACGACATTTTAGCAAAAAATGTTTTTCTTAAAAAATGCATTTTCTTACATTTTCTTACATTTACGGGTTTAGTCGGGACTCCTGATGACGTTTTGAGACATCTCCTACAACTACAGCACCAGAATTGTGCTGCTGAAGCAAGTCCGTTTTTTGGAAATTTTTTTTGTAAAAAAAAAGTTTTCCCAAAAAAAGCATTTTATGCCATTTTTAGGTTTTGTAGGGACTCCTGATGACGTTTTGAGACATCTCCTACAACTACAGCACCAGAATTGTACTGCTGAAGCAAGTCCGTATTTTGGCATTTTTACGACAGGGTCCCCCCTTACGACATTTTAGCAAAAAATGTTTTTCTTAAAAAATGCATTTTCTTACATTTTCTTACATTTACGGGTTTAGTCGGGACTCCTGATGACGTTTTGAGACATCTCCTACAACTACAGCACCAGAATTGTGCTGCTGAAGCAAGTCTGTTTTTTGAATTTTTTTTTGTAAAAAAAAAGTTTTCCCAAAAAAAGAATTTTATGCCATTTTTAGGTTTTGTAGGGACTCCTGATGACGTTTTGAGACATCTCCTACAACTACAGCACCAGAATTGTACTGCTGAAGCAAGTCCGTTTTTTGGCATTTTTACGACAGGGTCCCCCCTTACGACATTTTAGCAAAAAATGTTTTTCGTAAAAAATGCATTTTCTTACATTTTCTTAAATTTACGGGTTTAGTCGGGACTCCTGATGACGTTTTGAGACATCTCCTACAACTACAGCACCAGAATTGTGCTGCTGAAGCAAGTCCGTTTTTTGGAATTTTTTTTTGTAAAAAAAAAGTTTTCCCAAAAAAAGCATTTTATGCCATTTTTAGGTTTTGTAGGGACTCCTGATGACGTTTTGAGACATCTCCTACAACTACAGCACCAGAATTGTACTGCTGAAGCAAGTCCGTTTTTTGGCATTTTTACGACAGGGTCCCCCCTTACGACATTTTAGCAAAAAATGTTTTTCGTAAAAAATGCATTTTCTTACATTTACGGGTTTAGTCGGGACTCCTGATGACGTTTTGAGACATCTCCTACAACTACAGCACCAGAATTGTGCTGCTGAAGCAAGTCCGTTTTTTTGATTTTTTTTTACGACATTTTGCAAAATATTTTTTTTCCGTAAAATATGCATTTTCTTCTAATTTCTTCCATTTTCGGGTTTGGTCGGGACTCCTGATGACGTTTTGAGACATCTCCTACAACTACAGCACCAGAATTGTGCTGCTGAAGCAAGTCCGTTTTTTGGAATTTTTACGACAGGGTCCCCCCTTACGACATTTTAGCAAAAAATGTTTTTCTTAAAAAATGCATTTTCTTACATTTTCTTACATTTACGGGTTTAGTCGGGACTCCTGATGACGTTTTGAGACATCTCCTACAACTACAGCACCAGAATTGTGCTGCTGAAGCAAGTCTGTTTTTTGAAAAAATTTTTGTAAAAAAAAAGTTTTCCCAAAAAAAGCATTTTATGCCATTTTTAGGTTTTGTAGGGACTCCTGATGACGTTTTAAGACATCTCCTACAACTACAGCACCAAAATTGTGCTGCTGAAGCAAGTCAGTTTTTTGGAATTTTTACGACAGGGTCCCCCCTTACGACATTTTAGCAAAAAATGTTTTTCTTAAAAAATGCATTTTCTTACATTTTCTTACATTTACGGGTTTAGTCGGGACTCCTGATGACGTTTTGAGACATCTCCTACAACTACAGCAGCAGAATTGTGCTGCTGAAGGAAGTCTGTTTTTTGAATTTTTTTTGGTAAAAAAAAAGTTTTCCCAAAAAAAGCATTTTATGCCATTTTTAGGTTTTGTAGGGACTCCTGATGACGTTTTGAGACATCTCCTACAACTACAGCACCAGAATTGTGCTGCTGAAGCAAGTCAGTTTTTTGGCATTTTTACGACAGGGTCCCCCCTTACGACATTTTAGCAAAAAATGTTTTTCGTAAAAAATGCATTTTCTTACATTTTCTTACATTTACGGGTTTAATCGGGACTCCTGATGACGTTTTGAGACATCTCCTACAACTACAGCACCAGAATTGTGCTGCTGAAGCAAGTCCGTTTTTTGGAATTTTTACGACAGGGTCCCCCCTTACGACATTTTAGCATAAAATGTTTTTCGTAAAAAATGCATTTTCTTACATTTTCTTACATTTACGGGTTTAGTCGGGACTCCTGATGACGTTTTGAGACATCTCCTACAACTACAGCACCAGAATTGTGCTGCTGAAGCAAGTCTGTTTTTTGAATTTTTTTTTGTAAAAAAAAAGTTTTCCCAAAAAAAGCATTTTATGCCATTTTTAGGTTTTGTAGGGACTCCTGATGACGTTTTGAGACATCTACTACAACTACAGCACCAGAATTGTACTGCTGAAGCAAGTCCGTTTTTTGGCATTTTTACGACAGGGTCCCCCCTTACGACATTTTAGCAAAAAATGTTTTTCTTAAAAAATGCATTTTCTTACATTTTCTTACATTTACGGGTTTAGTCGGGACTCCTGATGACGTTTTGAGACATCTCCTACAACTACAGCACCAGAATTGTGCTGCTGAAGCAAGTCTGTTTTTTGAATTTTTTTTTGTAAAAAAAAAGTTTTCCCAAAAAAAGCATTTTATGCCATTTTTAGGTTTTGTAGGGACTCCTGATGACGTTTTGAGACATCTCCTACAACTACAGCACCAGAATTGTACTGCTGAAGCAAGTCCTTTTTTTGGCATTTTTACGACAGGGTACCCCCTTACGACATTTTAGCAAAAAATGTTTTTCTTAAAAAATGCATTTTCTTACATTTTCTTACATTAACGGGTTTAGTCGGGACTCCTGATGACGTTTTGAGACATCTCCTACAACTACAGCACCAGAATTGTGCTGCTGAAGCAAGTCCGTTTTTTGGAATTTTTTTTTGTAAAAAAAAAGTTTTCCCAAAAAAAGCATTTTATGCCATTTTTAGGTTTTGTAGGGACTCCTGATGACGTTTTGAGACATCTCCTACAACTACAGCACCAGAATTGTACTGCTGAAGCAAGTCCGTATTTTGGCATTTTTACGACAGGGTCCCCCCTTACGACATTTTAGCAAAAAATGTTTTTCTTAAAAAATGCATTTTCTTACATTTTCTTACATTTACGGGTTTAGTCGGGACTCCTGATGACGTTTTGAGACATCTCCTACAACTACAGCACCAGAATTGTGCTGCTGAAGCAAGTCTGTTTTTTGAAAAATTTTTTGTAAAAAATTTTTTTTCCCAAAAAAAGCATTTCATGCCATTTTTAGGTTTTGTAGGGACTCCTGATGACGTTTTGAGACATCTACTACAACTACAGCACCAGAATTGTACTGCTGAAGCAAGTCGGTTTTTTGGCATTTTTACGACATTTTAGCAAAACATGTTTTTCTTAAAAAATGCATTTTCTTACATTTTCTTACATTTACGGGTTTAGTCGGGACTCCTGATGACGTTTTGAGACATCTCCTACAACTACAGCACCAGAATTGTGCTGCTGAAGCAAGTCCGTTTTTTGGAATTTTTTTTTGTAAAAAAAAAGTTTTCCCAAAAAAAGCATTTTATGCCATTTTTAGGTTTTGTAGGGACTCCTGATGACGTTTTGAGACATCTCCTACAACTACAGCACCAGAATTGTACTGCTGAAGCAAGTCCGTATTTTGGCATTTTTACGACAGGGTCCCCCCTTACGACATTTTAGCAAAAAATGTTTTTCTTAAAAAATGCATTTTCTTACATTTACGGGTTTAGTCGGGACTCCTGATGACGTTTTGAGACATCTCCTACAACTACAGCACCAGAATTGTGCTGCTGAAGCAAGTCTGTTTTTTGAATTTTTTTTTGTAAAAAAAAAGTTTTCCCAAAAAAAGAATTTTATGCCATTTTTAGGTTTTGTAGGGACTCCTGATGACGTTTTGAGACATCTCCTACAACTACAGCACCAGAATTGTACTGCTGAAGCAAGTCCGTTTTTTGGCATTTTTACGACAGGGTCCCCCCTTACGACATTTTAGCAAAAAATGTTTTTCGTAAAAAATGCATTTTCTTACATTTTCTTACATTTACGGGTTTAGTCGGGACTCCTGATGACGTTTTGAGACATCTCCTACAACTACAGCACCAGAATTGTGCTGCTGAAGCAAGTCCGTTTTTTGGAATTTTTTTTTGTAAAAAAAAAGTTTTCCCAAAAAAAGCATTTTATGCCATTTTTAGGTTTTGTAGGGACTCCTGATGACGTTTTGAGACATCTCCTACAACTACAGCACCAGAATTGTACTGCTGAAGCAAGTCCGTTTTTTGGCATTTTTACGACAGGGTCCCCCCTTACGACATTTTAGCAAAAAATGTTTTTCTTAAAAAATGCATTTTCTTACATTTTCTTACATTTACGGGTTTAGTCGGGACTCCTGATGACGTTTTGAGACATCTCCTACAACTACAGCACCAGAATTGTGCTGCTGAAGCAAGTCTGTTTTTTGAAAAAAATTTTGTAAAAAAAAAGTTTTCCCAAAAAAAGCATTTTATGCCATTTTTAGGTTTTGTAGGGACTCCTGATGACGTTTTAAGACATCTCCTACAACTACAGCACCAGAATTGTGCTGCTGAAGCAAGTCCGTTTTTTGGAATTTTTTTTTGTAAAAAAAAAGTTTTCCCAAAAAAAGCATTTTATGCCATTTTTAGGTTTTGTAAGGACTCCTGATGACGTTTTGAGACATCTCCTACAACTACAGCCCCAGAATTGTGCTGCTGAAGCAAGTCAGTTTTTTGAAATTTTTTTTGTAAAAAAAGTTTTCCCAAAAAAAGCATTTTATGCCATTTTTAGGTTTTGTAGGGACTCCTGACGTTTTGAGACATCTCCTACAACTACAGCACCAGAATTGTACTGCTGAAGCAAGTCTGTTTTTTTGATTTTTTTTTACGACATTTTGCAAAATATTTTTTTTCCGTAAAATATGCATTTTCTTCTAATTTCTTCCATTTTCGGGTTTAGTCGGGACTCCTGATGACGTTTTGAGACATCTCCTACAACTACAGCACCAGAATTGTGCTGCTGAAGCAAGTCCGTTTTTTGGAATTTTTACGACAGGGTCCCCCCTTACGACATTTTAGCAAAAAATGTTTTTCTTAAAAAATGCATTTTCTTACATTTTCTTACATTTACGGGTTTAGTCGGGACTCCTGATGACGTTTTGAGACATCTCCTACAACTACAGCACAAGAATTGTGCTGCTGAAGCAAGTCCGTTTTTTTGATTTTTTTTTACGACATTTTGCAAAATATTTTTTTTCCGTAAAATATGCATTTTCTTCTAATTTCTTCCATTTTCGGGTTTAGTCGGGACTCCTGATGACGTTTTGAGACATCTCCTACAACTACAGCACCAGAATTGTGCTGCTGAAGCAAGTCCGTTTTTTGGAATTTTTACGACAGGGTCCCCCCTTACGACATTTTAGCAAAAAATGTTTTTCTTAAAAAATGCATTTTCTTACATTTACGGGTTTAGTCGGGACTCCTGATGACGTTTTGAGACATCTCCTACAACTACAGCACCAGAATTGTGCTGCTGAAGCAAGTCTGTTTTTTGAAAAAATTTTTGTAAAAAAAAAGTTTTCCCAAAAAAAGCATTTTATGCCATTTTTAGGTTTTGTAGGGACTCCTGATGACGTTTTAAGACATCTCCTACAACTACAGCACCAGAATTGTGCTGCTGAAGCAAGTCCGTTTTTTGGAATTTTTACGACAGGGTCCCCCCTTACGACATTTTAGCAAAAAATGTTTTTCTTAAAAAATGCATTTTCTTACATTTTCTTACATTAACGGGTTTAGTCGGGACTCCTGATGACGTTTTGAGACATCTCCTACAACTACAGCACCAGAATTGTGCTGCTGAAGCAAGTCCGTTTTTTGGAATTTTTTTTTGTAAAAAAAAAGTTTTCCCAAAAAAAGCATTTTATGCCATTTTTAGGTTTTGTAGGGACTCCTGATGACGTTTTGAGACATCTCCTACAACTACAGCACCAGAATTGTACTGCTGAAGCAAGTCCGTATTTTGGCATTTTTACGACAGGGTCCCCCCTTACGACATTTTAGCAAAAAATGTTTTTCTTAAAAAATGCATTTTCTTACATTTTCTTACATTTACGGGTTTAGTCGGGACTCCTGATGACGTTTTGAGACATCTCCTACAACTACAGCACCAGAATTGTGCTGCTGAAGCAAGTCTGTTTTTTGAAAATTTTTTTGTAAAAAAATTTTTTTCCCAAAAAAAGCATTTCATGCCATTTTTAGGTTTTGTAGGGACTCCTGATGACGTTTTGAGACATCTACTACAACTACAGCACCAGAATTGTACTGCTGAAGCAAGTCGGTTTTTTGGCATTTTTACGACATTTTAGCAAAACATGTTTTTCTTAAAAAATGCATTTTCTTACATTTTCTTACATTTACGGGTTTAGTCGGGACTCCTGATGACGTTTTGAGACATCTCCTACAACTACAGCACCAGAATTGTGCTGCTGAAGCAAGTCCGTTTTTTGGAATTTTTTTTTGTAAAAAAAAAGTTTTCCCAAAAAAAGCATTTTATGCCATTTTTAGGTTTTGTAGGGACTCCTGATGACGTTTTGAGACATCTCCTACAACTACAGCACCAGAATTGTACTGCTGAAGCAAGTCCGTATTTTGGCATTTTTACGACAGGGTCCCCCCTTACGACATTTTAGCAAAAAATGTTTTTCTTAAAAAATGCATTTTCTTACATTTACGGGTTTAGTCAGGACTCCTGATGACGTTTTGAGACATCTCCTACAACTACAGCACCAGAATTGTGCTGCTGAAGCAAGTCTGTTTTTTGAATTTTTTTTTGTAAAAAAAAAGTTTTCCCAAAAAAAGAATTTTATGCCATTTTTAGGTTTTGTAGGGACTCCTGATGACGTTTTGAGACATCTCCTACAACTACAGCACCAGAATTGTACTGCTGAAGCAAGTCCGTTTTTTGGCATTTTTACGACAGGGTCCCCCCTTACGACATTTTAGCAAAAAATGTTTTTCTTAAAAAATGCATTTTCTTACATTTTCTTACATTTACGGGTTTAGTCGGGACTCCTGATGACGTTTTGAGACATCTCCTACAACTACAGCACCAGAATTGTGCTGCTGAAGCAAGTCCGTTTTTTGGAATTTTTTTTTGTAAAAAAAAAGTTTTCCCAAAAAAAGCATTTTATGCCATTTTTAGGTTTTGTAGGGACTCCTGATGACGTTTTGAGACATCTCCTACAACTACAGCACCAGAATTGTACTGCTGAAGCAAGTCCGTTTTTTGGCATTTTTACGACAGGGTCCCCCCTTACGACATTTTAGCAAAAAATGTTTTTCGTAAAAAATGCATTTTCTTACATTTTCTTACATTTACGGGTTTAGTCGGGACTCCTGATGACGTTTTGAGACATCTCCTACAACTACAGCACCAGAATTGTGCTGCTGAAGCAAGTCCGTTTTTTTGATTTTTTATTTACGACATTTTGCAAAATATTTTTTTTCCGTAAAATATGCATTTTCTTCTAATTTCTTCCATTTTCGGGTTTGGTCGGGACTCCTGATGACGTTTTGAGACATCTCCTACAACTACAGCACCAGAATTGTGCTGCTGAAGCAAGTCCGTTTTTTGGAATTTTTTTTTGTAAAAAAAAAGTTTTCCCAAAAAAAGCATTTTATGCCATTTTTAGGTTTTGTAGGGACTCCTGATGACGTTTTGAGACATCTACTACAACTACAGCACCAGAATTGTACTGCTGAAGCAAGTCGTTTTTTTGGCATTTTTACGACATTTTAGCAAAACATGTTTTTCTTAAAAAATGCATTTTCTTACATTTTCTTACATTTACGGGTTTAGTCGGGACTCCTGATGACGTTTTGAGACATCTCCTACAACTACAGCACCAGAATTGTGCTGCTGAAGCAAGTCCGTTTTTTGGAATTTTTTTTTGTAAAAAAAAAGTTTTCCCAAAAAAAGCATTTTATGCCATTTTTAGGTTTTGTAGGGACTCCTAATGACGTTTTGAGACATCTCCTACAACTACAGCACCAGAATTGTACTGCTGAAGCAAGTCCGTATTTTGGCATTTTTACGACAGGGTCCCCCCTTACGACATTTTAGCAAAAAATGTTTTTCTTAAAAAATGCATTTTCTTACATTTTCTTACATTTACGGGTTTAGTCGGGACTCCTGATGACGTTTTGAGACATCTCCTACAACTACAGCACCAGAATTGTGCTGCTGAAGCAAGTCTGTTTTTTGAATTTTTTTTTGTAAAAAAAAAGTTTTCCCAAAAAAAGAATTTTATGCCATTTTTAGGTTTTGTAGGGACTCCTGATGACGTTTTGAGACATCTCCTACAACTACAGCACCAGAATTGTACTGCTGAAGCAAGTCCGTTTTTTGGCATTTTTACGACAGGGTCCCCCCTTACGACATTTTAGCAAAAAATGTTTTTCGTAAAAAATGCATTTTCTTACATTTTCTTACATTTACGGGTTTAGTCGGGACTCCTGATGACGTTTTGAGACATCTCCTACAACTACAGCACCAGAATTGTGCTGCTGAAGCAAGTCCGTTTTTTGGAATTTTTTTTTGTAAAAAAAAAGTTTTCCCAAAAAAAGCATTTTATGCCATTTTTAGGTTTTGTAGGGACTCCTGATGACGTTTTGAGACATCTCCTACAACTACAGCACCAGAATTGTACTGCTGAAGCAAGTCCGTTTTTTGGCATTTTTACGACAGGGTCCCCCCTTACGACATTTTAGCAAAAAATGTTTTTCGTAAAAAATGCATTTTCTTACATTTTCTTACATTTACGGGTTTAGTCGGGACTCCTGATGACGTTTTGAGACATCTCCTACAACTACAGCACCAGAATTGTGCTGCTGAAGCAAGTCCGTTTTTTTGATTTTTTTTTACGACATTTTGCAAAATATTTTTTTTCCGTAAAATATGCATTTTCTTCTAATTTCTTCCATTTTCGGGTTTGGTCGGGACTCCTGATGACGTTTTGAGACATCTCCTACAACTACAGCACCAGAATTGTGCTGCTGAAGCAAGTCCGTTTTTTGGAATTTTTACGACAGGGTCCCCCCTTACGACATTTTAGCAAAAAATGTTTTTCTTAAAAAATGCATTTTCTTACATTTTCTTACATTTACGGGTTTAGTCGGGACTCCTGATGACGTTTTGAGACATCTCCTACAACTACAGCACCAGAATTGTGCTGCTGAAGCAAGTCTGTTTTTTGAAAAAAATTTTGTAAAAAAAAAGTTTTCCCAAAAAAAGCATTTTATGCCATTTTTAGGTTTTGTAGGGACTCCTGATGACGTTTTAAGACACCTCCTACAACTACAGCACCAGAATTGTGCTGCTGAAGCAAGTCAGTTTTTTGGAATTTTTACGACAGGGTCCCCCCTTACGACATTTTAGCAAAAAATGTTTTTCTTAAAAAATGCATTTTCTTACATTTTCTTACATTTACGGGTTTAGTCGGGACTCCTGATGACGTTTTGAGACATCTCCTACAACTACAGCAGCAGAATTGTGCTGCTGAAGGAAGTCTGTTTTTTGAATTTTTTTTTGTAAAAAAAAAGTTTTCCCAAAAAAAGCATTTTATGCCATTTTTAGGTTTTGTAGGGACTCCTGATGACGTTTTGAGACATCTCCTACAACTACAGCACCAGAATTGTGCTGCTGAAGCAAGTCAGTTTTTTGGCATTTTTACGACAGGGTCCCCCCTTACGACATTTTAGCAAAAAATGTTTTTCGTAAAAAATGCATTTTCTTACATTTTCTTACATTTACGGGTTTAATCGGGACTCCTGATGACGTTTTGAGACATCTCCTACAACTACAGCACCAGAATTGTGCTGCTGAAGCAAGTCCGTTTTTTGGAATTTTTACGACAGGGTCCCCCCTTACGACATTTTAGCAAAAAATGTTTTTCTTAAAAAATGCATTTTCTTACATTTTCTTACATTTACGGGTTTAGTCGGGACTCCTGATGACGTTTTGAGACATCTCCTACAACTACAGCACCAGAATTGTGCTGCTGAAGCAAGTCTGTTTTTTGAAAATTTTTTTGTAAAAAAATTTTTTTCCCAAAAAAAGCATTTCATGCCATTTTTAGGTTTTGTAGGGACTCCTGATGACGTTTTGAGACATCTACTACAACTACAGCACCAGAATTGTACTGCTGAAGCAAGTCGGTTTTTTGGCATTTTTACGACATTTTAGCAAAACATGTTTTTCTTAAAAAATGCATTTTCTTACATTTTCTTACATTTACGGGTTTAGTCGGGACTCCTGATGACGTTTTGAGACATCTCCTACAACTACAGCACCAGAATTGTGCTGCTGAAGCAAGTCCGTTTTTTGGAATTTTTTTTTGTAAAAAAAAAGTTTTCCCAAAAAAAGCATTTTATGCCATTTTTAGGTTTTGTAGGGACTCCTGATGACGTTTTGAGACATCTCCTACAACTACAGCACCAGAATTGTACTGCTGAAGCAAGTCCGTATTTTGGCATTTTTACGACAGGGTCCCCCCTTACGACATTTTAGCAAAAAATGTTTTTCTTAAAAAATGCATTTTCTTACATTTACGGGTTTAGTCAGGACTCCTGATGACGTTTTGAGACATCTCCTACAACTACAGCACCAGAATTGTGCTGCTGAAGCAAGTCTGTTTTTTGAATTTTTTTTTGTAAAAAAAAAGTTTTCCCAAAAAAAGAATTTTATGCCATTTTTAGGTTTTGTAGGGACTCCTGATGACGTTTTGAGACATCTCCTACAACTACAGCACCAGAATTGTACTGCTGAAGCAAGTCCGTTTTTTGGCATTTTTACGACAGGGTCCCCCCTTACGACATTTTAGCAAAAAATGTTTTTCTTAAAAAATGCATTTTCTTACATTTTCTTACATTTACGGGTTTAGTCGGGACTCCTGATGACGTTTTGAGACATCTCCTACAACTACAGCACCAGAATTGTGCTGCTGAAGCAAGTCCGTTTTTTGGAATTTTTTTTTGTAAAAAAAAAGTTTTCCCAAAAAAAGCATTTTATGCCATTTTTAGGTTTTGTAGGGACTCCTGATGACGTTTTGAGACATCTCCTACAACTACAGCACCAGAATTGTACTGCTGAAGCAAGTCCGTTTTTTGGCATTTTTACGACAGGGTCCCCCCTTACGACATTTTAGCAAAAAATGTTTTTCGTAAAAAATGCATTTTCTTACATTTTCTTACATTTACGGGTTTAGTCGGGACTCCTGATGACGTTTTGAGACATCTCCTACAACTACAGCACCAGAATTGTGCTGCTGAAGCAAGTCCGTTTTTTTGATTTTTTATTTACGACATTTTGCAAAATATTTTTTTTCCGTAAAATATGCATTTTCTTCTAATTTCTTCCATTTTCGGGTTTGGTCGGGACTCCTGATGACGTTTTGAGACATCTCCTACAACTACAGCACCAGAATTGTGCTGCTGAAGCAAGTCCGTTTTTTGGAATTTTTTTTTGTAAAAAAAAAGTTTTCCCAAAAAAAGCATTTTATGCCATTTTTAGGTTTTGTAGGGACTCCTGATGACGTTTTGAGACATCTACTACAACTACAGCACCAGAATTGTACTGCTGAAGCAAGTCGTTTTTTTGGCATTTTTACGACATTTTAGCAAAACATGTTTTTCTTAAAAAATGCATTTTCTTACATTTTCTTACATTTACGGGTTTAGTCGGGACTCCTGATGACGTTTTGAGACATCTCCTACAACTACAGCACCAGAATTGTGCTGCTGAAGCAAGTCCGTTTTTTGGAATTTTTTTTTGTAAAAAAAAAGTTTTCCCAAAAAAAGCATTTTATGCCATTTTTAGGTTTTGTAGGGACTCCTAATGACGTTTTGAGACATCTCCTACAACTACAGCACCAGAATTGTACTGCTGAAGCAAGTCCGTATTTTGGCATTTTTACGACAGGGTCCCCCCTTACGACATTTTAGCAAAAAATGTTTTTCTTAAAAAATGCATTTTCTTACATTTTCTTACATTTACGGGTTTAGTCGGGACTCCTGATGACGTTTTGAGACATCTCCTACAACTACAGCACCAGAATTGTGCTGCTGAAGCAAGTCTGTTTTTTGAATTTTTTTTTGTAAAAAAAAAGTTTTCCCAAAAAAAGAATTTTATGCCATTTTTAGGTTTTGTAGGGACTCCTGATGACGTTTTGAGACATCTCCTACAACTACAGCACCAGAATTGTACTGCTGAAGCAAGTCCGTTTTTTGGCATTTTTACGACAGGGTCCCCCCTTACGACATTTTAGCAAAAAATGTTTTTCGTAAAAAATGCATTTTCTTACATTTTCTTACATTTACGGGTTTAGTCGGGACTCCTGATGACGTTTTGAGACATCTCCTACAACTACAGCACCAGAATTGTGCTGCTGAAGCAAGTCCGTTTTTTGGAATTTTTTTTTGTAAAAAAAAAGTTTTCCCAAAAAAAGCATTTTATGCCATTTTTAGGTTTTGTAGGGACTCCTGATGACGTTTTGAGACATCTCCTACAACTACAGCACCAGAATTGTACTGCTGAAGCAAGTCCGTTTTTTGGCATTTTTACGACAGGGTCCCCCCTTACGACATTTTAGCAAAAAATGTTTTTCGTAAAAAATGCATTTTCTTACATTTTCTTACATTTACGGGTTTAGTCGGGACTCCTGATGACGTTTTGAGACATCTCCTACAACTACAGCACCAGAATTGTGCTGCTGAAGCAAGTCCGTTTTTTTGATTTTTTTTTACGACATTTTGCAAAATATTTTTTTTCCGTAAAATATGCATTTTCTTCTAATTTCTTCCATTTTCGGGTTTGGTCGGGACTCCTGATGACGTTTTGAGACATCTCCTACAACTACAGCACCAGAATTGTGCTGCTGAAGCAAGTCCGTTTTTTGGAATTTTTACGACAGGGTCCCCCCTTACGACATTTTAGCAAAAAATGTTTTTCTTAAAAAATGCATTTTCTTACATTTTCTTACATTTACGGGTTTAGTCGGGACTCCTGATGACGTTTTGAGACATCTCCTACAACTACAGCACCAGAATTGTGCTGCTGAAGCAAGTCTGTTTTTTGAAAAAAATTTTGTAAAAAAAAAGTTTTCCCAAAAAAAGCATTTTATGCCATTTTTAGGTTTTGTAGGGACTCCTGATGACGTTTTAAGACACCTCCTACAACTACAGCACCAGAATTGTGCTGCTGAAGCAAGTCAGTTTTTTGGAATTTTTACGACAGGGTCCCCCCTTACGACATTTTAGCAAAAAATGTTTTTCTTAAAAAATGCATTTTCTTACATTTTCTTACATTTACGGGTTTAGTCGGGACTCCTGATGACGTTTTGAGACATCTCCTACAACTACAGCAGCAGAATTGTGCTGCTGAAGGAAGTCTGTTTTTTGAATTTTTTTTTGTAAAAAAAAAGTTTTCCCAAAAAAAGCATTTTATGCCATTTTTAGGTTTTGTAGGGACTCCTGATGACGTTTTGAGACATCTCCTACAACTACAGCACCAGAATTGTGCTGCTGAAGCAAGTCAGTTTTTTGGCATTTTTACGACAGGGTCCCCCCTTACGACATTTTAGCAAAAAATGTTTTTCGTAAAAAATGCATTTTCTTACATTTTCTTACATTTACGGGTTTAATCGGGACTCCTGATGACGTTTTGAGACATCTCCTACAACTACAGCACCAGAATTGTGCTGCTGAAGCAAGTCCGTTTTTTGGAATTTTTACGACAGGGTCCCCCCTTACGACATTTTAGCAAAAAATGTTTTTCTTAAAAAATGCATTTTCTTACATTTTCTTACATTTACGGGTTTAGTCGGGACTCCTGATGACGTTTTGAGACATCTCCTAAAACTACAGCACCAGAATTGTGCTGCTGAAGCAAGTCCGTTTTTTGGAATTTTTACGACAGGGTCCCCCCTTACGACATTTTAGCAAAAAATGTTTTTCGTAAAAAATGCATTTTCTTACATTTTCTTACATTTACGGGTTTAGTCGGGACTCCTGATGACGTTTTGAGACATCTCCTACAACTACAGCACCAGAATTGTGCTGCTGAAGCAAGTCTGTTTTTTGAATTTTTTTTTGTAAAAAAAAAGTTTTCCCAAAAAAAGCATTTTATGCCATTTTTAGGTTTTGTAGGGACTCCTGATGACGTTTTGAGACATCTCCTACAACTACAGCACCAGAATTGTACTGCTGAAGCAAGTCCTTTTTTTGGCATTTTTACGACAGGGTACCCCCTTACGACATTTTAGCAAAAAATGTTTTTCTTAAAAAATGCATTTTCTTACATTTTCTTACATTTACGGGTTTAGTCGGGACTCCTGATGACGTTTTGAGACATCTCCTACAACTACAGCACCAGAATTGTGCTGCTGAAGCAAGTCCGTTTTTTGGAATTTTTTTTTGTAAAAAAAAAGTTTTCCCAAAAAAAGCATTTTATGCCATTTTTAGGTTTTGTAGGGACTCCTGATGACGTTTTGAGACATCTCCTACAACTACAGCACCAGAATTGTACTGCTGAAGCAAGTCCGTTTTTTGGCATTTTTACGACAGGGTCCCCCCTTACGACATTTTAGCAAAAAATGTTTTTCGTAAAAAATGCATTTTCTTACATTTTCTTACATTTACGGGTTTAGTCGGGACTCCTGATGACGTTTTGAGACATCTCCTACAACTACAGCACCAGAATTGTGCTGCTGAAGCAAGTCCGTTTTTTTGATTTTTTTTTACGACATTTTGCAAAATATTTTTTTTCCGTAAAATATGCATTTTCTTCTAATTTCTTCCATTTTCGGGTTTGGTCGGGACTCCTGATGACGTTTTGAGACATCTCCTACAACTACAGCACCAGAATTGTGCTGCTGAAGCAAGTCCGTTTTTTGGAATTTTTACGACAGGGTCCCCCCTTACGACATTTTAGCAAAAAATGTTTTTCTTAAAAAATGCATTTTCTTACATTTTCTTACATTTACGGGTTTAGTCGGGACTCCTGATGACGTTTTGAGACATCTCCTACAACTACAGCACCAGAATTGTGCTGCTGAAGCAAGTCTGTTTTTTGAAAAAAATTTTGTAAAAAAAAAGTTTTCCCAAAAAAAGCATTTTATGCCATTTTTAGGTTTTGTAGGGACTCCTGATGACGTTTTAAGACATCTCCTACAACTACAGCACCAGAATTGTGCTGCTGAAGCAAGTCCGTTTTTTGGAATTTTTTTTTGTAAAAAAAAAGTTTTCCCAAAAAAAGCATTTTATGCCATTTTTAGGTTTTGTAAGGACTCCTGATGACGTTTTGAGACATCTCCTACAACTACAGCACCAGAATTGTGCTGCTGAAGCAAGTCAGTTTTTTGAATTTTTTTTTGTAAAAAAAAAGTTTTCCCAAAAAAAGCATTTTATGCCATTTTTAGGTTTTGTAGGGACTCCTGACGTTTTGAGACATCTCCTACAACTACAGCACCAGAATTGTACTGCTGAAGCAAGTCTGTTTTTTTGATTTTTTTTTACGACATTTTGCAAAATATTTTTTTTCCGTAAAATATGCATTTTCTTCTAATTTCTTCCATTTTCGGGTTTAGTCGGGACTCCTGATGACGTTTTGAGACA
Organism: Entelurus aequoreus; assembly: GCF_033978785.1. Taxonomy (NCBI): domain Eukaryota; kingdom Metazoa; phylum Chordata; class Actinopteri; order Syngnathiformes; family Syngnathidae; genus Entelurus; species Entelurus aequoreus. The sequence goes on from NC_084734.1 coordinate 13,664,869, forward strand.
TCTCCTACAACTACAGCACCAGAATTGTGCTGCTGAAGCAAGTCCGTTTTTTGGAATTTTTACGACAGGGTCCCCCCTTACGACATTTTAGCAAAAAATGTTTTTCTTAAAAAATGCATTTTCTTACATTTTCTTACATTTACGGGTTTAGTCGGGACTCCTGATGACGTTTTGAGACATCTCCTACAACTACAGCACAAGAATTGTGCTGCTGAAGCAAGTCCGTTTTTTTGATTTTTTTTTACGACATTTTGCAAAATATTTTTTTTCCGTAAAATATGCATTTTCTTCTAATTTCTTCCATTTTCGGGTTTAGTCGGGACTCCTGATGACGTTTTGAGACATCTCCTACAACTACAGCACCAGAATTGTGCTGCTGAAGCAAGTCCGTTTTTTGGAATTTTTACGACAGGGTCCCCCCTTACGACATTTTAGCAAAAAATGTTTTTCTTAAAAAATGCATTTTCTTACATTTACGGGTTTAGTCGGGACTCCTGATGACGTTTTGAGACATCTCCTACAACTACAGCACCAGAATTGTGCTGCTGAAGCAAGTCTGTTTTTTGAAAAAATTTTTGTAAAAAAAAAGTTTTCCCAAAAAAAGCATTTTATGCCATTTTTAGGTTTTGTAGGGACTCCTGATGACGTTTTAAGACATCTCCTACAACTACAGCACCAGAATTGTGCTGCTGAAGCAAGTCCGTTTTTTGGAATTTTTACGACAGGGTCCCCCCTTACGACATTTTAGCAAAAAATGTTTTTCTTAAAAAATGCATTTTCTTACATTTTCTTACATTAACGGGTTTAGTCGGGACTCCTGATGACGTTTTGAGACATCTCCTACAACTACAGCACCAGAATTGTGCTGCTGAAGCAAGTCCGTTTTTTGGAATTTTTTTTTGTAAAAAAAAAGTTTTCCCAAAAAAAGCATTTTATGCCATTTTTAGGTTTTGTAGGGACTCCTGATGACGTTTTGAGACATCTCCTACAACTACAGCACCAGAATTGTACTGCTGAAGCAAGTCCGTATTTTGGCATTTTTACGACAGGGTCCCCCCTTACGACATTTTAGCAAAAAATGTTTTTCTTAAAAAATGCATTTTCTTACATTTTCTTACATTTACGGGTTTAGTCGGGACTCCTGATGACGTTTTGAGACATCTCCTACAACTACAGCACCAGAATTGTGCTGCTGAAGCAAGTCTGTTTTTTGAAAAATTTTTTGTAAAAAAATTTTTTTCCCAAAAAAAGCATTTCATGCCATTTTTAGGTTTTGTAGGGACTCCTGATGACGTTTTGAGACATCTACTACAACTACAGCACCAGAATTGTACTGCTGAAGCAAGTCGGTTTTTTGGCATTTTTACGACATTTTAGCAAAACATGTTTTTCTTAAAAAATGCATTTTCTTACATTTTCTTACATTTACGGGTTTAGTCGGGACTCCTGATGACGTTTTGAGACATCTCCTACAACTACAGCACCAGAATTGTGCTGCTGAAGCAAGTCCGTTTTTTGGAATTTTTTTTTGTAAAAAAAAAGTTTTCCCAAAAAAAGCATTTTATGCCATTTTTAGGTTTTGTAGGGACTCCTGATGACGTTTTGAGACATCTCCTACAACTACAGCACCAGAATTGTACTGCTGAAGCAAGTCCGTATTTTGGCATTTTTACGACAGGGTCCCCCCTTACGACATTTTAGCAAAAAATGTTTTTCTTAAAAAATGCATTTTCTTACATTTACGGGTTTAGTCGGGACTCCTGATGACGTTTTGAGACATCTCCTACAACTACAGCACCAGAATTGTGCTGCTGAAGCAAGTCTGTTTTTTGAAATTTTTTTTGTAAAAAAAAAGTTTTCCCAAAAAAAGAATTTTATGCCATTTTTAGGTTTTGTAGGGACTCCTGATGACGTTTTGAGACATCTCCTACAACTACAGCACCAGAATTGTACTGCTGAAGCAAGTCCGTTTTTTGGCATTTTTACGACAGGGTCCCCCCTTACGACATTTTAGCAAAAAATGTTTTTCGTAAAAAATGCATTTTCTTACATTTTCTTACATTTACGGGTTTAGTCGGGACTCCTGATGACGTTTTGAGACATCTCCTACAACTACAGCACCAGAATTGTGCTGCTGAAGCAAGTCCGTTTTTTTGATTTTTTTTTACGACATTTTGCAAAATATTTTTTTTCCGTAAAATATGCATTTTCTTCTAATTTCTTCCATTTTCGGGTTTGGTCGGGACTCCTGATGACGTTTTGAGACATCTCCTACAACTACAGCACCAGAATTGTGCTGCTGAAGCAAGTCCGTTTTTTGGAATTTTTTTTTGTAAAAAAAAAGTTTTCCCAAAAAAAGCATTTTATGCCATTTTTAGGTTTTGTAGGGACTCCTGATGACGTTTTGAGACATCTACTACAACTACAGCACCAGAATTGTACTGCTGAAGCAAGTCGTTTTTTTGGCATTTTTACGACATTTTAGCAAAACATGTTTTTCTTAAAAAATGCATTTTCTTACATTTTCTTACATTTACGGGTTTAGTCGGGACTCCTGATGACGTTTTGAGACATCTCCTACAACTACAGCACCAGAATTGTGCTGCTGAAGCAAGTCCGTTTTTTGGAATTTTTTTTTGTAAAAAAAAAGTTTTCCCAAAAAAAGCATTTTATGCCATTTTTAGGTTTTGTAGGGACTCCTAATGACGTTTTGAGACATCTCCTACAACTACAGCACCAGAATTGTACTGCTGAAGCAAGTCCGTATTTTGGCATTTTTACGACAGGGTCCCCCCTTACGACATTTTAGCAAAAAATGTTTTTCTTAAAAAATGCATTTTCTTACATTTTCTTACATTTACGGGTTTAGTCGGGACTCCTGATGACGTTTTGAGACATCTCCTACAACTACAGCACCAGAATTGTGCTGCTGAAGCAAGTCTGTTTTTTGAATTTTTTTTTGTAAAAAAAAAGTTTTCCCAAAAAAAGAATTTTATGCCATTTTTAGGTTTTGTAGGGACTCCTGATGACGTTTTGAGACATCTCCTACAACTACAGCACCAGAATTGTACTGCTGAAGCAAGTCCGTTTTTTGGCATTTTTACGACAGGGTCCCCCCTTACGACATTTTAGCAAAAAATGTTTTTCGTAAAAAATGCATTTTCTTACATTTTCTTACATTTACGGGTTTAGTCGGGACTCCTGATGACGTTTTGAGACATCTCCTACAACTACAGCACCAGAATTGTGCTGCTGAAGCAAGTCCGTTTTTTTGATTTTTTTTTACGACATTTTGCAAAATATTTTTTTTCCGTAAAATATGCATTTTCTTCTAATTTCTTCCATTTTCGGGTTTGGTCGGGACTCCTGATGACGTTTTGAGACATCTCCTACAACTACAGCACCAGAATTGTGCTGCTGAAGCAAGTCCGTTTTTTGGAATTTTTACGACAGGGTCCCCCCTTACGACATTTTAGCAAAAAATGTTTTTCTTAAAAAATGCATTTTCTTACATTTTCTTACATTTACGGGTTTAGTCGGGACTCCTGATGACGTTTTGAGACATCTCCTACAACTACAGCACCAGAATTGTGCTGCTGAAGCAAGTCTGTTTTTTGAAAAAATTTTTGTAAAAAAAAAGTTTTCCCAAAAAAAGCATTTTATGCCATTTTTAGGTTTTGTAGGGACTCCTGATGACGTTTTAAGACACCTCCTACAACTACAGCACCAGAATTGTGCTGCTGAAGCAAGTCAGTTTTTTGGAATTTTTACGACAGGGTCCCCCCTTACGACATTTTAGCAAAAAATGTTTTTCTTAAAAAATGCATTTTCTTACATTTTCTTACATTTACGGGTTTAGTCGGGACTCCTGATGACGTTTTGAGACATCTCCTACAACTACAGCAGCAGAATTGTGCTGCTGAAGGAAGTCTGTTTTTTGAATTTTTTTTTGTAAAAAAAAAGTTTTCCCAAAAAAAGCATTTTATGCCATTTTTAGGTTTTGTAGGGACTCCTGATGACGTTTTGAGACATCTCCTACAACTACAGCACCAGAATTGTGCTGCTGAAGCAAGTCAGTTTTTTGGCATTTTTACGACAGGGTCCCCCCTTACGACATTTTAGCAAAAAATGTTTTTCGTAAAAAATGCATTTTCTTACATTTTCTTACATTTACGGGTTTAATCGGGACTCCTGATGACGTTTTGAGACATCTCCTACAACTACAGCACCAGAATTGTGCTGCTGAAGCAAGTCCGTTTTTTGGAATTTTTACGACAGGGTCCCCCCTTACGACATTTTAGCAAAAAATGTTTTTCTTAAAAAATGCATTTTCTTACATTTTCTTACATTTACGGGTTTAGTCGGGACTCCTGATGACGTTTTGAGACATCTCCTAAAACTACAGCACCAGAATTGTGCTGCTGAAGCAAGTCCGTTTTTTGGAATTTTTACGACAGGGTCCCCCCTTACGACATTTTAGCAAAAAATGTTTTTCGTAAAAAATGCATTTTCTTACATTTTCTTACATTTACGGGTTTAGTCGGGACTCCTGATGACGTTTTGAGACATCTCCTACAACTACAGCACCAGAATTGTGCTGCTGAAGCAAGTCTGTTTTTTGAATTTTTTTTTGTAAAAAAAAAGTTTTCCCAAAAAAAAGCATTTTATGCCATTTTTAGGTTTTGTAGGGACTCCTGATGACGTTTTGAGACATCTCCTACAACTACAGCACCAGAATTGTACTGCTGAAGCAAGTCCTTTTTTTGGCATTTTTACGACAGGGTACCCCCTTACGACATTTTAGCAAAAAATGTTTTTCTTAAAAAATGCATTTTCTTACATTTTCTTACATTTACGGGTTTAGTCGGGACTCCTGATGACGTTTTGAGACATCTCCTACAACTACAGCACCAGAATTGTGCTGCTGAAGCAAGTCCGTTTTTTGGAATTTTTTTTTGTAAAAAAAAAGTTTTCCCAAAAAAAGCATTTTATGCCATTTTTAGGTTTTGTAGGGACTCCTGATGACGTTTTGAGACGTCTCCTACAACTACAGCACCAGAAATGTGCTGCTGAAGCAAGTCCGTTTTTTGGAATTTTTACGACAGGGTCCCCCCTTACGACATTTTAGCAAAAAATGTTTTTCGTAAAAAATGCATTTTTTTACATTTTCTTACATTTACGGGTTTAGTCGGGACTCCTGATGACGTTTTGAGACATCTCCTACAACTACAGCACCAGAATTGTGCTGCTGAAGCAAGTCCGTTTTTTGGAATTTTTTTTTGTAAAAAAAAAGTTTTCCCAAAAAAAGCATTTTATGCCATTTTTAGGTTTTGTAGGGACTCCTGATGACGTTTTGAGACATCTCCTACAACTACAGCACCAGAATTGTACTGCTGAAGCAAGTCCGTTTTTTGGCATTTTTACGACAGGGTCCCCCCTTACGACATTTTAGCAAAAAATGTTTTTCTTAAAAAATGCATTTTCTTACATTTTCTTACATTTACGGGTTTAGTCGGGACTCCTGATGACGTTTTGAGACATCTCCTACAACTACAGCACCAGAATTGTGCTGCTGAAGCAAGTCTGTTTTTTGAATTTTTTTTTGTAAAAAAAAAGTTTTCCCAAAAAAAGCATTTTATGCCATTTTTAGGTTTTGTAGGGACTCCTGATGACGTTTTGAGACATCTACTACAACTACAGCACCAGAATTGTACTGCTGAAGCAAGTCGTTTTTTTGGCATTTTTACGACAGGGTCCCCCCTTACGACATTTTAGCAAAAAATGTTTTTCTTAAAAAATGCATTTTCTTACATTTTCTTACATTTACGGGTTTAGTCGGGACTCCTGATGACGTTTTGAGACATCTCCTACAACTACAGCACCAGAATTGTGCTGCTGAAGCAAGTCCGTTTTTTGGAATTTTTTTTTGTAAAAAAAAAGTTTTCCCAAAAAAAGCATTTTATGCCATTTTTAGGTTTTGTAGGGACTCCTGATGACGTTTTGAGACATCTCCTACAACTACAGCACCAGAATTGTACTGCTGAAGCAAGTCCGTATTTTGGCATTTTTACGACAGGGTCCCCCCTTACGACATTTTAGCAAAAAATGTTTTTCTTAAAAAATGCATTTTCTTACATTTTCTTACATTTACGGGTTTAGTCGGGACTCCTGATGACGTTTTGAGACATCTCCTACAACTACAGCACCAGAATTGTGCTGCTGAAGCAAGTCTGTTTTTTGAATTTTTTTTTGTAAAAAAAAAGTTTTCCCAAAAAAAGAATTTTATGCCATTTTTAGGTTTTGTAGGGACTCCTGATGACGTTTTGAGACATCTCCTACAACTACAGCACCAGAATTGTACTGCTGAAGCAAGTCCGTTTTTTGGCATTTTTACGACAGGGTCCCCCCTTACGACATTTTAGCAAAAAATGTTTTTCGTAAAAAATGCATTTTCTTACATTTTCTTAAATTTACGGGTTTAGTCGGGACTCCTGATGACGTTTTGAGACATCTCCTACAACTACAGCACCAGAATTGTGCTGCTGAAGCAAGTCCGTTTTTTGGAATTTTTTTTTGTAAAAAAAAAGTTTTCCCAAAAAAAGCATTTTATGCCATTTTTAGGTTTTGTAGGGACTCCTGATGACGTTTTGAGACATCTCCTACAACTACAGCACCAGAATTGTACTGCTGAAGCAAGTCCGTTTTTTGGCATTTTTACGACAGGGTCCCCCCTTACGACATTTTAGCAAAAAATGTTTTTCGTAAAAAATGCATTTTCTTACATTTACGGGTTTAGTCGGGACTCCTGATGACGTTTTGAGACATCTCCTACAACTACAGCACCAGAATTGTGCTGCTGAAGCAAGTCCGTTTTTTTGATTTTTTTTTACGACATTTTGCAAAATATTTTTTTTCCGTAAAATATGCATTTTCTTCTAATTTCTTCCATTTTCGGGTTTGGTCGGGACTCCTGATGACGTTTTGAGACATCTCCTACAACTACAGCACCAGAATTGTGCTGCTGAAGCAAGTCTGTTTTTTGAAAAAAATTTTGTAAAAAAAAAGTTTTCCCAAAAAAAGCATTTTATGCCATTTTTAGGTTTTGTAGGGACTCCTGATGACGTTTTAAGACATCTCCTACAACTACAGCACCAAAATTGTGCTGCTGAAGCAAGTCAGTTTTTTGGAATTTTTACGACAGGGTCCCCCCTTACGACATTTTAGCAAAAAATGTTTTTCTTAAAAAATGCATTTTCTTACATTTTCTTACATTTACGGGTTTAGTCGGGACTCCTGATGACGTTTTGAGACATCTCCTACAACTACAGCAGCAGAATTGTGCTGCTGAAGGAAGTCTGTTTTTTGAATTTTTTTTTGTAAAAAAAAAGTTTTCCCAAAAAAAGCATTTTATGCCATTTTTAGGTTTTGTAGGGACTCCTGATGACGTTTTGAGACATCTCCTACAACTACAGCACCAGAATTGTGCTGCTGAAGCAAGTCAGTTTTTTGGCATTTTTACGACAGGGTCCCCCCTTACGACATTTTAGCAAAAAATGTTTTTCGTAAAAAATGCATTTTCTTACATTTTCTTACATTTACGGGTTTAATCGGGACTCCTGATGACGTTTTGAGACATCTCCTACAACTACAGCACCAGAATTGTGCTGCTGAAGCAAGTCCGTTTTTTGGAATTTTTACGACAGGGTCCCCCCTTACGACATTTTAGCAAAAAATGTTTTTCGTAAAAAATGCATTTTCTTACATTTTCTTACATTTACGGGTTTAGTCGGGACTCCTGATGACGTTTTGAGACATCTCCTACAACTACAGCACCAGAATTGTGCTGCTGAAGCAAGTCTGTTTTTTGAATTTTTTTTTGTAAAAAAAAAGTTTTCCCAAAAAAAGCATTTTATGCCATTTTTAGGTTTTGTAGGGACTCCTGATGACGTTTTGAGACATCTACTACAACTACAGCACCAGAATTGTACTGCTGAAGCAAGTCCGTTTTTTGGCATTTTTACGACAGGGTCCCCCCTTACGACATTTTAGCAAAAAATGTTTTTCTTAAAAAATGCATTTTCTTACATTTTCTTACATTTACGGGTTTAGTCGGGACTCCTGATGACGTTTTGAGACATCTCCTACAACTACAGCACCAGAATTGTGCTGCTGAAGCAAGTCTGTTTTTTGAATTTTTTTTTGTAAAAAAAAAGTTTTCCCAAAAAAAGCATTTTATGCCATTTTTAGGTTTTGTAGGGACTCCTGATGACGTTTTAAGACATCTCCTACAACTACAGCACCAGAATTGTGCTGCTGAAGCAAGTCCGTTTTTTGGAATTTTTACGACAGGGTCCCCCCTTACGACATTTTAGCAAAAAATGTTTTTCTTAAAAAATGCATTTTCTTACATTTTCTTACATTAACGGGTTTAGTCGGGACTCCTGATGACGTTTTGAGACATCTCCTACAACTACAGCACCAGAATTGTGCTGCTGAAGCAAGTCCGTTTTTTGGAATTTTTTTTTGTAAAAAAAAAGTTTTCCCAAAAAAAGCATTTTATGCCATTTTTAGGTTTTGTAGGGACTCCTGATGACGTTTTGAGACATCTCCTACAACTACAGCACCAGAATTGTACTGCTGAAGCAAGTCCGTATTTTGGCATTTTTACGACAGGGTCCCCCCTTACGACATTTTAGCAAAAAATGTTTTTCTTAAAAAATGCATTTTCTTACATTTTCTTACATTTACGGGTTTAGTCGGGACTCCTGATGACGTTTTGAGACATCTCCTACAACTACAGCACCAGAATTGTGCTGCTGAAGCAAGTCTGTTTTTTGAAAATTTTTTTGTAAAAAATTTTTTTTCCCAAAAAAAGCATTTCATGCCATTTTTAGGTTTTGTAGGGACTCCTGATGACGTTTTGAGACATCTACTACAACTACAGCACCAGAATTGTACTGCTGAAGCAAGTCGGTTTTTTGGCATTTTTACGACATTTTAGCAAAACATGTTTTTCTTAAAAAATGCATTTTCTTACATTTTCTTACATTTACGGGTTTAGTCGGGACTCCTGATGACGTTTTGAGACATCTCCTACAACTACAGCACCAGAATTGTGCTGCTGAAGCAAGTCCGTTTTTTGGAATTTTTTTTTGTAAAAAAAAAGTTTTCCCAAAAAAAGCATTTTATGCCATTTTTAGGTTTTGTAGGGACTCCTGATGACGTTTTGAGACATCTCCTACAACTACAGCACCAGAATTGTACTGCTGAAGCAAGTCCGTATTTTGGCATTTTTACGACAGGGTCCCCCCTTACGACATTTTAGCAAAAAATGTTTTTCTTAAAAAATGCATTTTCTTACATTTACGGGTTTAGTCGGGACTCCTGATGACGTTTTGAGACATCTCCTACAACTACAGCACCAGAATTGTGCTGCTGAAGCAAGTCTGTTTTTTGAATTTTTTTTTGTAAAAAAAAAGTTTTCCCAAAAAAAGAATTTTATGCCATTTTTAGGTTTTGTAGGGACTCCTGATGACGTTTTGAGACATCTCCTACAACTACAGCACCAGAATTGTACTGCTGAAGCAAGTCCGTTTTTTGGCATTTTTACGACAGGGTCCCCCCTTACGACATTTTAGCAAAAAATGTTTTTCGTAAAAAATGCATTTTCTTACATTTTCTTACATTTACGGGTTTAGTCGGGACTCCTGATGACGTTTTGAGACATCTCCTACAACTACAGCACCAGAATTGTGCTGCTGAAGCAAGTCCGTTTTTTGGAAATTTTTTTTGTAAAAAAAAAGTTTTCCCAAAAAAAGCATTTTATGCCATTTTTAGGTTTTGTAGGGACTCCTGATGACGTTTTGAGACATCTCCTACAACTACAGCACCAGAATTGTACTGCTGAAGCAAGTCCGTTTTTTGGCATTTTTACGACAGGGTCCCCCCTTACGACATTTTAGCAAAAAATGTTTTTCGTAAAAAATGCATTTTCTTACATTTTCTTACATTTACGGGTTTAGTCGGGACTCCTGATGACGTTTTGAGACATCTCCTACAACTACAGCACCAGAATTGTGCTGCTGAAGCAAGTCCGTTTTTTTGATTTTTTTTTACGACATTTTGCAAAATATTTTTTTTCCGTAAAATATGCATTTTCTTCTAATTTCTTCCATTTTCGGGTTTGGTCGGGACTCCTGATGACGTTTTGAGACATCTCCTACAACTACAGCACCAGAATTGTGCTGCTGAAGCAAGTCCGTTTTTTGGAATTTTTACGACAGGGTCCCCCCTTACGACATTTTAGCAAAAAATGTTTTTCTTAAAAAATGCATTTTCTTACATTTTCTTACATTTACGGGTTTAGTCGGGACTCCTGATGACGTTTTGAGACATCTCCTACAACTACAGCACCAGAATTGTGCTGCTGAAGCAAGTCTGTTTTTTGAAAAAATTTTTGTAAAAAAAAAGTTTTCCCAAAAAAAGCATTTTATGCCATTTTTAGGTTTTGTAGGGACTCCTGATGACGTTTTAAGACATCTCCTACAACTACAGCACCAGAATTGTGCTGCTGAAGCAAGTCCGTTTTTTGGAATTTTTTTTTGTAAAAAAAAAGTTTTCCCAAAAAAAGCATTTTATGCCATTTTTAGGTTTTGTAAGGACTCCTGATGACGTTTTGAGACATCTCCTACAACTACAGCACCAGAATTGTGCTGCTGAAGCAAGTCAGTTTTTTGAAATTTTTTTTGTAAAAAAAAAGTTTTCCCAAAAAAAGCATTTTATGCCATTTTTAGGTTTTGTAGGGACTCCTGACGTTTTGAGACATCTCCTACAACTACAGCACCAGAATTGTACTGCTGAAGCAAGTCTGTTTTTTTGATTTTTTTTTACGACATTTTGCAAAATATTTTTTTTCCGTAAAATATGCATTTTCTTCTAATTTCTTCCATTTTCGGGTTTAGTCGGGACTCCTGATGACGTTTTGAGACATCTCCTACAACTACAGCACCAGAATTGTGCTGCTGAAGCAAGTCCGTTTTTTGGAATTTTTACGACAGGGTCCCCCCTTACGACATTTTAGCAAAAAATGTTTTTCTTAAAAAATGCATTTTCTTACATTTTCTTACATTTACGGGTTTAGTCGGGACTCCTGATGACGTTTTGAGACATCTCCTACAACTACAGCACAAGAATTGTGCTGCTGAAGCAAGTCCGTTTTTTTGATTTTTTTTTACGACATTTTGCAAAATATTTTTTTTCCGTAAAATATGCATTTTCTTCTAATTTCTTCCATTTTCGGGTTTAGTCGGGACTCCTGATGACGTTTTGAGACATCTCCTACAACTACAGCACCAGAATTGTGCTGCTGAAGCAAGTCCGTTTTTTGGAATTTTTACGACAGGGTCCCCCCTTACGACATTTTAGCAAAAAATGTTTTTCTTAAAAAATGCATTTTCTTACATTTTCTTACATTTACGGGTTTAGTCGGGACTCCTGATGACGTTTTGAGACATCTCCTACAACTACAGCACAAGAATTGTGCTGCTGAAGCAAGTCCGTTTTTTTGATTTTTTTTTACGACATTTTGCAAAATATTTTTTTTCCGTAAAATATGCATTTTCTTCTAATTTCTTCCATTTTCGGGTTTAGTCGGGACTCCTGATGACGTTTTGAGACATCTCCTACAACTACAGCACCAGAATTGTGCTGCTGAAGCAAGTCCGTTTTTTGGAATTTTTACGACAGGGTCCCCCCTTACGACATTTTAGCAAAAAATGTTTTTCTTAAAAAATGCATTTTCTTACATTTACAGGTTTAGTCGGGACTCCTGATGACGTTTTGAGACATCTCCTACAACTACAGCACCAGAATTGTGCTGCTGAAGCAAGTCTGTTTTTTGAAAAAATTTTTGTAAAAAAAAAGTTTTCCCAAAAAAAGCATTTTATGCCATTTTTAGGTTTTGTAGGGACTCCTGATGACGTTTTAAGACATCTCCTACAACTACAGCACCAGAATTGTGCTGCTGAAGCAAGTCCGTTTTTTGGAATTTTTACGACAGGGTCCCCCCTTACGACATTTTAGCAAAAAATGTTTTTCTTAAAAAATGCATTTTCTTACATTTTCTTACATTAACGGGTTTAGTCGGGACTCCTGATGACGTTTTGAGACATCTCCTACAACTACAGCACCAGAATTGTGCTGCTGAAGCAAGTCCGTTTTTTGGAATTTTTTTTTGTAAAAAAAAAGTTTTCCCAAAAAAAGCATTTTATGCCATTTTTAGGTTTTGTAGGGACTCCTGATGACGTTTTGAGACATCTCCTACAACTACAGCACCAGAATTGTACTGCTGAAGCAAGTCCGTATTTTGGCATTTTTACGACAGGGTCCCCCCTTACGACATTTTAGCAAAAAATGTTTTTCTTAAAAAATGCATTTTCTTACATTTTCTTACATTTACGGGTTTAGTCGGGACTCCTGATGACGTTTTGAGACATCTCCTACAACTACAGCACCAGAATTGTGCTGCTGAAGCAAGTCTGTTTTTTGAAAATTTTTTTGTAAAAAAATTTTTTTCCCAAAAAAAGCATTTCATGCCATTTTTAGGTTTTGTAGGGACTCCTGATGACGTTTTGAGACATCTACTACAACTACAGCACCAGAATTGTACTGCTGAAGCAAGTCGGTTTTTTGGCATTTTTACGACATTTTAGCAAAACATGTTTTTCTTAAAAAATGCATTTTCTTACATTTTCTTACATTTACGGGTTTAGTCGGGACTCCTGATGACGTTTTGAGACATCTCCTACAACTACAGCACCAGAATTGTGCTGCTGAAGCAAGTCCGTTTTTTGGAATTTTTTTTTGTAAAAAAAAAGTTTTCCCAAAAAAAGCATTTTATGCCATTTTTAGGTTTTGTAGGGACTCCTGATGACGTTTTGAGACATCTCCTACAACTACAGCACCAGAATTGTACTGCTGAAGCAAGTCCGTATTTTGGCATTTTTACGACAGGGTCCCCCCTTACGACATTTTAGCAAAAAATGTTTTTCTTAAAAAATGCATTTTCTTACATTTTCTTACATTTACGGGTTTAGTCGGGACTCCTGATGACGTTTTGAGACATCTCCTACAACTACAGCACAAGAATTGTGCTGCTGAAGCAAGTCCGTTTTTTTGATTTTTTTTTACGACATTTTGCAAAATATTTTTTTTCCGTAAAATATGCATTTTCTTCTAATTTCTTCCATTTTCGGGTTTAGTCGGGACTCCTGATGACGTTTTGAGACATCTCCTACAACTACAGCACCAGAATTGTGCTGCTGAAGCAAGTCCGTTTTTTGGAATTTTTACGACAGGGTCCCCCCTTACGACATTTTAGCAAAAAATGTTTTTCTTAAAAAATGCATTTTCTTACATTTACGGGTTTAGTCGGGACTCCTGATGACGTTTTGAGACATCTCCTACAACTACAGCACCAGAATTGTGCTGCTGAAGCAAGTCTGTTTTTTGAAAAAATTTTTGTAAAAAAAAAGTTTTCCCAAAAAAAGCATTTTATGCCATTTTTAGGTTTTGTAGGGACTCCTGATGACGTTTTAAGACATCTCCTACAACTACAGCACCAGAATTGTGCTGCTGAAGCAAGTCCGTTTTTTGGAATTTTTACGACAGGGTCCCCCCTTACGACATTTTAGCAAAAAATGTTTTTCTTAAAAAATGCATTTTCTTACATTTTCTTACATTAACGGGTTTAGTCGGGACTCCTGATGACGTTTTGAGACATCTCCTACAACTACAGCACCAGAATTGTGCTGCTGAAGCAAGTCCGTTTTTTGGAATTTTTTTTTGTAAAAAAAAAGTTTTCCCAAAAAAAGCATTTTATGCCATTTTTAGGTTTTGTAGGGACTCCTGATGACGTTTTGAGACATCTCCTACAACTACAGCACCAGAATTGTACTGCTGAAGCAAGTCCGTATTTTGGCATTTTTACGACAGGGTCCCCCCTTACGACATTTTAGCAAAAAATGTTTTTCTTAAAAAATGCATTTTCTTACATTTTCTTACATTTACGGGTTTAGTCGGGACTCCTGATGACGTTTTGAGACATCTCCTACAACTACAGCACCAGAATTGTGCTGCTGAAGCAAGTCTGTTTTTTGAAAAATTTTTTGTAAAAAAAATTTTTTCCCAAAAAAAGCATTTCATGCCATTTTTAGGTTTTGTAGGGACTCCTGATGACGTTTTGAGACATCTACTACAACTACAGCACCAGAATTGTACTGCTGAAGCAAGTCGGTTTTTTGGCATTTTTACGACATTTTAGCAAAACATGTTTTTCTTAAAAAATGCATTTTCTTACATTTACGGGTTTAGTCGGGACTCCTGATGACGTTTTGAGACATCTCCTACAACTACAGCACCAGAATTGTGCTGCTGAAGCAAGTCCGTTTTTTGGAATTTTTTTTTGTAAAAAAAAAGTTTTCCCAAAAAAAGCATTTTATGCCATTTTTAGGTTTTGTAGGGACTCCTGATGACGTTTTGAGACATCTCCTACAACTACAGCACCAGAATTGTACTGCTGAAGCAAGTCCGTATTTTGGCATTTTTACGACAGGGTCCCCCCTTACGACATTTTAGCAAAAAATGTTTTTCTTAAAAAATGCATTTTCTTACATTTACGGGTTTAGTCGGGACTCCTGATGACGTTTTGAGACATCTCCTACAACTACAGCACCAGAATTGTGCTGCTGAAGCAAGTCTGTTTTTTGAATTTTTTTTTGTAAAAAAAAAGTTTTCCCAAAAAAAGAATTTTATGCCATTTTTAGGTTTTGTAGGGACTCCTGATGACGTTTTGAGACATCTCCTACAACTACAGCACCAGAATTGTACTGCTGAAGCAAGTCCGTTTTTTGGCATTTTTACGACAGGGTCCCCCCTTACGACATTTTAGCAAAAAATGTTTTTCGTAAAAAATGCATTTTCTTACATTTTCTTACATTTACGGGTTTAGTCGGGACTCCTGATGACGTTTTGAGACATCTCCTACAACTACAGCACCAGAATTGTGCTGCTGAAGCAAGTCCGTTTTTTTGATTTTTTTTTACGACATTTTGCAAAATATTTTTTTTCCGTAAAATATGCATTTTCTTCTAATTTCTTCCATTTTCGGGTTTGGTCGGGACTCCTGATGACGTTTTGAGACATCTCCTACAACTACAGCACCAGAATTGTGCTGCTGAAGCAAGTCCGTTTTTTGGAATTTTTACGACAGGGTCCCCCCTTACGACATTTTAGCAAAAAATGTTTTTCTTAAAAAATGCATTTTCTTACATTTTCTTACATTTACGGGTTTAGTCGGGACTCCTGATGACGTTTTGAGACATCTCCTACAACTACAGCACCAGAATTGTGCTGCTGAAGCAAGTCTGTTTTTTGAAAAAATTTTTGTAAAAAAAAAGTTTTCCCAAAAAAAGCATTTTATGCCATTTTTAGGTTTTGTAGGGACTCCTGATGACGTTTTAAGACATCTCCTACAACTACAGCACCAGAATTGTGCTGCTGAAGCAAGTCCGTTTTTTGGAATTTTTTTTTGTAAAAAAAAAGTTTTCCCAAAAAAAGCATTTTATGCCATTTTTAGGTTTTGTAGGGACTCCTGATGACGTTTTGAGACATCTCCTACAACTACAGCACCAGAATTGTACTGCTGAAGCAAGTCCGTATTTTGGCATTTTTACGACAGGGTCCCCCCTTACGACATTTTAGCAAAAAATGTTTTTCTTAAAAAATGCATTTTCTTACATTTACGGGTTTAGTCGGGACTCCTGATGACGTTTTGAGACATCTCCTACAACTACAGCACCAGAATTGTGCTGCTGAAGCAAGTCCGTTTTTTGGAATTTTTTTTTGTAAAAAAAAAGTTTTCCCAAAAAAAGCATTTTATGCCATTTTTAGGTTTTGTAGGGACTCCTGATGACGTTTTGAGACATCTCCTACAACTACAGCACCAGAATTGTACTGCTGAAGCAAGTCCGTATTTTGGCATTTTTACGACAGGGTCCCCCCTTACGACATTTTAGCAAAAAATGTTTTTCTTAAAAAATGCATTTTCTTACATTTACGGGTTTAGTCGGGACTCCTGATGACGTTTTGAGACATCTCCTACAACTACAGCACCAGAATTGTGCTGCTGAAGCAAGTCTGTTTTTTGAATTTTTTTTTGTAAAAAAAAAGTTTTCCCAAAAAAAGAATTTTATGCCATTTTTAGGTTTTGTAGGGACTCCTGATGACGTTTTGAGACATCTCCTACAACTACAGCACCAGAATTGTACTGCTGAAGCAAGTCCGTTTTTTGGCATTTTTACGACAGGGTCCCCCCTTACGACATTTTAGCAAAAAATGTTTTTCGTAAAAAATGCATTTTCTTACATTTACGGGTTTAGTCGGGACTCCTGATGACGTTTTGAGACATCTCCTACAACTACAGCACCAGAATTGTGCTGCTGAAGCAAGTCCGTTTTTTTGATTTTTTTTTACGACATTTTGCAAAATATTTTTTTTCCGTAAAATATGCATTTTCTTCTAATTTCTTCCATTTTCGGGTTTGGTCGGGACTCCTGATGACGTTTTGAGACATCTCCTACAACTACAGCACCAGAATTGTGCTGCTGAAGCAAGTCCGTTTTTTGGAATTTTTACGACAGGGTCCCCCCTTACGACATTTTAGCAAAAAATGTTTTTCTTAAAAAATGCATTTTCTTACATTTTCTTACATTTACGGGTTTAGTCGGGACTCCTGATGACGTTTTGAGACATCTCCTACAACTACAGCACCAGAATTGTGCTGCTGAAGCAAGTCTGTTTTTTGAAAAAATTTTTGTAAAAAAAAAGTTTTCCCAAAAAAAGCATTTTATGCCATTTTTAGGTTTTGTAGGGACTCCTGATGACGTTTTAAGACATCTCCTACAACTACAGCACCAGAATTGTGCTGCTGAAGCAAGTCCGTTTTTTGGAATTTTTTTTTGTAAAAAAAAAGTTTTCCCAAAAAAAGCATTTTATGCCATTTTTAGGTTTTGTAGGGACTCCTGACGTTTTGAGACATCTCCTACAACTACAGCACCAGAATTGTACTGCTGAAGCAAGTCTGTTTTTTTGATTTTTTTTTACGACATTTTGCAAAATATTTTTTTTCCGTAAAATATGCATTTTCTTCTAATTTCTTCCATTTTCGGGTTTAGTCGGGACTCCTGATGACGTTTTGAGACATCTCCTACAACTACAGCACCAGAATTGTGCTGCTGAAGCAAGTCCGTTTTTTGGAATTTTTACGACAGGGTCCCCCCCTTACGACATTTTAGCAAAAAATGTTTTTCTTAAAAAATGCATTTTCTTACATTTTCTTACATTTACGGGTTTAGTCGGGACTCCTGATGACGTTTTGAGACATCTCCTACAACTACAGCACAAGAATTGTGCTGCTGAAGCAAGTCCGTTTTTTTGATTTTTTTTTACGACATTTTGCAAAATATTTTTTTTCCGTAAAATATGCATTTTCTTCTAATTTCTTCCATTTTCGGGTTTAGTCGGGACTCCTGATGACGTTTTGAGACATCTCCTACAACTACAGCACCAGAATTGTGCTGCTGAAGCAAGTCCGTTTTTTGGAATTTTTACGACAGGGTCCCCCCTTACGACATTTTAGCAAAAAATGTTTTTCTTAAAAAATGCATTTTCTTACATTTACGGGTTTAGTCGGGACTCCTGATGACGTTTTGAGACATCTCCTACAACTACAGCACCAGAATTGTGCTGCTGAAGCAAGTCTGTTTTTTGAAAAAATTTTTGTAAAAAAAAAGTTTTCCCAAAAAAAGCATTTTATGCCATTTTTAGGTTTTGTAGGGACTCCTGATGACGTTTTAAGACATCTCCTACAACTACAGCACCAGAATTGTGCTGCTGAAGCAAGTCCGTTTTTTGGAATTTTTACGACAGGGTCCCCCCTTACGACATTTTAGCAAAAAATGTTTTTCTTAAAAAATGCATTTTCTTACATTTTCTTACATTTACGGGTTTAGTCGGGACTCCTGATGACGTTTTGAGACATCTCCTACAACTACAGCAGCAGAATTGTGCTGCTGAAGGAAGTCTGTTTTTTGAATTTTTTTTTGTAAAAAAAAAGTTTTCCCAAAAAAAGCATTTTATGCCATTTTTAGGTTTTGTAGGGACTCCTGATGACGTTTTGAGACATCTCCTACAACTACAGCACCAGAATTGTGCTGCTGAAGCAAGTCAGTTTTTTGGCATTTTTACGACAGGGTCCCCCCTTACGACATTTTAGCAAAAAATGTTTTTCGTAAAAAATGCATTTTCTTACATTTACGGGTTTAGTCGGGACTCCTGATGACGTTTTGAGACATCTACTACAACTACAGCACCAGAATTGTGCTGCTGAAGCAAGTCAGTTTTTTGGAATTTTTACGACAGGGTCCCCCCTTACGACATTTTAGCAAAAAATGTTTTTCGTAAAAAATGCATTTTCTTACATTTTCTTACATTTACGGGTTTAGTCGGGACTCCTGATGACGTTTTGAGACATCTCCTACAACTACAGCACCAGAATTGTGCTGCTGAAGGAAGTCTGTTTTTTGAATTTTTTTTTGTAAAAAAAAAGTTTTCCCAAAAAAAGCATTTTATGCCATTTTTAGGTTTTGTAGGGACTCCTGATGACGTTTTGAGACATCTCCTACAACTACAGCACCAGAATTGTACTGCTGAAGCAAGTCCTTTTTTTGGCATTTTTACGACAGGGTACCTACCCCCTTACGACATTTTAGCAAAAAATGTTTTTCTTAAAAAATGCATTTTCTTACATTTACGGGTTTAGTCGGGACTCCTGATGACGTTTTGAGACATCTCCTACAACTACAGCACCAGAATTGTGCTGCTGAAGCAAGTCCGTTTTTTGGAAAAAATTTTTATAAAAAAAAAGTTTTCCCAAAAAAAGCATTTTATGCCATTTTTAGGTTTTGACTCCTGATGACGTTTTGAGACATCTCCTACAACTACAGCACCAGAATTGTACTGCTGAAGCAAGTCCGTTTTTTGGCATTTTTACGACAGGGTCCCCCCTTACGACATTTTAGCAAAAAATGTTTTTCGTAAAAAATGCATTTTCTTACATTTTCTTACATTTACGGGTTTAGTCGGGACTCCTGATGACGTTTTGAGACATCTCCTACAACTACAGCACCAGAATTGTGCTGCTGAAGCAAGTCCGTTTTTTGGAATTTTTTTTTGTAAAAAAAAAGTTTTCCCAAAAAAAGCATTTTATGCCATTTTTAGGTTTTGTAGGGACTCCTGATGACGTTTTGAGACATCTCCTACAACTACAGCACCAGAATTGTGCTGCTGAAGCAAGTCAGTTTTTTGAAATTTTTTTTGTAAAAAAAAAGTTTTCCCAAAAAAAGCATTTTATGCCATTTTTAGGTTTTGTAGGGACTCCTGATGACGTTTTGAGACATCTCCTACAACTACAGCACCAGAATTGTGCTGCTGAAGCAAGTCCGTTTTTTTGATTTTTTTTTACGACATTTTGCAAAATATTTTTTTTCCGTAAAATATGCATTTTCTTCTAATTTCTTCCATTTTCGGGTTTAGTCGGGACTCCTGATGACGTTTTGAGACATCTCCTACAACTACAGCACCAGAATTGTGCTGCTGAAGCAAGTCCGTTTTTTGGAATTTTTACGACAGGGTCCCCCCTTACGACATTTTAGCAAAAAATGTTTTTCTTAAAAAATGCATTTTCTTACATTTACGGGTTTAGTCGGGACTCCTGATGACGTTTTGAGACATCTCCTACAACTACAGCACCAGAATTGTGCTGCTGAAGCAAGTCTGTTTTTTGAAAAATTTTTTGTAAAAAAAAAGTTTTCCCAAAAAAAGCATTTTATGCCATTTTTAGGTTTTGTAGGGACTCCTGATGACGTTTTAAGACATCTCCTACAACTACAGCAGCAGAATTGTGCTGCTGAAGGAAGTCTGTTTTTTGAATTTTTTTTTGTAAAAAAAAAGTTTTCCCAAAAAAAGCATTTTATGCCATTTTTAGGTTTTGTAGGGACTCCTGATGACGTTTTGAGACATCTCCTACAACTACAGCACCAGAATTGTGCTGCTGAAGCAAGTCAGTTTTTTGGCATTTTTACGACAGGGTCCCCCCTTACGACATTTTAGCAAAAAATGTTTTTCGTAAAAAATGCATTTTCTTACATTTTCTTACATTTACGGGTTTAGTCGGGACTCCTGATGACGTTTTGAGACATCTCCTACAACTACAGCACCAGAATTGTGCTGCTGAAGCAAGTCCGTTTTTTGGAATTTTTACGACAGGGTCCCCCCTTACGACATTTTAGCAAAAAATGTTTTTCTTAAAAAATGCATTTTCTTACATTTTCTTACATTTACGGGTTTAGTCGGGACTCCTGATGACGTTTTGAGACATCTCCTAAAACTACAGCACCAGAATTGTGCTGCTGAAGCAAGTCCGTTTTTTGAATTTTTTTTTGTAAAAAAAAAGTTTTCCCAAAAAAAGCATTTTATGCCATTTTTAGGTTTTGTAGGGACTCCTGATGACGTTTTGAGACATCTCCTACAACTACAGCACCAGAATTGTTCTGCTGAAGCAAGTCCGTTTTTTGGAATTTTTTTTACGACATTTTGCAAAATATTTTTTTTCCGTAAAATATGCATTTTCTTCTAATTTCTTCCATTTTCGGGTTTAGTCGGGACTCCTGATGACGTTTTGAGACATCTACTACAACTACAGCACCAGAATTGTGCTGCTGAAGCAAGTCAGTTTTTTGGAATTTTTACGACAGGGTCCCCCCTTACGACATTTTAGCAAAAAATGTTTTTCGTAAAAAATGCATTTTCTTACATTTTCTTACATTTACGGGTTTAGTCGGGACTCCTGATGACGTTTTGAGACATCTCCTACAACTACAGCACCAGAATTGTGCTGCTGAAGGAAGTCTGTTTTTTGAATTTTTTTTTGTAAAAAAAAAGTTTTCCCAAAAAAAGTATTTTATGCCATTTTTAGGTTTTGTAGGGACTCCTGATGACGTTTTGAGACATCTACTACAACTACAGCACCAGAATTGTACTGCTGAAGCAAGTCCGTTTTTTGGCATTTTTACGACAGGGTCCCCCCTTACGACATTTTAGCAAAAAATGTTTTTCTTAAAAAATGCATTTTCTTACATTTTCTTACATTTACGGGTTTAGTCGGGACTCCTGATGACGTTTTGAGACATCTCCTACAACTACAGCACCAGAATTGTGCTGCTGAAGCAAGTCTGTTTTTTGAATTTTTTTTTGTAAAAAAAAAGTTTTCCCAAAAAAAGCATTTTATGCCATTTTTAGGTTTTGTAGGGACTCCTGGTGACGTTTTGAGACATCTCCTACAACTACAGCACCAGAATTGTACTGCTGAAGCAAGTCCTTTTTTTGGCATTTTTACGACAGGGTACCCCCTTACGACATTTTAGCAAAAAATGTTTTTCTTAAAAAATGCATTTTCTTACATTTTCTTACATTTACGGGTTTAGTCGGGACTCCTGATGACGTTTTGAGACATCTCCTACAACTACAGCACCAGAATTGTGCTGCTGAAGCAAGTCCGTTTTTTGGAATTTTTTTTTGTAAAAAAAAAGTTTTCCCAAAAAAAGCATTTTATGCCATTTTTAGGTTTTGACTCCTGATGACGTTTTGAGACATCTCCTACAACTACAGCACCAGAATTGTACTGCTGAAGCAAGTCCGTTTTTTGGCATTTTTACGACAGGGTCCCCCCTTACGACATTTTAGCAAAAAATGTTTTTCGTAAAAAATGCATTTTCTTACATTTTCTTACATTTACGGGTTTAGTCGGGACTCCTGATGACGTTTTGAGACATCTCCTACAACTACAGCACCAGAATTGTGCTGCTGAAGCAAGTCCGTTTTTTGGAATTTTTTTTTGTAAAAAAAAAGTTTTCCCAAAAAAAGCATTTTATGCCATTTTTAGGTTTTGTAGGGACTCCTGATGACGTTTTGAGACATCTCCTACAACTACAGCACCAGAATTGTGCTGCTGAAGCAAGTCAGTTTTTTGAAAATTTTTTTGTAAAAAAAAAGTTTTCCCAAAAAAAGCATTTTATGCCATTTTTAGGTTTTGTAGGGACTCTTGACGTTTTGAGACATCTCCTACAACTACAGCACCAGAATTGTACTGCTGAAGCAAGTCTGTTTTTTGGCATTTTTACGACAGGGTCCCCCCTTACGACATTTTAGCAAAAAATGTTTTTCTTAAAAAATGCATTTTCTTACATTTACGGGTTTAGTCGGGACTCCTGATGACGTTTTGAGACATCTCCTACAACTACAGCACCAGAATTGTGCTGCTGAAGCAAGTCCGTTTTTTTGAATTTTTTTTACGACATTTTGCAAAATATTTTTTTTCCGTAAAATATGCATTTTCTTCTAATTTCTTCCATTTTCGGGTTTAGTCGGGACTCCTGATGACGTTTTGAGACATCTCCTACAACTACAGCACCAGAATTGTGCTGCTGAAGCAAGTCCGTTTTTTGGAATTTTTACGACAGGGTCCCCCCTTACGACATTTTAGCAAAAAATGTTTTTCTTAAAAAATGCATTTTCTTACATTTTCTTACATTTACGGGTTTAGTCGGGACTCCTGATGACGTTTTGAGACATCTCCTACAACTACAGCACCAGAATTGTGCTGCTGAAGCAAGTCCGTTTTTTGGAATTTTTTTTTGTAAAAAAAAAGTTTTCCCAAAAAAAGCATTTTATGCCATTTTTAGGTTTTGTAGGGACTCCTGATGACGTTTTGAGACATCTCCTACAACTACAGCACCAGAATTGTACTGCTGAAGCAAGTCCTTTTTTTGGCATTTTTACGACAGGGTACCTACCCCCTTACGACATTTTAGCAAAAAATGTTTTTCTTAAAAAATGCATTTTCTTACATTTACGGGTTTAGTCGGGACTCCTGATGACGTTTTGAGACATCTCCTACAACTACAGCACCAGAATTGTGCTGCTGAAGCAAGTCCGTTTTTTGGAAATTTTTTTTATAAAAAAAAAGTTTTCCCAAAAAAAGCATTTTATGCCATTTTTAGGTTTTGACTCCTGATGACGTTTTGAGACATCTCCTACAACTACAGCACCAGAATTGTACTGCTGAAGCAAGTCCGTTTTTTGGCATTTTTACGACAGGGTCCCCCCTTACGACATTTTAGCAAAAAATGTTTTTCGTAAAAAATGCATTTTCTTACATTTTCTTACATTTACGGGTTTAGTCGGGACTCCTGATGACGTTTTGAGACATCTCCTACAACTACAGCACCAGAATTGTGCTGCTGAAGCAAGTCCGTTTTTTGGAATTTTTTTTTGTAAAAAAAAAGTTTTCCCAAAAAAAGCATTTTATGCCATTTTTAGGTTTTGTAGGGACTCCTGGTGACGTTTTGAGACATCTCCTACAACTACAGCACCAGAATTGTGCTGCTGAAGCAAGTCAGTTTTTTGAAATTTTTTTTGTAAAAAAAAAGTTTTCCCAAAAAAAGCATTTTATGCCATTTTTAGGTTTTGTAGGGACTCCTGACGTTTTGAGACATCTCCTACAACTACAGCACCAGAATTGTACTGCTGAAGCAAGTCTGTTTTTTGGCATTTTTACGACAGGGTCCCCCCTTACGACATTTTAGCAAAAAATGTTTTTCTTAAAAAATGCATTTTCTTACATTTTCTTACATTTACGGGTTTAGTCGGGACTCCTGATGACGTTTTGAGACATCTCCTACAACTACAGCACAAGAATTGTGCTGCTGAAGCAAGTCCGTTTTTTTGATTTTTTTTTACGACATTTTGCAAAATATTTTTTTTCCGTAAAATATGCATTTTCTTCTAATTTCTTCCATTTTCGGGTTTAGTCGGGACTCCTGATGACGTTTTGAGACATCTCCTACAACTACAGCACCAGAATTGTGCTGCTGAAGCAAGTCCGTTTTTTGGAATTTTTACGACAGGGTCCCCCCTTACGACATTTTAGCAAAAAATGTTTTTCTTAAAAAATGCATTTTCTTACATTTACGGGTTTAGTCGGGACTCCTGATGACGTTTTGAGACATCTCCTACAACTACAGCACCAGAATTGTGCTACTGAAGCTAGTCTGTTTTTTTGAAAAATTTTTTGTAAAAAAAAAGTTTTCCCAAAAAAAGCATTTTATGCCATTTTTAGGTTTTGTAGGGACTCCTGATGACGTTTTAAGACATCTCCTACAACTACAGCACCAGAATTGTGCTGCTGAAGCAAGTCCGTTTTTTGGAATTTTTACGACAGGGTCCCCCCTTACGACATTTTAGCAAAAAATGTTTTTCGTAAAAAATGCATTTTCTTACATTTTCTTACATTTACGGGTTTAGTCGGGACTCCTGATGACGTTTTGAGACATCTCCTACAACTACAGCACCAGAATTGTGCTGCTGAAGCAAGTCCGTTTTTTGGAATTTTTACGACAGGGTCCCCCCTTACGACATTTTAGCAAAAAATGTTTTTCTTAAAAAATGCATTTTCTTACATTTTCTTACATTTACGGGTTTAGTCGGGACTCCTGATGACGTTTTGAGACATCTCCTAAAACTACAGCACCAGAATTGTGCTGCTGAAGCAAGTCCGTTTTTTGAATTTTTTTTTGTAAAAAAAAAGTTTTCCCAAAAAAAGCATTTTATGCCATTTTTAGGTTTTGTAGGGACTCCTGATGACGTTTTGAGACATCTCCTACAACTACAGCACCAGAATTGTTCTGCTGAAGCAAGTCCGTTTTTTGGAATTTTTTTTACGACATTTTGCAAAATATTTTTTTTCCGTAAAATATGCATTTTCTTCTAATTTCTTCCATTTTCGGGTTTAGTCGGGACTCCTGATGACGTTTTGAGACATCTACTACAACTACAGCACCAGAATTGTGCTGCTGAAGCAAGTCAGTTTTTTGGAATTTTTACGACAGGGTCCCCCCTTACGACATTTTAGCAAAAAATGTTTTTCGTAAAAAATGCATTTTCTTACATTTTCTTACATTTACGGGTTTAGTCGGGACTCCTGATGACGTTTTGAGACATCTCCTACAACTACAGCACCAGAATTGTGCTGCTGAAGGAAGTCTGTTTTTTGAATTTTTTTTTGTAAAAAAAAAGTTTTCCCAAAAAAAGCATTTTATGCCATTTTTAGGTTTTGTAGGGACTCCTGATGACGTTTTGAGACATCTACTACAACTACAGCACCAGAATTGTACTGCTGAAGCAAGTCCGTTTTTTGGCATTTTTACGACAGGGTCCCCCCTTACGACATTTTAGCAAAAAATGTTTTTCTTAAAAAATGCATTTTCTTACATTTTCTTACATTTACGGGTTTAGTCGGGACTCCTGATGACGTTTTGAGACATCTCCTACAACTACAGCACCAGAATTGTGCTGCTGAAGCAAGTCTGTTTTTTGAATTTTTTTTTGTAAAAAAAAAGTTTTCCCAAAAAAAGCATTTTATGCCATTTTTAGGTTTTGTAGGGACTCCTGGTGACGTTTTGAGACATCTCCTACAACTACAGCACCAGAATTGTACTGCTGAAGCAAGTCCTTTTTTTGGCATTTTTACGACAGGGTACCCCCTTACGACATTTTAGCAAAAAATGTTTTTCTTAAAAAATGCATTTTCTTACATTTTCTTACATTTACGGGTTTAGTCGGGACTCCTGATGACGTTTTGAGACATCTCCTACAACTACAGCACCAGAATTGTGCTGCTGAAGCAAGTCCGTTTTTTGGAATTTTTTTTTGTAAAAAAAAAGTTTTCCCAAAAAAAGCATTTTATGCCATTTTTAGGTTTTGACTCCTGATGACGTTTTGAGACATCTCCTACAACTACAGCACCAGAATTGTACTGCTGAAGCAAGTCCGTTTTTTGGCATTTTTACGACAGGGTCCCCCCTTACGACATTTTAGCAAAAAATGTTTTTCGTAAAAAATGCATTTTCTTACATTTTCTTACATTTACGGGTTTAGTCGGGACTCCTGATGACGTTTTGAGACATCTCCTACAACTACAGCACCAGAATTGTGCTGCTGAAGCAAGTCCGTTTTTTGGAATTTTTTTTTGTAAAAAAAAAGTTTTCCCAAAAAAAGCATTTTATGCCATTTTTAGGTTTTGTAGGGACTCCTGGTGACGTTTTGAGACATCTCCTACAACTACAGCACCAGAATTGTGCTGCTGAAGCAAGTCAGTTTTTTGAAATTTTTTTTGTAAAAAAAAAGTTTTCCCAAAAAAAGCATTTTATGCCATTTTTAGGTTTTGTAGGGACTCCTGACGTTTTGAGACATCTCCTACAACTACAGCACCAGAATTGTACTGCTGAAGCAAGTCTGTTTTTTGGCATTTTTACGACAGGGTCCCCCCTTACGACATTTTAGCAAAAAATGTTTTTCTTAAAAAATGCATTTTCTTACATTTTCTTACATTTACGGGTTTAGTCGGGACTCCTGATGACGTTTTGAGACATCTCCTACAACTACAGCACAAGAATTGTGCTGCTGAAGCAAGTCCGTTTTTTTGATTTTTTTTTACGACATTTTGCAAAATATTTTTTTTCCGTAAAATATGCATTTTCTTCTAATTTCTTCCATTTTCGGGTTTAGTCGGGACTCCTGATGACGTTTTGAGACATCTCCTACAACTACAGCACCAGAATTGTGCTGCTGAAGCAAGTCCGTTTTTTGGAATTTTTACGACAGGGTCCCCCCTTACGACATTTTAGCAAAAAATGTTTTTCTTAAAAAATGCATTTTCTTACATTTACGGGTTTAGTCGGGACTCCTGATGACGTTTTGAGACATCTCCTACAACTACAGCACCAGAATTGTGCTACTGAAGCTAGTCTGTTTTTTTGAAAAATTTTTTGTAAAAAAAAAGTTTTCCCAAAAAAAGCATTTTATGCCATTTTTAGGTTTTGTAGGGACTCCTGATGACGTTTTAAGACATCTCCTACAACTACAGCACCAGAATTGTGCTGCTGAAGCAAGTCCGTTTTTTGGAATTTTTACGACAGGGTCCCCCCTTACGACATTTTAGCAAAAAATGTTTTTCGTAAAAAATGCATTTTCTTACATTTTCTTACATTTACGGGTTTAGTCGGGACTCCTGATGACGTTTTGAGACATCTCCTACAACTACAGCACCAGAATTGTGCTGCTGAAGCAAGTCCGTTTTTTGGAATTTTTACGACAGGGTCCCCCCTTACGACATTTTAGCAAAAAATGTTTTTCTTAAAAAATGCATTTTCTTACATTTTCTTACATTTACGGGTTTAGTCGGGACTCCTGATGACGTTTTGAGACATCTCCTAAAACTACAGCACCAGAATTGTGC
Organism: Entelurus aequoreus; assembly: GCF_033978785.1. NCBI lineage: Eukaryota > Metazoa > Chordata > Actinopteri > Syngnathiformes > Syngnathidae > Entelurus > Entelurus aequoreus. The sequence goes on from NC_084734.1 coordinate 13,692,338, forward strand.
TGCTGAAGCAAGTCCGTTTTTTGAATTTTTTTTTGTAAAAAAAAAGTTTTCCCAAAAAAAGCATTTTATGCCATTTTTAGGTTTTGTAGGGACTCCTGATGACGTTTTGAGACATCTCCTACAACTACAGCACCAGAATTGTTCTGCTGAAGCAAGTCCGTTTTTTGGAATTTTTTTTACGACATTTTGCAAAATATTTTTTTTCCGTAAAATATGCATTTTCTTCTAATTTCTTCCATTTTCGGGTTTAGTCGGGACTCCTGATGACGTTTTGAGACATCTACTACAACTACAGCACCAGAATTGTGCTGCTGAAGCAAGTCAGTTTTTTGGAATTTTTACGACAGGGTCCCCCCTTACGACATTTTAGCAAAAAATGTTTTTCGTAAAAAATGCATTTTCTTACATTTTCTTACATTTACGGGTTTAGTCGGGACTCCTGATGACGTTTTGAGACATCTCCTACAACTACAGCACCAGAATTGTGCTGCTGAAGGAAGTCTGTTTTTTGAATTTTTTTTTGTAAAAAAAAAGTTTTCCCAAAAAAAGCATTTTATGCCATTTTTAGGTTTTGTAGGGACTCCTGATGACGTTTTGAGACATCTACTACAACTACAGCACCAGAATTGTACTGCTGAAGCAAGTCCGTTTTTTGGCATTTTTACGACAGGGTCCCCCCTTACGACATTTTAGCAAAAAATGTTTTTCTTAAAAAATGCATTTTCTTACATTTTCTTACATTTACGGGTTTAGTCGGGACTCCTGATGACGTTTTGAGACATCTCCTACAACTACAGCACCAGAATTGTGCTGCTGAAGCAAGTCTGTTTTTTGAATTTTTTTTTGTAAAAAAAAAGTTTTCCCAAAAAAAGCATTTTATGCCATTTTTAGGTTTTGTAGGGACTCCTGGTGACGTTTTGAGACATCTCCTACAACTACAGCACCAGAATTGTACTGCTGAAGCAAGTCCTTTTTTTGGCATTTTTACGACAGGGTACCCCCTTACGACATTTTAGCAAAAAATGTTTTTCTTAAAAAATGCATTTTCTTACATTTTCTTACATTTACGGGTTTAGTCGGGACTCCTGATGACGTTTTGAGACATCTCCTACAACTACAGCACCAGAATTGTGCTGCTGAAGCAAGTCCGTTTTTTGGAATTTTTTTTTGTAAAAAAAAAGTTTTCCCAAAAAAAGCATTTTATGCCATTTTTAGGTTTTGACTCCTGATGACGTTTTGAGACATCTCCTACAACTACAGCACCAGAATTGTACTGCTGAAGCAAGTCCGTTTTTTGGCATTTTTACGACAGGGTCCCCCCTTACGACATTTTAGCAAAAAATGTTTTTCGTAAAAAATGCATTTTCTTACATTTTCTTACATTTACGGGTTTAGTCGGGACTCCTGATGACGTTTTGAGACATCTCCTACAACTACAGCACCAGAATTGTGCTGCTGAAGCAAGTCCGTTTTTTGGAATTTTTTTTTGTAAAAAAAAAGTTTTCCCAAAAAAAGCATTTTATGCCATTTTTAGGTTTTGTAGGGACTCCTGATGACGTTTTGAGACATCTCCTACAACTACAGCACCAGAATTGTGCTGCTGAAGCAAGTCAGTTTTTTGAAATTTTTTTTGTAAAAAAAAAGTTTTCCCAAAAAAAGCATTTTATGCCATTTTTAGGTTTTGTAGGGACTCCTGACGTTTTGAGACATCTCCTACAACTACAGCACCAGAATTGTACTGCTGAAGCAAGTCTGTTTTTTGGCATTTTTACGACAGGGTCCCCCCTTACGACATTTTAGCAAAAAATGTTTTTCTTAAAAAATGCATTTTCTTACATTTTCTTACATTTACGGGTTTAGTCGGGACTCCTGATGACGTTTTGAGACATCTCCTACAACTACAGCACCAGAATTGTGCTGCTGAAGCAAGTCCGTTTTTTTGAATTTTTTTTACGACATTTTGCAAAATATTTTTTTTCCGTAAAATATGCATTTTCTTCTAATTTCTTCCATTTTCGGGTTTAGTCGGGACTCCTGATGACGTTTTGAGACATCTACTACAACTACAGCACCAGAATTGTGCTGCTGAAGCAAGTCCGTTTTTTGGAATTTTTACGACAGGGTCCCCCCTTACGACATTTTAGCAAAAAATGTTTTTCTTAAAAAATGCATTTTCTTACATTTTCTTACATTTACGGGTTTAGTCGGGACTCCTGATGACGTTTTGAGACATCTCCTACAACTACAGCACCAGAATTGTGCTGCTGAAGCAAGTCCGTTTTTTGGAAAAAAATTTTGTAAAAAAAAAGTTTTCCCAAAAAAAGCATTTTATGCCATTTTTAGGTTTTGTAGGGACTCCTGATGACGTTTTGAGACATCTCCTACAACTACAGCACCAGAATTGTACTGCTGAAGCAAGTCCGTTTTTTGGCATTTTTACGACAGGGTACCCCCTTACGACATTTTAGCAAAAAATGTTTTTCGTAAAAAATGCATTTTCTTACATTTACGGGTTTAGTCAGAACTCCTGATGACGTTTTGAGACATCTCCTACAACTACAGCACCAGAATTGTGCTGCTGAAGCAAGTCCGTTTTTTGGAATTTTTTTTTGTAAAAAAAAAAGTTTTCCCAAAAAAAGCATTTTATGCCATTTTTAGGTTTTGTAGGGACTCCTGATGACGTTTTGAGACATCTCCTACAACTACAGCACCAGAATTGTACTGCTGAAGCAAGTCCGTTTTTTGGCATTTTTACGACATTTTAGCAAAAAATGTTTTTCTTAAAAAATGCATTTTCTTACATTTTCTTACATTTACGGGTTTAGTCGGGACTCCTGATGACGTTTTGAGACATCTCCTACAACTACAGCACCAGAATTGTGCTGCTGAAGCAAGTCTGTTTTTTGAATTTTTTTTTGTAAAAAAAAAGTTTTCCCAAAAAAAGCATTTTATGCCATTTTTAGGTTTTGTAGGGACTCCTGATGACGTTTTGAGACATCTCCTACAACTACAGCACCAGAATTGTACTGCTGAAGCAAGTCAGTTTTTTGGCATTTTTACGACAGGGTCTCCCCCCTTACGACATTTTAGCAAAAAATGTTTTTCTTAAAAAATGCATTTTCTTACATTTTCTTACATTTACGGGTTTAGTCGGGACTCCTGATGACGTTTTGAGACATCTCCTACAACTACAGCACCAGAATTGTGCTGCTGAAGCAAGTCTGTTTTTTGAATTTTTAAAAAAAAAAAAAAAGTTTTCCCCAAAAAAGCATTTTATGCCATTTTTAGGTTTTGTAGGGACTCCTGATGACGTTTTAAGACATCTCCTACAACTACAGCACCCGAATTGTGCTGCTGAAGCAAGTCAGTTTTGTGGCATTTTTACGACAGGGTCCCCCCTTACGACATTTTAGCAAAAAATGTTTTTCGTAAAAAATGCATTTTCTTACATTTTCTTACATTTACGGGTTTAGTCGGGACTCCTGATGACGTTTTGAGACATCTCCTACAACTACAGCACCAGAATTGTGCTGCTGAAGCAAGTCAGTTTTTTGGAATTTTTTTTTGTAAAAAAAAAGTTTTCCCAAAAAAAGCATTTTATGCCATTTTTAGGTTTTGTAGGGACTCCTGATGACGTTTTAAGACATCTCCTACAACTACAGCACCAGAATTGTGCTGCTGAAGCAAGTCAGTTTTTTGGAATTTTTACGACATTTTAGCAAAAACATTTTTTCGTAAAAAATGCATTTTCTTACATTTTCTTACATTTACGGGTTTAGTCGGGACTCCTGATGACGTTTTGAGACATCTCCTACAACTACAGCACCAGAATTGTGCTGCTGAAGCAAGACCGTTTTTTTGAAATTTTTTTACGACATTTTGCAAAATATTTTTTTTCCGTAAAATATGCATTTTCTTCTAATTTCTTCCATTTTCGGGTTTAGTCGGGACTCCTGATGACGTTTTGAGACATCTCCTACAACTACAGCACCAGAATCGTGCTGCTGAAGCAAGTCCGTTTTTTGGAATTTTTACGACATTTTAGCAAAAAATGTTTTTCTTAAAAAATGCATTTTCTTACATTTACGGGTTTAGTCGGGACTCCTGATGACATTTTGAGACATCTCCTACAACTACAGCACCAGAATTGTGCTGCTGAAGCAAGTCCGTTTTTTTGATTTTTTTTTACGACATTTTGCAAAATATTTTTTTTCCGTAAAATATGCATTTTCTTCTAATTTCTTCCATTTTCGGGTTTAGTCGGGACTCCTGATGACGTTTTGAGACATCTCCTACAACTACAGCACCAGAATTGTGCTGCTGAAGCAAGTCCGTTTTTTGGAATTTTTACGACAGGGTCCCCCCTTACGACATTTTAGCAAAAAATGTTTTTCTTAAAAAATGCATTTTCTTACATTTTCTTACATTTACGGGTTTAGTCGGGACTCCTGATGACGTTTTGAGACATCTCCTACAACTACAGCAGCAGAATTGTGCTGCTGAAGGAAGTCTGTTTTTTGAATTTTTTTTTGTAAAAAAAAAGTTTTCCCAAAAAAAGCATTTTATGCCATTTTTAGGTTTTGTAGGGACTCCTGATGACGTTTTGAGACATCTCCTACAACTACAGCACCAGAATTGTGCTGCTGAAGCAAGTCAGTTTTTTGGCATTTTTACGACAGGGTCCCCCCTTACGACATTTTAGCAAAAAATGTTTTTCGTAAAAAATGCATTTTCTTACATTTTCTTACATTTACGGGTTTAGTCGGGACTCCTGATGACGTTTTGAGACATCTCCTACAACTACAGCACCAGAATTGTGCTGCTGAAGCAAGTCCGTTTTTTGGAATTTTTACGACAGGGTCCCCCCTTACGACATTTTAGCAAAAAATGTTTTTCTTAAAAAATGCATTTTCTTACATTTTCTTACATTTACGGGTTTAGTCGGGACTCCTGATGACGTTTTGAGACATCTCCTAAAACTACAGCACCAGAATTGTGCTGCTGAAGCAAGTCCGTTTTTTGAATTTTTTTTTGTAAAAAAAAAGTTTTCCCAAAAAAAGCATTTTATGCCATTTTTAGGTTTTGTAGGGACTCCTGATGACGTTTTGAGACATCTCCTACAACTACAGCACCAGAATTGTTCTGCTGAAGCAAGTCCGTTTTTTGGAATTTTTTTTACGACATTTTGCAAAATATTTTTTTTCCGTAAAATATGCATTTTCTTCTAATTTCTTCCATTTTCGGGTTTAGTCGGGACTCCTGATGACGTTTTGAGACATCTACTACAACTACAGCACCAGAATTGTGCTGCTGAAGCAAGTCAGTTTTTTGGAATTTTTACGACAGGGTCCCCCCTTACGACATTTTAGCAAAAAATGTTTTTCGTAAAAAATGCATTTTCTTACATTTTCTTACATTTACGGGTTTAGTCGGGACTCCTGATGACGTTTTGAGACATCTCCTACAACTACAGCACCAGAATTGTGCTGCTGAAGGAAGTCTGTTTTTTGAATTTTTTTTTGTAAAAAAAAAGTTTTCCCAAAAAAAGCATTTTATGCCATTTTTAGGTTTTGTAGGGACTCCTGATGACGTTTTGAGACATCTCCTACAACTACAGCACCAGAATTGTACTGCTGAAGCAAGTCCGTTTTTTGGCATTTTTACGACAGGGTACCCCCTTACGACATTTTAGCAAAAAATGTTTTTCGTAAAAAATGCATTTTCTTACATTTACGGGTTTAGTCAGAACTCCTGATGACGTTTTGAGACATCTCCTACAACTACAGCACCAGAATTGTGCTGCTGAAGCAAGTCCGTTTTTTGGAATTTTTTTTTGTAAAAAAAAAAGTTTTCCCAAAAAAAGCATTTTATGCCATTTTTAGGTTTTGTAGGGACTCCTGATGACGTTTTGAGACATCTCCTACAACTACAGCACCAGAATTGTACTGCTGAAGCAAGTCCGTTTTTTGGCATTTTTACGACATTTTAGCAAAAAATGTTTTTCTTAAAAAATGCATTTTCTTACATTTTCTTACATTTACGGGTTTAGTCGGGACTCCTGATGACGTTTTGAGACATCTCCTACAACTACAGCACCAGAATTGTGCTGCTGAAGCAAGTCTGTTTTTTGAATTTTTTTTTGTAAAAAAAAAGTTTTCCCAAAAAAAGCATTTTATGCCATTTTTAGGTTTTGTAGGGACTCCTGATGACGTTTTGAGACATCTCCTACAACTACAGCACCAGAATTGTACTGCTGAAGCAAGTCAGTTTTTTGGCATTTTTACGACAGGGTCTCCCCCCTTACGACATTTTAGCAAAAAATGTTTTTCTTAAAAAATGCATTTTCTTACATTTTCTTACATTTACGGGTTTAGTCGGGACTCCTGATGACGTTTTGAGACATCTCCTACAACTACAGCACCAGAATTGTGCTGCTGAAGCAAGTCTGTTTTTTGAATTTTTAAAAAAAAAAAAAAAGTTTTCCCAAAAAAAGCATTTTATGCCATTTTTAGGTTTTGTAGGGACTCCTGATGACGTTTTAAGACATCTCCTACAACTACAGCACCCGAATTGTGCTGCTGAAGCAAGTCAGTTTTGTGGCATTTTTACGACAGGGTCCCCCCTTACGACATTTTAGCAAAAAATGTTTTTCGTAAAAAATGCATTTTCTTACATTTTCTTACATTTACGGGTTTAGTCGGGACTCCTGATGACGTTTTGAGACATCTCCTACAACTACAGCACCAGAATTGTGCTGCTGAAGCAAGTCAGTTTTTTGGAATTTTTTTTTGTAAAAAAAAAGTTTTCCCAAAAAAAGCATTTTATGCCATTTTTAGGTTTTGTAGGGACTCCTGATGACGTTTTAAGACATCTCCTACAACTACAGCACCAGAATTGTGCTGCTGAAGCAAGTCAGTTTTTTGGAATTTTTACGACATTTTAGCAAAAACATTTTTTCGTAAAAAATGCATTTTCTTACATTTTCTTACATTTACGGGTTTAGTCGGGACTCCTGATGACGTTTTGAGACATCTCCTACAACTACAGCACCAGAATTGTGCTGCTGAAGCAAGACCGTTTTTTTGAAATTTTTTTACGACATTTTGCAAAATATTTTTTTTCCGTAAAATATGCATTTTCTTCTAATTTCTTCCATTTTCGGGTTTAGTCGGGACTCCTGATGACGTTTTGAGACATCTCCTACAACTACAGCACCAGAATCGTGCTGCTGAAGCAAGTCCGTTTTTTGGAATTTTTACGACATTTTAGCAAAAAATGTTTTTCTTAAAAAATGCATTTTCTTACATTTACGGGTTTAGTCGGGACTCCTGATGACATTTTGAGACATCTCCTACAACTACAGCACCAGAATTGTGCTGCTGAAGCAAGTCCGTTTTTTTGATTTTTTTTTACGACATTTTGCAAAATATTTTTTTTCCGTAAAATATGCATTTTCTTCTAATTTCTTCCATTTTCGGGTTTAGTCGGGACTCCTGATGACGTTTTGAGACATCTCCTACAACTACAGCACCAGAATTGTGCTGCTGAAGCAAGTCCGTTTTTTGGAATTTTTACGACAGGGTCCCCCCTTACGACATTTTAGCAAAAAATGTTTTTCTTAAAAAATGCATTTTCTTACATTTACGGGTTTAGTCGGGACTCCTGATGACGTTTTGAGACATCTCCTACAACTACAGCACCAGAATTGTGCTGCTGAAGCAAGTCTGTTTTTTGAAAAATTTTTTGTAAAAAAAAAGTTTTCCCAAAAAAAGCATTTTATGCCATTTTTAGGTTTTGTAGGGACTCCTGATGACGTTTTAAGACATCTCCTACAACTACAGCACCAGAATTGTGCTGCTGAAGCAAGTCCGTTTTTTGGAATTTTTACGACAGGGTCCCCCCTTACGACATTTTAGCAAAAAATGTTTTTCTTAAAAAATGCATTTTCTTACATTTTCTTACATTTACGGGTTTAGTCGGGACTCCTGATGACGTTTTGAGACATCTCCTACAACTACAGCAGCAGAATTGTGCTGCTGAAGGAAGTCTGTTTTTTGAATTTTTTTTTGTAAAAAAAAAGTTTTCCCAAAAAAAGCATTTTATGCCATTTTTAGGTTTTGTAGGGACTCCTGATGACGTTTTGAGACATCTCCTACAACTACAGCACCAGAATTGTGCTGCTGAAGCAAGTCAGTTTTTTGGCATTTTTACGACAGGGTCCCCCCTTACGACATTTTAGCAAAAAATGTTTTTCGTAAAAAATGCATTTTCTTACATTTTCTTACATTTACGGGTTTAGTCGGGACTCCTGATGACGTTTTGAGACATCTCCTACAACTACAGCACCAGAATTGTGCTGCTGAAGCAAGTCCGTTTTTTGGAATTTTTACGACAGGGTCCCCCCTTACGACATTTTAGCAAAAAATGTTTTTCTTAAAAAATGCATTTTCTTACATTTTCTTACATTTACGGGTTTAGTCGGGACTCCTGATGACGTTTTGAGACATCTCCTAAAACTACAGCACCAGAATTGTGCTGCTGAAGCAAGTCCGTTTTTTGAATTTTTTTTTGTAAAAAAAAAGTTTTCCCAAAAAAAGCATTTTATGCCATTTTTAGGTTTTGTAGGGACTCCTGATGACGTTTTGAGACATCTCCTACAACTACAGCACCAGAATTGTTCTGCTGAAGCAAGTCCGTTTTTTGGAATTTTTTTTACGACATTTTGCAAAATATTTTTTTTCCGTAAAATATGCATTTTCTTCTAATTTCTTCCATTTTCGGGTTTAGTCGGGACTCCTGATGACGTTTTGAGACATCTACTACAACTACAGCACCAGAATTGTGCTGCTGAAGCAAGTCAGTTTTTTGGAATTTTTACGACAGGGTCCCCCCTTACGACATTTTAGCAAAAAATGTTTTTCGTAAAAAATGCATTTTCTTACATTTTCTTACATTTACGGGTTTAGTCGGGACTCCTGATGACGTTTTGAGACATCTCCTACAACTACAGCACCAGAATTGTGCTGCTGAAGCAAGTCTGTTTTTTGAATTTTTTTTTGTAAAAAAAAAGTTTTCCCAAAAAAAGCATTTTATGCCATTTTTAGGTTTTGTAGGGACTCCTGGTGACGTTTTGAGACATCTCCTACAACTACAGCACCAGAATTGTACTGCTGAAGCAAGTCCTTTTTTTGGCATTTTTACGACAGGGTACCCCCTTACGACATTTTAGCAAAAAATGTTTTTCTTAAAAAATGCATTTTCTTACATTTTCTTACATTTACGGGTTTAGTCGGGACTCCTGATGACGTTTTGAGACATCTCCTACAACTACAGCACCAGAATTGTGCTGCTGAAGCAAGTCCGTTTTTTGGAATTTTTTTTTGTAAAAAAAAAGTTTTCCCAAAAAAAGCATTTTATGCCATTTTTAGGTTTTGACTCCTGATGACGTTTTGAGACATCTCCTACAACTACAGCACCAGAATTGTGCTGCTGAAGCAAGTCAGTTTTTTGAAAATTTTTTTGTAAAAAAAAAGTTTTCCCAAAAAAAGCATTTTATGCCATTTTTAGGTTTTGTAGGGACTCTTGACGTTTTGAGACATCTCCTACAACTACAGCACCAGAATTGTACTGCTGAAGCAAGTCTGTTTTTTGGCATTTTTACGACAGGGTCCCCCCTTACGACATTTTAGCAAAAAATGTTTTTCTTAAAAAATGCATTTTCTTACATTTTCTTACATTTACGGGTTTAGTCGGGACTCCTGATGACGTTTTGAGACATCTCCTACAACTACAGCACCAGAATTGTGCTGCTGAAGCAAGTCCGTTTTTTTGAATTTTTTTTACGACATTTTGCAAAATATTTTTTTTCCGTAAAATATGCATTTTCTTCTAATTTCTTCCATTTTCGGGTTTAGTCGGGACTCCTGATGACGTTTTGAGACATCTCCTACAACTACAGCACCAGAATTGTGCTGCTGAAGCAAGTCCGTTTTTTGGAATTTTTACGACAGGGTCCCCCCTTACGACATTTTAGCAAAAAATGTTTTTCTTAAAAAATGCATTTTCTTACATTTTCTTACATTTACGGGTTTAGTCGGGACTCCTGATGACGTTTTGAGACATCTCCTACAACTACAGCACCAGAATTGTGCTGCTGAAGCAAGTCCGTTTTTTGGAATTTTTTTTTGTAAAAAAAAAGTTTTCCCAAAAAAAGCATTTTATGCCATTTTTAGGTTTTGTAGGGACTCCTGATGACGTTTTGAGACATCTCCTACAACTACAGCACCAGAATTGTACTGCTGAAGCAAGTCCTTTTTTTGGCATTTTTACGACAGGGTACCTACCCCCTTACGACATTTTAGCAAAAAATGTTTTTCTTAAAAAATGCATTTTCTTACATTTACGGGTTTAGTCGGGACTCCTGATGACGTTTTGAGACATCTCCTACAACTACAGCACCAGAATTGTGCTGCTGAAGCAAGTCCGTTTTTTGGAAAAAATTTTTATAAAAAAAAAGTTTTCCCAAAAAAAGCATTTTATGCCATTTTTAGGTTTTGACTCCTGATGACGTTTTGAGACATCTCCTACAACTACAGCACCAGAATTGTACTGCTGAAGCAAGTCCGTTTTTTGGCATTTTTACGACAGGGTCCCCCCTTACGACATTTTAGCAAAAAATGTTTTTCGTAAAAAATGCATTTTCTTACATTTTCTTACATTTACGGGTTTAGTCGGGACTCCTGATGACGTTTTGAGACATCTCCTACAACTACAGCACCAGAATTGTGCTGCTGAAGCAAGTCCGTTTTTTGGAATTTTTTTTTGTAAAAAAAAAGTTTTCCCAAAAAAAGCATTTTATGCCATTTTTAGGTTTTGTAGGGACTCCTGGTGACGTTTTGAGACATCTCCTACAACTACAGCACCAGAATTGTGCTGCTGAAGCAAGTCAGTTTTTTGAAATTTTTTTTGTAAAAAAAAAGTTTTCCCAAAAAAAGCATTTTATGCCATTTTTAGGTTTTGTAGGGACTCCTGACGTTTTGAGACATCTCCTACAACTACAGCACCAGAATTGTACTGCTGAAGCAAGTCTGTTTTTTGGCATTTTTACGACAGGGTCCCCCCTTACGACATTTTAGCAAAAAATGTTTTTCTTAAAAAATGCATTTTCTTACATTTTCTTACATTTACGGGTTTAGTCGGGACTCCTGATGACGTTTTGAGACATCTCCTACAACTACAGCACAAGAATTGTGCTGCTGAAGCAAGTCCGTTTTTTTGATTTTTTTTTACGACATTTTGCAAAATATTTTTTTTCCGTAAAATATGCATTTTCTTCTAATTTCTTCCATTTTCGGGTTTAGTCGGGACTCCTGATGACGTTTTGAGACATCTCCTACAACTACAGCACCAGAATTGTGCTGCTGAAGCAAGTCCGTTTTTTGGAATTTTTACGACAGGGTCCCCCCTTACGACATTTTAGCAAAAAATGTTTTTCTTAAAAAATGCATTTTCTTACATGTACGGGTTTAGTCGGGACTCCTGATGACGTTTTGAGACATCTCCTACAACTACAGCACCAGAATTGTGCTACTGAAGCTAGTCTGTTTTTTGAAAAAATTTTTGTAAAAAAAAAGTTTTCCCAAAAAAAGCATTTTATGCCATTTTTAGGTTTTGTAGGGACTCCTGATGACGTTTTAAGACATCTCCTACAACTACAGCACCAGAATTGTGCTGCTGAAGCAAGTCCGTTTTTTGGAATTTTTACGACAGGGTCCCCCCTTACGACATTTTAGCAAAAAATGTTTTTCTTAAAAAATGCATTTTCTTACATTTTCTTACATTTACGGGTTTAGTCGGGACTCCTGATGACGTTTTGAGACATCTCCTACAACTACAGCAGCAGAATTGTGCTGCTGAAGGAAGTCTGTTTTTTGAATTTTTTTTTGTAAAAAAAAAGTTTTCCCAAAAAAAGCATTTTATGCCATTTTTAGGTTTTGTAGGGACTCCTGATGACGTTTTGAGACATCTCCTACAACTACAGCACCAGAATTGTGCTGCTGAAGCAAGTCAGTTTTTTGGCATTTTTACGACAGGGTCCCCCCTTACGACATTTTAGCAAAAAATGTTTTTCGTAAAAAATGCATTTTCTTACATTTTCTTACATTTACGGGTTTAGTCGGGACTCCTGATGACGTTTTGAGACATCTCCTACAACTACAGCACCAGAATTGTGCTGCTGAAGCAAGTCCGTTTTTTGGAATTTTTACGACAGGGTCCCCCCTTACGACATTTTAGCAAAAAATGTTTTTCTTAAAAAATGCATTTTCTTACATTTTCTTACATTTACGGGTTTAGTCGGGACTCCTGATGACGTTTTGAGACATCTCCTAAAACTACAGCACCAGAATTGTGCTGCTGAAGCAAGTCCGTTTTTTGAATTTTTTTTTGTAAAAAAAAAGTTTTCCCAAAAAAAGCATTTTATGCCATTTTTAGGTTTTGTAGGGACTCCTGATGACGTTTTGAGACATCTCCTACAACTACAGCACCAGAATTGTTCTGCTGAAGCAAGTCCGTTTTTTGGAATTTTTTTTACGACATTTTGCAAAATATTTTTTTTCCGTAAAATATGCATTTTCTTCTAATTTCTTCCATTTTCGGGTTTAGTCGGGACTCCTGATGACGTTTTGAGACATCTACTACAACTACAGCACCAGAATTGTGCTGCTGAAGCAAGTCAGTTTTTTGGAATTTTTACGACAGGGTCCCCCCTTACGACATTTTAGCAAAAAATGTTTTTCGTAAAAAATGCATTTTCTTACATTTTCTTACATTTACGGGTTTAGTCGGGACTCCTGATGACGTTTTGAGACATCTCCTACAACTACAGCACCAGAATTGTGCTGCTGAAGGAAGTCTGTTTTTTGAATTTTTTTTTGTAAAAAAAAAGTTTTCCCAAAAAAAGCATTTTATGCCATTTTTAGGTTTTGTAGGGACTCCTGATGACGTTTTGAGACATCTACTACAACTACAGCACCAGAATTGTACTGCTGAAGCAAGTCCGTTTTTTGGCATTTTTACGACAGGGTCCCCCCTTACGACATTTTAGCAAAAAATGTTTTTCTTAAAAAATGCATTTTCTTACATTTTCTTACATTTACGGGTTTAGTCGGGACTCCTGATGACGTTTTGAGACATCTCCTACAACTACAGCACCAGAATTGTGCTGCTGAAGCAAGTCTGTTTTTTGAATTTTTTTTTGTAAAAAAAAAGTTTTCCCAAAAAAAGCATTTTATGCCATTTTTAGGTTTTGTAGGGACTCCTGGTGACGTTTTGAGACATCTCCTACAACTACAGCACCAGAATTGTACTGCTGAAGCAAGTCCTTTTTTTGGCATTTTTACGACAGGGTACCCCCTTACGACATTTTAGCAAAAAATGTTTTTCTTAAAAAATGCATTTTCTTACATTTTCTTACATTTACGGGTTTAGTCGGGACTCCTGATGACGTTTTGAGACATCTCCTACAACTACAGCACCAGAATTGTGCTGCTGAAGCAAGTCCGTTTTTTGGAATTTTTTTTTGTAAAAAAAAAGTTTTCCCAAAAAAAGCATTTTATGCCATTTTTAGGTTTTGACTCCTGATGACGTTTTGAGACATCTCCTACAACTACAGCACCAGAATTGTACTGCTGAAGCAAGTCCGTTTTTTGGCATTTTTACGACAGGGTCCCCCCTTACGACATTTTAGCAAAAAATGTTTTTCGTAAAAAATGCATTTTCTTACATTTTCTTACATTTACGGGTTTAGTCGGGACTCCTGATGACGTTTTGAGACATCTCCTACAACTACAGCACCAGAATTGTGCTGCTGAAGCAAGTCCGTTTTTTGGAATTTTTTTTTGTAAAAAAAAAGTTTTCCCAAAAAAAGCATTTTATGCCATTTTTAGGTTTTGTAGGGACTCCTGATGACGTTTTGAGACATCTCCTACAACTACAGCACCAGAATTGTGCTGCTGAAGCAAGTCAGTTTTTTGAAATTTTTTTTGTAAAAAAAAAGTTTTCCCAAAAAAAGCATTTTATGCCATTTTTAGGTTTTGTAGGGACTCCTGACGTTTTGAGACATCTCCTACAACTACAGCACCAGAATTGTACTGCTGAAGCAAGTCTGTTTTTTGGCATTTTTACGACAGGGTCCCCCCTTACGACATTTTAGCAAAAAATGTTTTTCTTAAAAAATGCATTTTCTTACATTTTCTTACATTTACGGGTTTAGTCGGGACTCCTGATGACGTTTTGAGACATCTCCTACAACTACAGCACCAGAATTGGGCTGCTGAAGCAAGTCCGTTTTTTTGAATTTTTTTTACGACATTTTGCAAAATATTTTTTTTCCGTAAAATATGCATTTTCTTCTAATTTCTTCCATTTTCGGGTTTAGTCGGGACTCCTGATGACGTTTTGAGACATCTACTACAACTACAGCACCAGAATTGTGCTGCTGAAGCAAGTCCGTTTTTTGGAATTTTTACGACAGGGTCCCCCCTTACGACATTTTAGCAAAAAATGTTTTTCTTAAAAAATGCATTTTCTTACATTTTCTTACATTTACGGGTTTAGTCGGGACTCCTGATGACGTTTTGAGACATCTCCTACAACTACAGCACCAGAATTGTGCTGCTGAAGCAAGTCCGTTTTTTGGAAAAAAATTTTGTAAAAAAAAAGTTTTCCCAAAAAAAGCATTTTATGCCATTTTTAGGTTTTGTAGGGACTCCTGATGACGTTTTGAGACATCTCCTACAACTACAGCACCAGAATTGTACTGCTGAAGCAAGTCCGTTTTTTGGCATTTTTACGACAGGGTACCCCCTTACGACATTTTAGCAAAAAATGTTTTTCGTAAAAAATGCATTTTCTTACATTTACGGGTTTAGTCAGAACTCCTGATGACGTTTTGAGACATCTCCTACAACTACAGCACCAGAATTGTGCTGCTGAAGCAAGTCCGTTTTTTGGAATTTTTTTTTGTAAAAAAAAAAGTTTTCCCAAAAAAAGCATTTTATGCCATTTTTAGGTTTTGTAGGGACTCCTGATGACGTTTTGAGACATCTCCTACAACTACAGCACCAGAATTGTACTGCTGAAGCAAGTCCGTTTTTTGGCATTTTTACGACAGGGTCCCCCCTTACGACATTTTAGCAAAAAATGTTTTTCTTAAAAAATGCATTTTCTTACATTTTCTTACATTTACGGGTTTAGTCGGGACTCCTGATGACGTTTTGAGACATCTCCTACAACTACAGCACCAGAATTGTGCTGCTGAAGCAAGTCTGTTTTTTGAATTTTTTTTTGTAAAAAAAAAGTTTTCCCAAAAAAAGCATTTTATGCCATTTTTAGGTTTTGTAGGGACTCCTGATGACGTTTTGAGACATCTCCTACAACTACAGCACCAGAATTGTACTGCTGAAGCAAGTCAGTTTTTTGGCATTTTTACGACAGGGTCTCCCCCCTTACGACATTTTAGCAAAAAATGTTTTTCTTAAAAAATGCATTTTCTTACATTTTCTTACATTTACGGGTTTAGTCGGGACTCCTGATGACGTTTTGAGACATCTCCTACAACTACAGCACCAGAATTGTGCTGCTGAAGCAAGTCTGTTTTTTGAATTTTTAAAAAAAAAAAAAAAGTTTTCCCAAAAAAAGCATTTTATGCCATTTTTAGGTTTTGTAGGGACTCCTGATGACGTTTTAAGACATCTCCTACAACTACAGCACCCGAATTGTGCTGCTGAAGCAAGTCAGTTTTGTGGCATTTTTACGACAGGGTCCCCCCTTACGACATTTTAGCAAAAAATGTTTTTCGTAAAAAATGCATTTTCTTACATTTTCTTACATTTACGGGTTTAGTCGGGACTCCTGATGACGTTTTGAGACATCTCCTACAACTACAGCACCAGAATTGTGCTGCTGAAGCAAGTCAGTTTTTTGGAATTTTTTTTTGTAAAAAAAAAGTTTTCCCAAAAAAAGCATTTTATGCCATTTTTAGGTTTTGTAGGGACTCCTGATGACGTTTTAAGACATCTCCTACAACTACAGCACCAGAATTGTGCTGCTGAAGCAAGTCAGTTTTTTGGAATTTTTACGACATTTTAGCAAAAACATTTTTTCGTAAAAAATGCATTTTCTTACATTTTCTTACATTTACGGGTTTAGTCGGGACTCCTGATGACGTTTTGAGACATCTCCTACAACTACAGCACCAGAATTGTGCTGCTGAAGCAAGACCGTTTTTTTGAAATTTTTTTACGACATTTTGCAAAATATTTTTTTTCCGTAAAATATGCATTTTCTTCTAATTTCTTCCATTTTCGGGTTTAGTCGGGACTCCTGATGACGTTTTGAGACATCTCCTACAACTACAGCACCAGAATCGTGCTGCTGAAGCAAGTCCGTTTTTTGGAATTTTTACGACATTTTAGCAAAAAATGTTTTTCTTAAAAAATGCATTTTCTTACATTTACGGGTTTAGTCGGGACTCCTGATGACATTTTGAGACATCTCCTACAACTACAGCACCAGAATTGTGCTGCTGAAGCAAGTCTGTTTTTTGAATTTTTTTTTGTAAAAAAAAAGTTTTCCCAAAAAAAGCATTTTATGCCATTTTTAGGTTTTGTAGGGACTCCTGATGACGTTTTGAGACATCTCCTACAACTACAGCACCAGAATTGTACTGCTGAAGCAAGTCCGTTTTTTGGCATTTTTACGACACCCTTACGACATTTTAGCAAAAAATGTTTGTCTTAAAAAAATGCATTTTCTTACATTTTCTTACATTTACGGGTTTAGTCGGGACTCCTGATGACGTTTTGAGACATCTCCTACAACTACAGCACCAGAATTGGGCTGCTGAAGCAAGTCCGTTTTTTGGATTTTTTACGACACGGTCCCCCCTTACGACATTTTAGCAAAAAATGTTTTTCGTAAAATATGCATTTTCTTACATTTACGGGTTTATTCGGGACTCCTGATGACGTTTTGAGACATCTCCTACAACTACAGCACCAGAATTGTGCTGCTGAAGCAAGTCGTTTTTTTTTTTATTTTTTTAACGACATTTTAGCAAAAAAAAAAATGTTTTCGTAAAATATACATTTTCTTACATTTACGGGTTTAGTCAGGACTCCTGATGACGTTTTGAGACATCTCCTACAACTACAGCACCAGAATTGTGCTGCTGAAGCAAGTCCGTTTTTTGAATTTTTTTTTGCGAAAAAAAGGTTTCCCAAAAAAAGCATTTTCTGCCAATTTCGGGATTTGTCGGGACTCCTGATGACCTTTTTTAGACATCTCCTAAAACTACAGCACCAGAATTGTGCTGCTGAAGCAAGTCCGTTTTTTGGAATTTTTTGTAAGGGTTCCCCCTTACGACATTTTAGCAAAACATTTTTTTTTTGTAATTTAGTGTTAAAAAGGTAATAATGTACTGTACTGTACATATTAATTGGCCACCGCCATCATCACCACCGTGCACCTACATTATGCGAGGGTGCTCTCGGTCCAATTGAACTTTTAATAGGATCCAAAGTGCACGACCTTTGACTGAACATCACACTGTGAAATTGGATTGTGGACTTTTTTTATGTTATTATCAAATCACACAGCATGTGAGAGTTAGCAGGCACACTTCCACTTTTCCCACTGCTCTATATCTAAGGGTGACCAGATCCCAATTCAGCAGGGGCCTCGTGTTATGTTGTGCTTATGCACAAAAACCTGGCGTACGTCCTTTTTTCCATGGTAAAGATGAAAGGTATCGAGACCGAACTTGATGTTGAATTGTGCGCTGTTTCACTCCAGGTTCGTTCTTCACATACTCACATTTGCTTTGCCGACATTTCAACAATGTAAAATAGATCGCGGCGAGGACACACGATTACCGTAATTTCCGGACTATAAGGCGCATTTAAAATACTTTTTTATTTCTCAGTGCGCCTTACACAGTTGCGCCTAATGTAATGAACAAGTTTGGTTGAGCTTACCCACCTCGAGGCTATTTTATTTGGTACATGGTGTAATTATAAGTGTGAGCAGTAGATGGCAGTCAAACATAAGAGATACATGTAGCCTGCACTATGATGGGTTTTAAGTAAACAACAGCAACATTTTAAATGTTCCGTTGAAAATATAGAACATTAGACACGGCGCTCAAAAATCTATCAAAATGTTTTAGCACGACTTTGGTCAGCTATGAAGCCGCACCGCTTGAAGGATTGTCGGCGCATTAAACATACGACTATTATTATGGTGTGTGTATAAGGTAAGACATTATCTGGCGTTTTGTTTCGCAATATTATGCAACTTTTCTTAACTTCTGGTACCTGCTGATCTGTATTTGGGATCTGCATGAGTCCTGAAAAATTGTGTGTCCGCCTTTGTAGTTAATAAGCTTCTTCTTTTTCTCTATCTTCTTGTTATGTGACATTCATCCTCCGCTGTTGGCATTTCTAATATAAAGTAGTGTCAAGTTCTCACTTATATCTGTCAGTAAACTTGCCATGAAAGCGCTAAAACATACCGGTGTAGTGAGTTTACATTATTTACCCAAGGAAGTTTAGTTATTAGAGAGTTCCGGTTGAACGGTTTTTCACGGGACACATTTCCGGTGTGGTTGTTTCCGGATGAGGAGATGCTGCTCCATTATTGATTTGATTTGATTTCGTGTAGACCGCAATATGACTCAAGTAAACAACACCAACATTGTATATGCTCCCTTGAAAATATAGAACATTACACACGGCGCTCAAAAACCTATCAAAATGTTTTAGTAGGACTTTGGTCAGCTATGAAACTGCACCGCTTGATGGATTGTACTGTGCTTCAACATAGGAGTATTATTATGGTGTGTGTATAAGGTAAGACATATTTTCTGGTGTTTTGTTTCGCAATATTATGCAAAAGAAACTTTTCTTACCTTCTGGTACCTGAAAATTTGTGCAGGTCCGCCTTTGTAGTCCGTGCCGACACCGTAGTCGATAAGCTTCTTCTTTTTCTCCACCTTCTTGTTATGGGACATCCATCCTCTGCTGTTGCCATTTCTAATAAAAAGCAGTGTAAAGTTATTACTTATTTCAGTCAGTAAACTCGCCATGAAAGCCCTAAAACATACCGGTGTAGTGAGTTACCATTATTCACCCAAGGAACTTTAGTTATTAGAGTTCTGGTCGGACGGTTTTTCACGGGACACATTTCTGGTGTTGTTGTTTCTGGATGAGGAGATGCTGCTCCGTTATTGATTGAAGTAAAGTCTGAATGTCATTAAAACAGTTAGCTCCATCTTTTGACACTTCACAACAAAGATGACGGGGAGAAGACGCTGCCGAAGGTGAGCCACGTAAATAAGACCGCCCACAAAACGGCGCACCCGGAAGCGGCTTGAAGATGATGTGTAAAACATCATCTATGCAACATTTTGAGCAAAGAACCACCATTACATGTTATGTAGACCCCAAGGAAGTCTTTTACATTTAGAAAAAAATATATATATTATGACTCCTTTAATGCGCCTTATAATCCGGTGCGCCTTATATATGAAAAAAAGATCAAAAATAGACCATTCATCGGCAGTGCTCCTTATATTCCGGTGTGCCCTATGGTCCGGAAAATACGGATGTTTACCAATTTATCTAGGCCAGAGGTGTCAAACTCATTTTAGATCGGGGGCCACATTGAGAAAAATCTACTCCCAAGTGGGCCGGACTGGTAAAATCACGGCACGATAACTTAAAAATAAAGACAACTTCAGATTGTTTTCTTTGTTTAAAAATAGAATTTCTCAAAAATAAACAAATCGTGTTGTTTTTTTTACACTTACATGTTGCAGTTAATAGTGTTCTACCTTTAATTGTCGTTATTTATACTTTCTGAATAAATGACGTGATAATGTTCATCAGTCAACTCATTGGTGTTCATTTTCAATCTAAAAAGATTTTAAAAAAAATATCAAAATCAAATTACAGGATGTTATTTATGTAGTTTGCTAATTTTCTTCGACTGTTGCACTAACATCATGTGTTTTATTTTTTTTGTACATACTGTATGTAGCATCATCTACAAAGATACAAAGAATTGCCATTGCCACATCTAGTGGACACATTTAAAACAGCAGTTTCTTTCATAGAAAAATTTCAGCTCATTTGTATACTTAGCAAATTCATCCGGATAGAACCTGTTCACGGGCCTGATCCCTTTCATCTCAGCGATCGTATTTGTCACGTTTCATGTGTCAGGTAAAGCGCAATGAATGACTCCGCTTCCTAGTGTAAGAGTGAGCTTTTATAAGTGTGCCATGACAGCAGACTCTCTAATCGGTGATTAAAACAGCTGAAAAAAAATCAAGTCTTCCAGAGATGGGCACAGTCTACACTACCTGCTGTCTGAGGCGAGTGCACAGCATCCTGCGTGACCAACAACACCCTGCTCCTCACCTGCGGCCCTCAGGTAGAAGGAACAGGTCTATACGTGCCAGGACAACTTGCCAACAGCTCGTCTGTATCCTCAGGCAGTGACCCTCTCTCACATCCCACCCATGAACTGCAACGTCTAATTATCACTTCTATTGATCTGCCCTTTATACTGTACACTGCATCCGGAAAGTATTCACAGCGCTTCATTTTTTGCCACATTTTGCTATGTTACAGCCTTATTCTAAAATGGTATCAATTCATTTTCGTCCTCAAAACTCTGCGTTTCTGGGTGTTGTTGATAAATGCAACAACACCCAGAAACGCCGCTGGCTTCGCTCGGCCCGAGCTCATCTAAGATGGACTGATTGGTTGGAATCTGCGCTTTTGCATGATATACTAGTTACTACGGTAATCTTCTCAGAAAGCACGTAGTTTCAAAGTTGTATTTGTGTTGGTACTGCATCAAAAAGCGACATCAGTGTGTAAAGGATATCACCACATGGACTCAGGAACACTTCAGAAAACCACTGTCAGTAACTACAGTTGGTCGCTACATCTGTAAGTGCAAGTTAAAACTCTACAATGCAAAGCGAATGCCATTTATCAACAACACCCAGAAACGCCGCCGGCTTCGCTCGGCCCGAGCTCATCTAAGATGTACTGATGCAAACTGGAAAAGTGTTCTGTGGTCTGACAAGTCCACATTTCAAATTGTTTTTGGAAACTGTGGACGTCGTGTCCTCCGGTCCAAAGAGGAAAAGAACCATCCGGATTGTTCTAGGCGCAAAGTTGAAAACCCAGCGTCTGTAATTGTATGGAAAACTTGTTTTGTTTTTAATGTATGTTTTTATTGTTTTGTTTTTTTAATGTATTATATTCTGTTTTTATATGTTTAAATGGATCTTAAGGTCTGCAATAAAGATTGATGATATGGGGGTGTATTAGTGGGTAACTTACACGTTTGTGAAGGCACCATTAATGCTGAAAGGTACATACAGGTTTTGGAGCAACAAAAGTTGCCATCCAAGCGACGTCTTTTTCATGGCCGCCCCTGCTTATTTCAGTAAGATATCGCCGAGCCACATTCTGCACGTGTTACAACAGCGTGGCTTCGTAGTAAAAGAGTGCGGGTACTAGACTGGCCTGCCTGTAGTACGAACTGTGCTCTGTAAATAAACTCGCCTTGCCGACCGTTTTCTGTCGTGGACAACGACAATTTCAATAAACTACAAGTTAAAAAAAAGGCATGAACATTTCCCTCTTTTGGGTATTGAAAAAATGTATCGAACGGCGCCGCTCAAGTACCGATCCATACCAGACTGTGAATTTTGTGCATCGTTCGTGGCACCCTTTGTGTTTACGCGTTTCATGGGTCAGGATTGCACCACCTAACGCATTTTTGATACATGGTTACTATGCAGTGTGTGTGTTATTCACTATGACAATGACAATAAATGCATTGAACTGAATAAAAATCATGTTAGAGTAAATGAATACTTCTCTGATTTGAGGGCGAAGGCTTGTTCATGTGTCCTGTGATGAACTGGCGGCCAGTCTAGGGTGTAGGCCGGGGGTCAGCAACCCGCGTCTCTTTAGCACCGCCCTCGTGGCTCCCTGGACCTCTTTCAGAGATGTGTGAAAATGGAAAAAGATGAAGAACATTTTTATTTGAATATATTTTCTGTAGGAGAACAAACATGACACAAACCTTCCTAATTGTTAGAAGTCCCACTGTTTATGTTAAACATGCTTCACTGATGAGAGGATTTAGCAAGCACTGTTTTGTCCTACTAATTTCAGCGATCCTTGAACTCATTGTTGTTTGTTTACATGTACAACTTTCTCCGACGCTGCCACAGAAAGACGTGTTTTATGCCACTTCTTCTTTGTCTCATTTTGTCCACCAAACGTTCTACGCTGTGCGCGAATGCACAAAAGGTGAGCTTTGTTGATGTTATTGACTTGTTGGAGTGCTAATCAGGCATATTTGGTCAGAGCATGACTGCAAGCTAATCAATGCTAACATGCTATTTAAGCTAGCTGTATGTACATATTGCATCATTATGACTCGTTTGTAGGAATATTTGAGCTCATTTAATTTCCTTTACTTATGTCCTCTGTGCATTTCATTTATATTTGCATGTCTCATGACACATGATCTGTACGTAATATTGGCTGCATTTATGATAGTTGTTTGTGCGCCATGTTGTTCCAGACCACAGCAAACGTTACCCAGCTTGTAAAGATTGTAATAAATCCATTAGAAGAAGACAGTCTGCCTTTTCCTTTAACTTGGACACACACATTTATACCTTTGACCCTTATGAGCCAGTCATTTCCAGAAGTTATCTCATCATGTGAGAAGCCTCCATTTAAATAACATATTATTATTTGATCTTAATAGATTAAAAATGAACACCAATGAGTTGACTGATGAACATTATCACATCATTTAATCAGAAAGTATACATATCGACAAATAAAGGTAGAATACTATTGACCGCAACATGTAAGTGTAAAAAAAAAAACAACAACATTATGATTTGTACATTTTCAGAATGTGCTTGCTCTATTTTTAACAAAGAAAAAAACAAACAATCTGAAGTTGTCTTTATTTTTAAGTTATCGTGCCTTGATTTTACCAGTCCGGCCCACTTGGGAGTAGATTTTTGTCCATGTGGCCCCCGATCTAAAATGAGTTTGACACCTCTACATTAGAACTTACGAATAATGGATTGGTAGGTTCATCGTAGCCAGCCGTGTGTATTATTCTAATGACCCTTTTTTCAAGTTGAATTATTGAGCCTGTGTTTGTTCTATAAACATTTCCCCAAAATTCAACACAGTATGTTAGATATGGAAAAATAAAAGAATAATATAACTACAGCTGCAGCTATCGAATATTTTAGTAATCGAGTATTCTATCGAATATCCCGATCGATTAATCGAATAAATCATAATTTTGTTTAATTATACACGTTAAGATGTGCCCTCAATTATTGTGGTTGGCCTAATCGTCTTATTTCCTAAACGCCTGTTTTCATTATTGAAGGCTGACACGCACAGCTAAAAATGTGTATGTGCTAATAAAAACAGGTGCGCTCACAGCCCTATGTGCTGTGTGGTGTGACCGCATAAACAAAGTTCTTGTCTCTCGTGCGTTTTTGATGATTATCATACGGTGCCGTTTAAACGTTTTCTAAACTGGAGCGTACTTAAAAGAGCGGTGTCGTGCAGTGCAAGGGGGGGATGATCTGTGACGTAAACACGCTGTGCAACACCTAAACAGTCTGTGCGAAACGTGAGCTTTGACTACTGTTTAGTGAACCAGGCAAAATGCCGTAAAAAAAAATATGTACGACACCTCGAGGCAGCAACAATTCCTCGAATGTATTTTGTAATCGAATTACTCAAGGAATCATGTGCAGATATTTCTTATTCAGCATGTGTCTTACTTTATATAAAGAATAGCAATGGATTTGGATGTTTTTAGAATAGAATAGAATAGAATAGAAAGTACTTTATTGATCCCTCGGGGAAATTCAGCACCACAGTTCGCTCACAATAAAAATAAACACTAAGGTATTTTTTACATGTGAATAATATAAATACAGTCTATTATACAGCATTATTCACATGTGAATAATATAAATACAGTCTATTATACACAGTGTTGGGTTAGTTACTGAAAACCAGTAACTAGTTACAGTTACTAGTTACTTTATTTCAAAAGCAACTCAGTTACTAACTCAGTTACTTACACCAAAAAGTAATGCGTTATTGTGAAAAGTAACTATTTAGTTACTTGTTTTTTTCTTCTTTTTTTTAAAGCTACCATTAATGCCCTTTAAGCCTTCATTTAAGTACTGTTATTGCACTGGAGAATAATACAATCTGTTGAGCAGCGCTAGGAATTTTCAAAATGGGGTCCCAGGGACCCCATCAAGTCATAAAAATGGGGTCCTACAGTAAATTTTTGGGGTCCCACTTTTTGGTAAGCGTTTTGACAACAAAAAAGATAAACGTATGCATTATCCTGTTATATCTCACATTATATATTGTGTTTTGGAAAAAGGTTGTCATAACCGTTACTTAATTCATTAAAAAAAATAATAAAGAAAGAAAACAAATTTGTATACATATGTAAATGTATTCAGTTATAAACATTCATTCACTTTCTTCTTTCCTTCATGGATCTAAACTTTACCGCTGCTGGTAGTTTTTTCTATGTTTTTATTGAATAAGTTGTAGGTGTATTTATTTCAGTATAAAAGTGTAAAAAGTGTTTTGCTTGGGTCATGAAATGATGATAATGGTGTGCCAGGGCATACAAACATTTTATATTTAACGCTTAAATCTCTGGAGTCTACATCAACTTCAGATCTATCCCTCATTTCAAAATGTTTTAGTTATGTTGTTTTTTTGTCTGTTTGTTTTCCGCCCTTTTTTGTCAAACAAAACTATGTTTTTAATGGCAAACACACAAAATATGCAAAATCTTCCACCAAAAATATTTTTCAAAGTGGAATATTTGATGTGAAGTAATGGGAACCTTGGATAGGTCAATAATTCATAATAACATTGATTTTGAATCAATATTATGTTTTGAGCAATGACAGTTTGAAATAAATTGATTAATGTGGACCCCGATTTAAACAAGTTGAAAAACTTATTCGGGTGTTACCATTTAGTGGTCAATTGTACGGAATATGTACTGTACTGTGCAATCTATTAATAAAAGTCTCAATCAATCAATCCACTCCCTCGCTCTCTCTGTCCCTCCCTCACGAATGCTGCTGCGTGTGCACAATTAGTTTTGTTTTTAACCCCATCTTAACCCTGAACGTACATTGAAAATATACGCAACCCTGCCGGACATTTGAGGCATTTAAGAAACTCCGCCCGGGACAGCCCCGCAAAAGAAGACACATGGTCAGTCTAGAATATCTCCATGTTAAGAAACTCGGCTTCAGCTCCACCATGATGTCTTGTAAGTAAACACAGACACGCCCCCCCCCCCACCCCTCTCCACACCCACACACCCACACACACACACACACACACACACACACACACACACACACACACACACACACACACACACACACACACACACAGCGCCTCTTCTCTTGTCCCCGTTGTGACACAGGAAGAATTAAGTTAAGTTAAAGTTAAAGTACCAATGATTGTCACACACACACACTAGGCGTGGTGAAATTTGTCCTCTGCATTTGACCCATCCCCTTGGGGAGCAGTGGGCAGCAGCGGCGCCGCGCCCGGGAATCATTCAGAAGGACGACACTGCAACTCTCCAATAAAACACACTCAGATCTTCTGTTTTTAGCCGATACTACATAAGAAATGACATCAAATAACGCAGCAACGCATCATGTAGTAACGGTAACTGAGTTACTGAATATAAAAAATAACGCGTTAGACTACTAGTTACTTTGTAACGCGTTAGTCCCAACACTGATTATACAGCATTATTCACATGTCAATAACATAAATACAGTCTATTATACAGCATAATTCACATTTGAATAATATAAATACATTTAAGCACAGTTAAGTATTGTTTTCCCTTTAACATCACAAATGAGTTTGACATTTGAAGTTAATTGCTGACATGAATGGACTTTTCCAGCATATTATGTGTGTATGACTTTCACCTGTGTAATAGAATGACTTCATGCAACTTTTCTCGGAGGACAATTGAACACTCACCTACCGAAAATGCAAACTTCGTCGCTGTTCGGTGACCTTTGTCTAGCGGCAGAATGTCTCTCTCGTCGTGTTGATCTAA
Organism: Entelurus aequoreus; assembly: GCF_033978785.1. NCBI lineage: Eukaryota > Metazoa > Chordata > Actinopteri > Syngnathiformes > Syngnathidae > Entelurus > Entelurus aequoreus. The sequence goes on from NC_084734.1 coordinate 13,718,603, forward strand.
ATGAGAAGGAATGAATGACATTGGAACAAATAACAGCGCTGACATGATAGGAGGCGTGTTAGTTAGCAACCTGTTGTATTCTGATGACGTGCTAGCGTCACTTCCGCTGGGACGAGACCGGAGCGGTTAAAAAACGTGACTTTCATTTATAATAATTGAATGGTGTGTGTTCAAATAACCCTCCTCGGCCTTATAACTGTTACAAGTCGCGCTGTTGACATCTTTTCTTGGGAAATGGAGTCGACTCCAGGGGGTCTTTCCGCGGGCTCTGCCATTTTGAAATATGACGTCACGACGCGACGTCATCACCACTCGGAAGTGTGGATCTTCTTCTTCTTCTTTTGTTTTTATAGCAGGTTGGCAAGCAACCTTCTGGTGTGCATTACCGCCACCTACTGACATGGAGTGTGGACCACTTCTAGAGATCACCTTAGCACAGACTTGGGCAAATGAACGTCCGGGGGCCACATGCGGCCCCTTAAGCTTTTCAATCTGAATAATATGAATAACATCATTAAAAGTTCAGTTAAAATGGCAATGATTGTCACACACACACACACTAGGTGTGGCGAAATTATTCTCTGCATTTGAACCATCACCCTTGATCACCCCCAGGGAGGTGAGGGGAGCAGTGAGCAGCAGCGGTGGCCGTGCCCGGGAATCATTTTGGTGATTCAACCCCCAATTCCAACCCTTGATGCTGAGTGCCAAGCAGGGAGGTAATGGCTCCCATTTTTATATAATAAAATACATGAATAAATATTATTCATACACTCTTATTCATACACTCTTATGCATACACTCTTAGTCATCCACTCTTAGTCATACACTCTTATTCATACACTCTTATTCATGCACTCTTATTCATACACTCTTATTCATACACTCTTAGTCATCCACTCTTATTCATACACTCTTATTCATACACTCTTATTCATACACTCTTATTCATACACTCTTATTCGTACATTCTTATTCATACACTCTTATTCGTACATTCTTATTCATACACTCTTAGTCATCCACTCTTAGTCATACACTCTTATTCATGCACTCTTATTCATACACTCTTATTCATACACTCTTAGTCATACACTCTTATTCATATACTCTTATTCATACACTCTTATTCATACACTCTTATTCATATACTCTTATTCATGCATTCTTATTCATATAATCTTATTCATACACTCTTATTCGTACATTCTTATTTATACACTCTTATTCATACACTCTTAGTCATACACTCTTAGTCATCCACTCTTATTCATATACTCTTATTCATACACTCTTATTCATACACTCTTAGTCATCCACTCTTATTCATATAATCTTATTCATACACTCTTATTTGTACATTCTTATTCATACACTCTTATTCATACACTCTTAGTCATCCACTCTTATTCATATACTCTTATTCATACACTCTTAGTCATCCACTCTTAGTCATCCACTCTTATTCATATACTCTTATTCATATACTCTTATTCATACACTCTTATTCATACACTCTTAGTCATCCACTCTTATTCATACTCTTATTCATACACTCTTATTCATATACTCTTATTCATACACTCTTATTCATACACTCTTATTCATATACTCTTATTCATCCACTCTTATTCATACACTCTTATTCATACACTCTTATTCATATACTCTTATTCATACACTCTTAGTCATACACTCTTATTCATACACTCTTATTCATACACTCTTAGTCATCCACTCTTATTCATACACTCTTATTCATACACTCTTATTCATACACTCTTATTCATACACTCTTAGTCATCCATTCTTATTCATACACTCTTATTCATACACTCTTATTCGTATACTCTTATTCATACACTGTTATTCATATACTCTTATTCATACACTCTTAGTCATCCACTCTTATTCATACACTCTTATTCATACACTCTTATTCATACACTCTTAGTCATACACTCTTATTCATACACTCTTATTCATACACTCTTATTCATACACTGTTATTCATATACTCTTATTCATACATTCTTATTCATACACTGTTATTCATACACTCTTATTCATCCACTCTTATTCATACACTCTTATTCATACACTCTTATTCATACACTCTTATTCATACACTCTTATTCATACACTCTTATTCATACACTCTTATTCATCCACTCTTATTCATCCACTCTTATTCATACACTCTTATTCATACATTCTTATTCATACACTCTTATTCATACACTCTTATTCATCCACTCTTATTCATCCACTCTTATTCATACACTCTTATTCATACACTCTTATTCATACACTCTTAGTCATCCACTCTTTCCATCCACTGCGGAGGTCGAGGAAGGCAGTCAGAGTCCAGGGGGAAGATCGGCAGGTGAGGCTCACTGCGGAGACACGGATGTACTGTGGGAACAGGAGATGACAAGGACAAATAAGGACTAGGCACGAGGGAGACAAAGCGAGCAAAAGAGAGAGACACAGATGAGGAGCCAGAGACGTGAAGCTTACTGAATCAGGGCTTTGTTCCGGCGTGGAGTAGTCAGTGGAGTGAGCCTTTATGCTGCTGCTTCTCGTCAAGACCAGGTGCGTTGATTGATGATTGCCGCCGGCTGTGGAGGCGCGTGGCCGCGGTCTGCGTGGCGCGTGCGGGGGCGTGTCCTGCGGTGCTTGCAGCGTAGCTTCGAGGAGCTCCTGCCGAGGAGGGAGAAGCAGACTGCGCGAGCGCCGTAACAGTGCCCCCCCTCTTATGCGAGGCTCTCGACGAGCGCCGTAACAGTGCCCCCCCTCTTATGCGAGGCTCTCGACGAGCGCCGTAACAGTGCCCCCCCTCTTATGCGAGGCTCTCGACGAGCGCCGTAACAGTGCCCCCCCTCTTATGCGAGGCTTTCGACGAGCGCCGTAACAGTGCCCCCCCTCTTATGCGAGGCTCTCGACGAGCGCCGGAGAGCTCCAGGGTTGACCTGATAGAAGTCCTCCAGAAGGGTGGGGTCAGCAAGGTAGGAGGCCGACACCCAGGATCTATCCTCTGGACCATAACCCTCCCAATGTACCAAAAATACCAGGCCCCTACCTTGCCGACGGACCCCAAGGATCTCCTTGACGGTCCAAACTGGGTCACCGTTATCCACAATTCTAGGAGGGGTAGGGTCAGGGGAAGAGAGTGGAGAACTGGAGACAGGCTTACTCTGGGATACATGGACCACCGGATGTCGCTTCACCGAGGGGGGTAGAGACAGACTAACAGATACTGTTGGATAAGCTCAGAGCAATCGGATTTAACAAAACCTCATGGAGCTGGATGCAATCCTACTTGGAGGGGAGGGAACAGGTGGTAGAGGTGAACGGCACCGTGTCCCCCCCCCCCTCTCAGTGAGCTGTGGAGTCCCCCAAGGCAGTATATTAGGGCCTTTACTGTTCCTGGTATACATAAACGACATGTCATCGGCATGCGACTGTGAATTTCATATGGCAAGGTAACCCGATGACAACATTACTTGGCTTCACAATGTCAAAATGAGTAATTTCAGAAGGAGAAAAACATCTATTTAACACAGAAATACACCATAAATGAAGCTGGTTAGAATTATTTAGCACTGACCCACATGTAGATATCAATAAGCTTTGTGTAAATGCTGTAGTTTCATAGGAC